>NW_020173682.1:4012019-4035207 GCF_003031525.2 Neophocaena asiaeorientalis asiaeorientalis | reverse complement strand
AAAAAAAAAAAAAAAAAAAAAAAAAAAGAAAAGAAAAAAAACAGGAGCACTAATTTCCCTCGTCAGAATTGTGTGGTGGCAGGAAGGTAGACTAGCAACCTAGAATTAATTCTTTTTCTCTAAGTTCATCCAGTTCTTTGGTCAGTATGGTGAATATAGACCCTTACATGCTCTAAGTTGTCCAGCTGCACAAAACTACTTTCCAGAAGCCTTGATGTTTCCCATAAAGCTGTAAAGACAAAAAACCCCAAATCCTAACACCTTTTATGGGAGAGAAACCCTGATGGGGGTTATGTGACTTGTCTTGCCTAAGCAGAACACCGAGGGGACCAGTAGTCTAAAGGGAGGGAGATCAAAAAAGGAGGCTGTTGGGCTTCCCTGGTGGTGCAGTGGTTGAGAGTCCGCCTGCCGATGCAGAGGAGACGGGTTCGTGCCCCGGTCTGGGAGGATCCCACATGTGGCGGAGCGGCTGGGCCCATGAGCCATGGCCGCTGAGCCTGCGCGTCCGCTCCGCAGCGGGAGAGGCCGCAACAGTGAGAGGCCCGCGTACTGCCAAAAAAAAAAAAGAGGCGGCAGTTAGTAGAGAAGCCTCATTCGTTCCTGAGAATCATTATCTTGTAAGGAAATCAGCTTCTCTAGATTTTAAGGAGGGTTTTGAAGATGCTGGGAGATCCTAGAAGACTTTTCTGTGCAGACTAACAGAAAAAGGTGAGAACATTTTCTTTTACTATCACTTTTGAAAAGGATTTGAAAAAGAGTGAGAGAAATGAAATACAGATTTTTAAATTGGAAAGGTCCTTAAACAAAGCCAGCTGATTTGGTCATTTTATAGATAGGAATTTGTCTACCTATCTTTCTGAGAACCTCAGAAAGCTAGGTGGTTTGGTGTGTAGATCATAGAGCTAGTTTGAAGCCAAAAGTACAGTTTCCTCATTGGGTTTGGTTGGTAAAAGTGTGAACAGTCATTGTTAAAATGTGAGGAGGTTATAGGGGATCATATGACAAAAGGACTACTAGTTACCTTTACAGCTTGTTCACTGTTCCTTATACACTGTTTCAGAAGTAAAACTCTATTCATTGACTTGTGTGAAAGACTGACCTTTGTACAAACATGAATTATGGGAAATGTCTTGCTGACTTGAGTATTTCAACTCCATTAGGGTTATTTTTAGGAACTGGATAGTTTTTAGGGAGACAAAAGCATATAAGAGTTGTTGATATATGGAAACCCTAGACCCAAAATAAAGGCAGAATTATATGAGTTTAGTACTTAAAATTTGAATGAAACAGGAACTTTTTGAGATGTTTTACCAGTTGCCCTTAACAATTTATCTTGAATTAGATGGATTTGGGACTAATAGTATTTCTTTTAACAAAAAGTAAATATATAAACAGAACTTTCACGTATCCCTTTTCTTTTCTCTTTTGGAGGTGGATAAAGCATTTTAATGTTACTATCTATTATGTCTTGATTAGTCAAGGACAGACCACTTGTTGAAGAGAGGCATGAAATAGTAACTAACATAGAAAAAATCCTGTCAGAGAAAAGATAAAAGTTTTTCACTGTCTGTTAGTCTGGTTATTCTTTATTGTGTAAAAGGAACTTAATAAATCTCATCAACTTACACATAAGTCCTATTTTCTGTCTTTCAGGTATAACCATACATGTTTAATGATGTCAGTTATCAGGTCTTTCTTTCACTATAGGTTACAGAATAAATAAATGTGTTATCAGACCTTTGAGTCTTAAATAATGTGAATATTCTTTGCACATTTTTCTGCACTGCCCATTTAATAGATGCACAAAATATTTTTCTACCCTAACACTGTACTTTTGCTCATTCAGCCCTTTCCTTGGAGTTAAGATTAGACAATATTTACAGAATTTTAAGAGTGTGATTTTTGAAAGGCCTCTAACCACTGAGGATTGTTTGAAGCTTTGATAAGTGAGATTTGGTGCTTTAAAAGAGAACTTTAAAAATTTTCCAAACACTTGGAGGGTATTTATTCTGGTTCTAAGTAAAATGCAGTTCAGCTTTAGATAAGGAAGTTTTTGAGGTTTTAGTCAGGGTTTAGGAAACTCATTTTATTTCTACTCTAAAGTGATTATGAGGGCAGGTTTTTATTCCTTATAAAGTGCTAGAGAAAGAAAATGAATTGTGAAATGCCGATTTAAAAAAAAACAAATGTACTTCTTAGAGGAAGATCTCTCGCTCCCTCCCTCCCCTCCCCCCCATAACATCCTCTTATTAAAATAAGATTCTTCTTCTCTTATTTCTGTCAGTCTTAATGTAATCGAATCTCATTCAGTGAAGAGCTGAGGGTTCATTTGTTTGAAAACATTCGTGAGTTTTTTAACTTGTCCCCTCCACACGCATATACCACTTAACATAGGAAAGCGCCTTTTATAAAGTTTATAAAACTTTCATAAACAATTCAGATTACTCCATTATAGGTCTTTTAGTGGATATACCGGCTCCTCTTATTGGACATATGTTATGAAAATTGTTTTCCTTATTATAAGTACCTGACATGAATATTTGTATATAAAGTTGGTTTGACAGTTTATCCTGGGATAGAGTCCCAGGAGTGAAATTATTGGGCAAACCCTTTTAAGCCTCCTAATACATATTGCTAATGCTCTTTGCAAAAGGCTTCATCAGTTGGTACTCTCCAGTATGAATTCCGGAATCCTCTTGAGAGGTTGGTGAGGACGCGTAGCACAGAGCACCAGCTGGTGTCTGGAAGCGTGTTTCTAGTCTCAGTCCCGCCACGTGCTAATGTAGATGTCTGGGTTAGTTACCTGAGCTGTGTGGGCCTCGGTTTCCTCACCATAAGCTTCGATGAATTCTAAGTGCTCTCCCAGCTCTAATTCTCATTCTATTACAAAACGGGTTTGAACACGGAGGACGAGTGCTGGCATCTGACCAGGTGATCTGTCTGGAAGGAGGCAGGAGTAGGGAGTATCAGATGTACCTGGAGGAGGGAGGGCACCGGGCCGAAGGAACAAGACGTGTGGTTCACTCTTCAGGTGGTTTAGCGGGAGAAGAAAAATGGGATCCAGTCTAATTACATCATGTAGACAACTTTTCTTGAGACAGAAGGACTTTCAAATAATTTTAAGTAGAGAATGAAAGTATAAGGAGACATGTACATAACTTTTCAAAGGAAGTTGTGTCCTGTGTAGGTTGTAGGTTACAAAATGACTCAGTCGAAGCCAAAGAAAAAAGAGAGAATTTGTTAAAGATTCAGATATTCACGCAAAGGCAAACTATTTTCATATTTTTAGAGTAAATTATTCATTCTGTGATGAGAAAGGGGGCAGAAGTTGTGTGTGATCTCAAATATGTAGGAAAAGGGGACCCGGGCAGAGAATAAACCTGGTTATTTCTCTTTTCAAGAAGCAACCACCTTAACTCTGCCTATATTCAAAGAAGACTTAAGCTCTATTAATAATTTAGGCAACCAGACATCATTAAGAGTTGTGAGAGAAACCTGACCCGTAGCCTGGCTGTGCTCATCAAGCGCCGGGACTACCTAGCAGAGACTTCTGTAAAGTAAATCTCGATGGCACTGTCACCAGTGGAGAAAGGTTTTCCTGAACCAGTTTAAGATGTTTAATTATTAAATGGACACAAATAATGATAAAAATTAAAAGATTGATAAATGAGCATTTTGTAATTAGCTTCCTCAATTAAGAATAACAAAAAGTAGTTTGGTTTCTAATATCCTGTGATGAAAATTATTAGCTGATTTGCTGGTCTGTTTTAAAATTGACACTTTTGGTCTGATTTATAAAATTGATAAATTAGAAAAATATAATTTACAGTGTTAAAAGTGTTTTCAAGTAGGAAAAAAAGCAGAAGTTTACTGAACAGTGATAGTTTTTAAACTTCGTTAGTCTTTGAGTTCACTGTTTAGAGTTCCCTGATGGATTGTTAGCGGTAGAAATAGTGAGTTCATTGCTTGACTGAATAAATAATTCATATGGCACAAAAGCGGCTTTTTCTTTCTCCCCAGTTCCTTTCTCCCCCATTATTCACTTTCTCTCTTTTAAAAGGATCCTTTACAGCCAAAGAGTAACTTTGTGTGAATGTGCAAGGGCTCGGGCATGGTTGTGGCCTCAGTGTTAGCTGCATAACTGGGGTCACCAGAGAAAGGGAGGAATCTGTCTTAAATGTATATTCTCTGGTAGCGGCTAGAAAGGTGCAGAGTAGTTATGCATTGTCGTAGTTGCACGTTGTCAGACCCTGCCCTAGGTGAAGTTGCCTGGGGAATTTTCTTTAGCAAAACACGTTCTTCTTTTTGGCTTTAGTATCTTTCATAGTGTCTGCCTCAAGACAAAGTTGAATTTTAAAATTGAGTAAATCATTGCATTTCTTCTAGTTTTTCAGAAACGTTTTCACTGTGACTGTGACATTGTCAGAGTTTTAATTCTTTACATGCTGTTTGAGAATTTTTTATTTTCTAAGAATTATGAAGATAATATTAAATGTTTATGTGAAATTCCATTTTTCTACCTTTTATTACAGCGCCAAAGTAGGAATTATGCCAGATTATTTTCTCTGCTATTTAAGTCGTAAGAGACTCAGTGTTTTACTGTATCAAAGCGATTTCTCCCACAGCCCGATAACCTCTTGGTCGGTGACACCACTGGAGATGGTGGCTATCTTTCATAAATCAACTGCATACTTATTTTTTGTAATAAATTAGTATCCGGATATCTTAAGAGATTATCTAACACTTATTTCTTCAAACTTGTGTATATTCAGCACATTTCACGATGTAATAATACTTTACATTTATGTGATGGAAATTTAAAGTAAGATATTAGACTGTAATCCACACTTCCATCAACTGGAAATATTTATTAGTTGATATTTTGCTGCTTCTATAGTGTACTGATACTTCACCAGTAAAATGTTTATCCTTGAATAAGTTTTTAAGTAAGATAAAATACGTTTAGCGTAATTCAGTGTTATATATTTTATTGTGTGCTCTTCTCCATAGGACAATAATCCATAATGTGTAGGCTAATAAATCTGATTTAGATACTGTATTTTGATATAACCAAACTTTGCCGTGTTACCTATTTGCCTTTTTCAAACTTCAAGCGATACCTTCTTCTTTGCTTATTTTAGGACTTGGAGATTCAGTCAATATTAACTTTATTCATAAACAGTCATTGTGATATTCACACTGATTTTAAGTGCTGAACCATGTTGGGTTTTTTGGATCTAAATTAGGTGTGATCCTTAGTAATTCTTAAAACTTAGGCTTTACTGTGGTGTTTCACAGTTCTACTTCACTAGTCCCAGAGACCAAATATTTTGGGGTTTCACGGGCCTTCTCCGTGCTGATGCTGTATCGCTGAAGCGCGTTCCTGAGAGGACAGAGCGCATTTCACTGATCAGTTGCTGCGTAGCAAACGCCACTGAGGCTCTGGCTTAACGCGACAGTGGCTGCTCATCCCTCGTGCCCTTGAGGGCTGCCTGGCCGAGTCTGATACCTCTCGGGGTCGTGGTCGCGGCGCTCCCCGGGGGGGGGGGGCTCCTCTCGGGCTTCTCCCAGTTGGTTAGCTGGCTTTCAGGGAGGAGGGCCCCGGAAGGTGAAGGCCCAGATTCTGGAGCGACCCGGAGCCATTCCTGCGCGTTCCGTTGGCCAGAAGAGGTCGCGAGGCCAGCTCAGGTCAAGGGGGGGCGGGGGGTGGTCCCACTGCTGGATGGGGCGACGGCGCTGTGAAAGCGCAGCGGGGCGCCTGTGCTGTCGCAGCCCTGCCTGGGAACCTGGACTACCGCAGGGGAGTTGAGCCTTTCTTTCGTG
Organism: Neophocaena asiaeorientalis asiaeorientalis; assembly: GCF_003031525.2. NCBI lineage: Eukaryota > Metazoa > Chordata > Mammalia > Artiodactyla > Phocoenidae > Neophocaena > Neophocaena asiaeorientalis. Next base: position 4,029,384 of record NW_020173682.1, on the reverse strand, counting down.
GGACGTAGGCTCTCGTTGTTACCACGTGTCACAAGCTGGCGTCACCGGGCACGTGTGGAGCGTGTGCCGGCTGCACACGAGAATCACGGGACAGCTGTTCGCGGCCATTTTCTCGGCGGGGCAGTAGTAGTGGCAACCCTGCAGGATAATGCGACAGTTAAATGAGATGGCTGTGTGGAGGCGCGCGGCGGCGTGCGGGAGCAACAGCTGCTTCCAGCACGTCCCCTTCCCCTGTCCTGCATGTTTGATTCATCTTTGTGTTTGTGATGAGAGTCCTTGGAAGTATGTTTTTTAAATGACAAGTGATAATTCATCTCAAGTCTTATCCGTCTTATCAAGGTATTTTGCTAGCTCTAACCTGAATAAAGTTTACAGTAGTCATCTAATTGATAGCTCTAATTTAAGCATCTACCTCGTGCAGAAGTTCCTTATAACTGTTCTGTACAGACTGTTCCCAGTGTAGGGGGCTGCTGGTTGGTCGAAGTGTTTAAGCAAATCGGCTGTTTCCATTTGCCATCGTTCTGCATTCCATCCGCCTTCCAGTTTGCAGAGAAGTCGTGTGACTTTCCCACGCCGTCTTTTCAGGTCACCAGAATTCGTTTATGATCTGATTGACAAGTCCCTTGCTGTAGGGCTTACCAGACCGAATCAGAGGAAGAAGTCTGAAGAGAGACGTCATTTTCCACTGGCCATTTATATGGAGGATGTGAATACCGGCTACTTTGGTGGATTAACAGCCATGGTGCTGACAGTCAAAGGTTGATTCAGTTTGAGTCGGCTGTTTGTTCTAGTCTTGGGAGTCACCAGTGCCACCAGCCTGTCATGTTGTCATTACAGAGTTTTGGTCACCAGGTAAGAGAGTCATAGAAAATCAGTGCCGCTTATAAAAAATAAGTGAAAGCACAAGTCCTGCTCTTTGCTCTTCAGGATCAGGTTGAAGAGGATATTGATTTGGCTTTAAACAGTATCTACAAAGATAAAACCAAATAAAATATTATATTAAATATAGTAGACAATTGGAAGAATGGAGATAGATGTAAGGAAGAACTTTTGGACAGTGATAACGGTTAGATGTTAGAATAGGTTTCCCAGAAGAATATTTTAAAGAATTGAACGTATGATAGGGTTATGGATTACGTGGAAAGTGCTGAAAGTGCGAACAGGGCAAAAGAAGTGGACTTAGTTTTGTCAAGTGTATTTGTCTTTTGAACGTTAGAGGGAACGTTTCGTTTCCTCTAAAAAAATCAATAACATTGGAATCTTGTTCACCTTCTTATTCTTAAACATTGACTTTGTAAGTGACTTATGGCAGGAGCTTCTAAGTTTTATGGAAAGCACTGCTTTTGTACACGGCACACAGTGGGTGCCTTTAGGTCAATTACCTATTCGTGTCTACTGTAAGCGCTTAACTTGCAGAGCGTGTTCATGCACATTACTAGGTTTTCTTGATTCTGAGAGGTGACGATTGTAAGACATAGCCTTTGATTTTAGTGCATCTTTAACTCTCTTTTTGGAAAAAAATCAAGCACTTATTTTGGAGGGCGAAGGGGCGTTCTATCTAAGGATTATTCTGAATCTCTTTCAGCCGTAGGGGTGCTGCTCTTGACCTCAAGCACTTTTCTGGTTGATAGCATAATTCTGAGGCACACCCAGCAATTACTTTGGTTTCGCTTCCATTTCCTATTTAATTAAGCTTGTAGCTCTGTTTGTTTTAGTAGTTATATTACATATCACTAGAAGTTAAGTAACTTCTCTTGAAAGTCATCCAGGAGAATTTCACAGACAGGTATTTGGTACCTGCTCAGAATTATCACTTAGTACTATCTTCACTGAACATAAATTAGCCACATGTTACAGGCAGCTCTGCATGTACAAAAACTTTTTATTTCAGTGCTGCATTATAGCGATCTTTATAAAGACATTTTAAGAGGTAATTAGGGATTTAACATTAAGTTAAAACTCAACTGTATGTGGTTCTATCAATGCAGATAATTGAGGTGATAGATAAAAGGTATATTCTTAATCATGTCCAAGTTCACACATGGATAGGCAGTGACAAGGTGTCATGTGTAACGACTGGCAAGTTTCTTTTCATGTCTACCGTAAGACTCCTCTTGATTTGAAAAGTGTTAAAGTGAAAACTACATGCATTGTAAAATTTCGAAAACAGACTCTTTCTTTTCTTCCCTCCCCACAACTACGTAAGGAAGACAGAGAGGGCGTTGGACACTGCCCTTATTGAGGTAAAGAATCTGAGGGTTTGAGGCTTAGTGACGCAATGAGCGGTAGATCTGGGATTACATACCGCGTCTTCAGGACGTCCAGATACGTGTACTGTCTACTGTACTATGCTACCTTTTCAACTTAAACTTAGTGAGATGCGTTTATTCAACACATGTCTACTAAATGCTCTTACTGTGTGCCAGGCCTTCTGTTAAATGATATCGTAAGACAGTAAATAAGAAGTTACGGTCTGTGTCCTCATGAAACCAGCAACTTTGGAAAAGACCAAAGTAACTACAACTCAGATGAGCATTAAGGGAGAAGTAAGTCCCAAGGTGATAGGAGAGTATGTAGCAGGCAGACCTAACCCGGCCTGGACTGGTGGTGGGCAGTGCTGATGGGCAAGTCAGGGATGGACAAGGCGAGTTACCTCTAGGCTGAGGTTGTTAGGAATCAGCGTGAGTCAGAGAGCGCTGCAGGCAGCAGTAACAGCCTCTGCGGAAGCAGGAGAAGAACTAAAGGATTCCAGTGCAGCTGAGCATCAGAAAGAGGACGGGTAAAGGTGGAGAGGAATTCAGGAAGCGGATTATGCGACCTTGTTCAGGACTTCGGCCTTTTTCCTAAAGGATATTGGAAGGCATGGAAAGGTGGTAAGCAGAGGGGTGACCTGATTCGGTTTTCATCTGAAAACCATTGAGTCTGACCTCAGTGCAAGTAGAAGCCTGTCGTTAGAAGCTGCTGCTGTAGACCAGGCTGGAGATGATGGGTCCAGCAGCTGAGCTGGAGGGAGAGGGGCAGCTTTGTGAACTGTGGGAGGTTCGACCAGGCCTAGGGATTTGACGGGGCCGCAGCACTAGTCCTGTCGCTGTCCCGTCTGTAGGTCGCTTCCAGAATCCTCTGAGTGACCTGCGCTCAATGCCAGGGAGTGACTGTGACACAGAACGTAATTGAGAAAGCACTGCTCCTTAAAAATAACTTGTGTATTGAGCTAATTCCTGTTACTGTTTGTTGGATTCCATTAAGTAGTCTATGGAGAACTTAGTTTAAAGGAGAATTTTACATCTTATTTATATGGTGAAGCATGTAAGCAGTTCTGTACGTACACGATGTGGACCCATATAGTGCATGTTACTTGGTTCACTTATTAATCAACATCAGATTTGAAAGGTGACTGGATATTGAGGATTTTATTATTACTGATTGGTTGGTTGAAACTGAGATTTAAACCATTTTGTTTCAAATAGCATTTTATTAAGAAACACTTTTTCCTTTGTAATGATCAGAATTTACAGTTGGCTCATTGGTTCTAGAAATAGGCTCCTAGTTAAATTAGAAGATTCAGAAGGGAAAAGTTTTAAAAGCATGCTTGCCTGAATGCCTTACGAACTGCTCTATTTTCTTAGCCGGCAGTATTTTTTTGTGTACTTACGGCTTCTGTCAGTCTGTTGTATCGGGGTCGTATAGACAAATACCTGTAAGAGCTTTGACAGGAAGAATTAGAGCATTTAGGGAAATGATCTGGAGCCTGGGGTTCTCGGGAGTTTATGCTCCTCTAAGTGAGGGGGTGGGGAGCAGCTAGTACTCTCTTCCCCCTGATGGTGGCCATGCGAGTGTTCAGGCTGAGTGTTCCCACATTTTCCAAATTTTCGAAAGTATCCTGAAATACAGATTTCTGTGTAAATTAGTTGGTAACTAATTCAAATGTTTTTTATTTTTATTTATTTTTGGCTGCGTCGGGTCTTCATTGCAGTGCGTGGGCTTCTCATTGCGGTGGCTTCTCTTGTTGTGGAGCATGGGCTCTAGGCGTGCGGGCTTCAGTAGTTGTGGTTCGCGGGCTCTAGAGCGCAGCCTCAGTAGTTGTGGCGCGCAGGCTCAGTAGTTGTGGTGCATGGGCTTAGTTGCTCTGCGGCATGTGGGACCTTCCCGGACCAGGGCTCGAACCCATGTCCCTTGCACTGGCAGGCAGATTCTTAACCACTGCGCCACCAGGGAAGCCCTCAAATGTTTTTTAAAACCATCACTACAGGGAAAAATGTGACGGTAGAATATATTTAGCCCTCAGGCCTTCATGTTACAGCCTCTGCTTTATAGAGGCCTGCAATCACAATACAAAGATAAAAGGTCAGAATTATTTCTAGGTAAAGTAAATGCCAAGAGAAGGAAGGAAAGAAAGAAGAAAAGGAAAGAGGAAATGAGGAATTTTTTAATATATATATATAAAGTACAAAACTATCTAGGTTTGATTTTTAGTTTAAGTTCAAAAAGAGATTCACTGTCACCAGAATAATTCGTCTGTGCTTCAGAGCACGCTTCTCGCAGCTTCAGCTGTCTGAATGTGCTTAACTGGGAAATCAAGAGCGGGATGTGTGGGGAGCAGGGAGCCAGTGAGCTATATAGATGGGCGTCTGGTGTTCTCTCTCTCTTTCTCTCTTTTTTTCTTTTTGTTTTTAGTGGTTCTCTCTTAACCAGTTCTCAGCAAAGTACAGCAGAAACAAGATACAGTTGATGTTAGAGAAAACTCAGAGTATAAGAAAAGAGCAGTCTGAGTAGGTCATGGACCCTTGAAAGCATTACTGTATTGAAAGCATTATTTAACTTTTATATTAATGATCAGGAAGATGTCAGATTGTTTGGTACATTCCGATGTTTTAAATCCTCTCCTCTCAGTAACACATGTAATACACAGTCATAGTAGGCAATTAAGAAAATATAGAAAAAAATATATAGCACTTTTGTTTAAAAGCCAGGGATAGGTAAAAATAATTTTCTAATTTTCTAAAAGTATTTAAATAGAGCTGGGCACTTGTTAGTTTCCTAATTGCCAGGGCTCAAACCCGTGTCCCCTGCATTGGCAGGCGGATTCTTAACCACTGTGCCACCAGGGAAGTCCCCTAGTGCCATTGAGTTTTGATAGACAAAACCCAGAAAAGCACAGCCTTTGCTTTTAAGGAGCCATCTCAGTCATGTGACCTGCTTGACTGAGACGATCCAAACATGTGATAATGGATGTCTACGAACGTTGCCTATGAACAACTTTCCAGAAAAGGCCGGGGGGCGGAGGGTGGGGTGAGGCAGGGTTTAAATGAGAATCACATATGACTTACATTTTTCTTATGTTCAGGAATAATGATATGAAGTTTAAAGGTGAGTCCAGTCTAACAAAGCAAAAATTCTCACTTCCAGCGAAATAAATGAGCTTTGTTTATTATTGAGGTTTGTTTACAAGTACTTGATGCGTTTATTTGTACTGAATGAAGCAGTTTTACTGTTGATCCGTTTTTGTTGGGCAGGCTGAATTTGTGACTGTGTCATAAACTGTAGGAGAATGCATTTGTATGCCCTACTAAATATAGGGAACATAATCTTTAGACCAGATGATCGACATTTTTAGGCATTCCGTGTCTTAAACTGTTGTTCCTTTTCTTTCTTCGTCAGTCACACCCTTAAGGCCTTTTGAAGTGTCGTCAAGAAAAAGCAGCTGTGAGCGCTTGGCTCTGGTAAACCGGAGCAGACTTCCAAGTGTTCGCTGGAGCTGCTCTGCCTGTGCTGCCACGGGGCAGTCCTCACCGCCTGCCGCCAAGACCACCCCAAGTCCGCTTTCCACGGCTTCTGCTGTCTACCATTTCCTTCATCCTGGGCTGACAGGGCAGAACAGAGAGTTGCTGGAAAAACCCGACTTAAAACTTAAATCATCTTTAGTACCTGTTTTGTTCCTCACCGTCGATTGATGGATTAAAATAACCCTTTCGGTTCCCGTCTCTGTCCCTTTTCAAAAGCAGGGTTGGACTGTCGTAGCATGCCCCGTTATGCACGCTGTTGCCAATACAAGCTTTCTGAAGGACTGGTTGGGTTTCTGAGCAGAGAAAGTGAGGTAGATGATCAGGCTCTGTGGGGTGCAGTGTAGGTGCTTTGCGCTGTCCTGGGATAGCGGTGGTTTTCCAAGTTTCTGCTTCCTGCTCACACTTCTTCGACCTGAAATGGAGTTTATCTCTACCTGTAAAAATCTTGTTTGTTATAAGGTCTAGCAAAGATCTTTTCTGTGAAGCCTTCCCCATCAACCCTAATTAAAATCCCTTCCCTGAGCTCCGAGCACATACTACGCATGAGCTGGAGCCGGACTTCCGTGATGAGAGGTGATTTTCCTGCTGAGATTCCAGTAACGCTTCGTATCTCGTGCTTCTATCCCCCTTAATACCTAGCAGAGAAGACCACCTCAAGTGAGCGTGCAAATGTTTGGTAACTGCCTTACTCACAGGAAGTTTTTGTAAAATTGCTTGCAACTCTGTACCCAAGAAGGAATGAAGTATTTAAGCTTCTTTAACTGTTTGTTGAACTCAGGACCCCTTACTTACTTCTGCATTCCTGTCTACCCTGTAGAGCAGTTGGCTCATTAGAAAATAACGCTTGGCTTTCGGGATGGGTTCTGTGTGTTTTAGAGAAGGAAGTAACACTATTATTGGACTTTTAAAGCTGGAGCCTTTTCTGTTGTAAAGTATTTTGCTTCTAGATACTGTCTTCATAATGTCATATCGGTACACGTAGTGTTTTGCATATTTATTTGCTTTCTCTTTAATACAGTATTTTCAGACTTTGGTGTGATACTGAATTAGAATCTCTGGGAGTGTGGCCTAGTCTGCTTTCTTACTAAGACTCCTTGGAGGTGCTTCCGAAGGTGGTGATGGTGGCGGTCATGGTGCTGACCATGGCTGTGATGGCTTTGAAGGCTGATGTGTGCCTGGCGCACTCCTTCAGCCAGTGGACAGCTGTTAACTTACCTCATGTTCACAGCAAGCCTGTGAGGTGAGATGCTATTGTTAGCTTCATTTTTCAGATGGAGAAACTCAGGTAGAGATAAATCAAATAACTTGCCCCCCAGATGACTTTCTTAGAAACATGGTAAATTTATGAAAAGGATGAGGCATATTTCTTTGGTTGGTTTAAAAAATCCTATTCTCTCAAAGATTGCTGTGAATAATGTGAATGATACAAAGAAGCTGTTTCTTCTTACGTGTATTGGTATATCAATATGCTAACCCTATATAGAATACTTCAACAGCTAGACCTAAACATAGATAACCCTATATTGCTTTAAGGAGGCCAGTCACAATTCTTGGTGAAAAAGTAGACACACACACACACACACAAACTTAGCACGTTGAGGAAAACTTTTAAAAATTACACATTCTAATAAACTCGCATGAAATTTTTTTGGGGGGGGCTCCGTTGGGTCTTAGTTGTGACACAACTCAACCGCTCTCTACTATAAATACAGACGTACATATACACGTGTATATATTGATACATATAATGTACTGAGATGTTATTTTGTGACCAAATAGAATATAAGTAAAACTCCTTAAGCACATATTTTTTGCTTAAAAAGCATAAGATAGATCTGGATTTTATATTCTAGAATATTTTATTCTATGTTTAATAATAAATGGTAAGAGTATTTCACGCTCTTTGGCTGTCTCCCAGACTCTGGTCAGGGGAAGTGTGTCATGCTGGTGGGTGGAACTAATTTGGTGGTGTCGTTACCTGTTCTCAGAGTTTTGGTGATTGATTTATTGCCTAACGAGCGCTCTGGCTTTGGATACCAGTTGTACTAAAAAAAAAAAGTGTGCTGTGTTTTACAAAGCTAAATTGAGTTAGTGGCCAACTTTTATCCTTACAACTAAATCTAAGCAGTTTTTGACTATTTCTTTCTATATTTCCCATTTACACATTTTCTGAACTTCTCTTACTGCTGATTTATATATAGTTGGGATGAGTTATATCAAGCAGTCAAGATAAGACTTTTAAATTCTAATGCTATCCATGTGGTGTGCTTAAATTGCTAGACAATCCTAAGAAAAACTGGATAAATAGAGTGCCAGGAGGTAAAATAAAAATAGATGTGATGCCAGGGGGAAATCTACCAAATTGTCTTTTGTATAGAAACTTCTGATAAAATTTTATGTATTCCTTAGACCCACATTCTGAGTCTGTAAGAGTTGGATGTAAGACTAATTGCCTGCCTTAAAGCTTATAAAGAGGGAGTATCGGGTTTAAATTAATCATACACTGTTCTTCCCCCAACTTTACGAATTGATTCTTTGCATTTTTCTGGGGCTAATGATGTGTATGTTTGAGATTTAGTACTGAGGTTAAAAAGTTTAAATCTTCCTAAAAAAATTGTATTTCCTTCTGAGGCATAACTGTTTCTTTCCTTGATTATAATGAAAGAAGCATTTGTTCTTAAGGGGTCTTGATTTTGCTGCAGACTAGCTGTGTGACTTTGGGCAAATAATGTCCTCTTATTCTGGACCTGTTTCTTCATTAAAATGAAGCATGGTGTCACATGTTGAAACTGTTATAAGTGGACTAGTTGAATATATTTAAGATTATACGCAAGCACATAAATGCACTGGCAGGTCGTCACTGCTAGAATTGCAGGCGGACTCGCAACCACTGCGCCACCAGGGAAGCCCGTGAAACAGCTTTGTTGTGTAGGTGTGTTATCGATAATGTTATTCACACCAAGAGAGTTGCATTCTCTGCTTTTTGGTTCATGATTTTGTTACTCTGATAGTAACTTTTCAGAATTATGTCTCTTGTACTGAAAATTAAATTACTGCCATGATGATCGGAATCATTAGGATGAGTGACACGAACAAATGTAGAGTTTTTGCTTCTCTTATCTTGAATGCATGATTTTTCAAGTATTTTCGTGTTCTGTAATTTCATTTGGCTAAGGAATTTATCCTTGATCTTCTTCCAGAGTGAGGACATGCATACTTCCATAGTCACAGTCTATATTTAATTAAGTTTTGCTTTGTGGGCTTCATCAGGCTAAATAAAGTGGTTGTATATTTTCTGTTTTTAAAAATGCTTCTTGATACAAAGTCTTCTCAGATCAACTGCCATGTGACAAGTCTCTTCAAACAATGTAAGCCGCCACTGTGTGCTTGTTTCTTTCTTGCAAGTCTAGCCACTCATATGTCTTCATGAGCTGTTTTCTCCTCCTTAACCCCCATGTTCAGCTGTGTATTATAAAACTCCTTGAGAAAGGAGTTGAACATTTCCTGTGTATCTCGTAGTACCCAGGAAAGAACTCTGTTAGTCTCTGAATAGTTCATAAGTGTTATTGCTACTGAGGATTTGGGATTAAAATTACTGGATAGAATGAAGTAAGCCTGTTTCTAGGATGTCAAACTGTTTGGGGTCACTGCTGTTTCGTCAAGCTTCAGGCTCTGTGTTCTGAAGTCAGTTTCTCCTAGTTTAACCATAAGTTGATTATTCACCTTATATTCTCTTGTATGTAATACCTCAGTGTCAGGTTGCTGTTGGGGAGAGTCGTCAGGGTGTAGGAGGAATAGATGTGCGTGTGCACGTGTCCTTATGTGCCTGTGAGGGGAGGACGGGTTTGGAATGCGGATGGGGTGACGTGTCACGGTCAGTGTTAACGATCTGAGTCCTGCATGACTGTCTAGTTATGTGCACTGAGTTTCGGACCTGTTATAGCTGACATTCGGAAACATTTTTTAATCAGTAGTAAACACAATACTTTAGGAAAATAAGACCGTGTTTTCCTTTTCTTTCCTGTCCTCATTTTAGCTTCATTGTGTATTTGCTGAAGCTGTAAATAGGAAAAAATAATTATTGAAATGGGCCAACTTCTAGCTGGGCAGAAATGCTGTTGGGACTCTGGGGTATACCTCAGCGACATCTGGGAGCAACGTAATATGCCGAATACTTGAGAAGTATCAAAACAGAGACTGTAAAAACCAAACAAAGCCTAATGGTTGAAGATCATATGTAGCTGACAGGCACTGCAAAGATTAGCTACAATAACTAAGAAAAAAGGAGCCTACGCTGGTGCAGAGAAGGGCCCGAGTTGTTTGTGCACTCTTGTTGGAAGTGGCGGCCAGATATGTTTTCTTCTCAGTACAGAGGATGATGCTTGCAGGCAGGGCATGTAACCTTTAGCTTCTTATGATATGGACTGCAAGTAGTTGATGATTTAATAAATACTTTGTAACTACAGATGATACTGTCAAAGTGTTTCCCAACATTACAAATAGTTTTCAGGTAGAGTCCCTGTCTGACAGAATTTAAGTTTGTGACTCTGTAGTTTATAGATACATCATTGAATAAATACCATCTTTATCGTGTGTTAACTTGGGTTACAGAATAATTGAGGGAACTTTCTTGGAAGCAAATGAAGTTTACTTAAAACTGCTCTCTGAAGAGATTCCTTTTTCTTTGCCCTAGCATTACTTCTTAAACATGTTAAGACTGCTTGGAAGGAGGTGAATCAAACTCAGCTCACTTAATTCTCCAGCTTAGAGTCTTTGTTCATTATCAGTTGGTGGGTGTGGAAGCAACTTAATAAAGTTTGGGTAATTTAGTTTCAGTTTAAATTCTCACCTGGCAATTGGCCGAAAACTCCCATCTGAAGACAGGAGCGTCCAAAAGGCATGTTGTGATTTCGCTACTGTCTGCTCGACAGAGGAAGGCCTGTCCAGAGAGCTGTGGAGGGACTAGCTGCCAAAAGAGAACCCATGGTAAGAGTTTCCCATTAACTCATGTGTGTGCGCGCGAGTGCGTGTGTGTAAAGCTTACCAACCCACAGTGTATTTGAATTAAAATTCTAGAGCTTTTAAAATCTAGGACGTAATTAATGCCAAGTGTTTGAATTTCTATGTCTGTTGCTTATTGATGCACTTATAATGAAATAAATGCAAGGAGTCGTTTTATGAAAGATTTTATATGCTTAATGTTGATAAGAAAACAGTATTAAGTGTGAAAATCAGTTTAACAGGTTCAGTTTTTTGTGGTTCAACTGTAGTTAATCGTCTTTTAAAAATAGCATATTTTCAGTGTTGCTGCAGTAAAGTTTTCACCAAACTGAATTTATGTTAGTTTCATAGCTGTTTCTCATTTACAGTAAATGTCATAAATTTTGCAAAAAAGTAGTCTGTTGATTCCTGTTTCATTTTTTACTTCCATTATAAAGTGATAGGGAAGAAGAAAGAATGTATAATATCTAATAATAAAATAGACTTAGTTTAACATTAGGCCTTTAAAATGTATCATTATTGCTATACCTCTGTGGAAAATATTAAATTCTTAAGATGTTTGTATAGCCAAAATAGAGTAGCTATTCACAATATAGCACAGTATCAAATTGTACTGATAAAATCAGACATCTCTCCCTTGCCATACACACATTTGCACTGAGAAAAAAGTTCAAATTTAGCTACATTTTTATATCTTTCAGGTGACCTTAAACTTAATATTTTTATCCTCCTTGTGTTTGGTTCCTGTATATCCCTTTATTTGGACGTCTGTGTCTTATCAGGTCCATGATTAGTTATATTAACTTTGGACAAGAGTGGAATTAGTATCTTATGAAGGTTGAAGTCTAAAAGCACTGTTTATCCGAGCTTACTCTAGCGTCTGTGGACATAGTAGCTTTGTGATAACTGGATAATGGTGTTGAAGGCCAGATATTAATAGTAGATTGTGATTCTGTTGTCAGACTTACAATTTTTGAGATTGACATAGTTTGAATGATTTTTTTTTTGCAATTAGAGGTGTCAAAATGATGTTAGTTGAATGTGACCATATTCTTAACTGTTTTCTAGAGCTTAATAACAAGCATGTCAGGAATAGCATGTGTGACAAGCACCTCTGCACAGCAGCTGTCATCATGTAAACATTCACACGCTGACAGTGAACGAAGTACTCTGGATGGCAGCATCTGTCCTTTAATCCGCCTACTTAGTAATTCAGGTTCATGTAGACTCTCTGCTCCATGCCAGCCGTTCAGCCAAGTGCTGAGAAGAAAATGGTGCAATTCAAAACAGAGGTGCTTCCTAACTGCTCTTGAACTTGCAGTGTAGACAGTGATTACACAGTAGATAAAATTACACAGATGAATGTAAAATTGCAACTGGAACCAACACTCTGGAAAAGTGTAAGTAGCTGTGAGAGTGGAAGCAGTATGGCTGGCATGTAAGTAAAGCAGGGAGCTCACATTTATATATTAAGATGAACTGATGACTTGTCTTCTGAACTTTTAAAATTTATCATTTATTAAATGAATATCTTCTAATTGAAACATGCAGAAAGACTAAATTCCAACCATGGAGAGAGAAATTTTTTTATGCTACTATTCTATTTTCTTAGATTTCTTAAGAATTTACAACAAAGTCTTGTCAAAGTAGTGTTTTTATGTGAGAATTTCATTTTCTGGGGAGAATTCTTATAGGATCCTTTAACATTGTAGGATTGCATGCAGTGAATGAAGACCCTGATTTCTTCAACCAAATTTAAGTTTATTAAAGGATGTCAATCATAAAATAACCACTGTCCCCTCCTTAGCACCTCTTCCATTCTGGTGTCAGGCCATCACTCACTTTATATCATTGAGTTGTTACATGCAGACATTTTTTAATGATAGTATGATTTCCTTAATCAACTTTTATTCCTTTTTGAAAGAAAATGTAAAATTTACGTTTCTTTTATAATTTATTCTAAAACCTATTTATTACATTTTTGAAAATACATATGATAGACCATTTGCATGCCTAAATGTTTACGCTTTTTCTGTAGGACACAGAGTCTTGTCTAAGGGAAGTGATGTTTGAAAATTGGTGAAGTTAGTTTTCTGTGTTCGCTCTGTCAACATCTTAAAAAAACTCTCATGGAAGGACTAGCTTTTCTTTATTCAGCTGATAGTATAAACAGATTGAATCAGAGTATACTATTTAGTATGAACCTAAAATCAAAAAAATTTACTTTTATAATAGAAATGCTCTTTCCCTAATTCACTACTAAAATATGTAAGCTATTTAAAATATTAAATAAATGTAAGTATTTTTCAAGTGGCAAAAATCCAAATTGTTTGTTGTTAACTTTTTCCTCCAGATTATTACGTTGAATTCAGTCTCTGCAATGACTTCTAAATTAAGTTTTTCCTAGATATACTCAAAAGAAGGACACCCACCTCCCTTTCAAGTTGTGACATTAAAAAAACAAAGCAGTCCGTTCTTAAGGAAACCTTGAGAATTGATCTGTAGTTTGCTCATCATTCAGTCAGTTTACTTTCCTCATGAAATGAGCTTATTCATTTTGACATAAAATTGGACAGAGACTCTTTGAGGATGGATCTCAGAAATTAGTGGGGACTGATATATAGTCTTGGCTTTTGTACAGCTTATTTAAAGCAAGAAACTACTGTGGAAAAATCTTCAAGTTTCTAAGGTACCAAGAAATGTGAATATGAGCGGAGCAAACTCATAAAGCCTATCCTGTATGTTGTACATTACACAGATCATTTAATACAATTATATGAAGCAGTTTTACGTTAAAAACTTCCAAACTGCAGTGGTTAAGAGGCTGGGCTCCAGAGTCAGACTGGTTGGGCTTGAGTATTAACTGAGATACTTATAAGCTTTGCAGCCTTAGGGAAGTTGTATAGCTCCTCTGTGCTTCAGTTTCCTCATCTGCAAAATGGAGATTAAAAGAGTACAAAGAAAATTTTTGTATTTGTGGATTAATTCAATTTAATTATTATAATAAGTGCAAGTACTTCAATGAATCATTTTCAGATGAAGTATTTGAATTAAATCTAAAATAGGAATTTCATAACCTAGTGTCTTTATTTGTGTTCACAATACAGAAATATTTCTTCCATTGTAAGATCTCAATGAGAGAAAATTATTTCACTCCTACAAGTATCGTTTCCAGTGACCACAATTAGTTGAATAGAATCAATAAGTAATAGAATAGAGCAGAAAAGAATTAATCGACTTAGTAAGTTATTGAAAACTTACTAAGCTACCTAGCACTTGCTAATAGTAGTGTCATGGTAGCCAGAAGAATTACGCTGTCACTCTGCTTAGGCCTCGGGAAGACTAAAACCATGGAAAGGTCTTAGACATCAAGCAGAAGAGTTGAGACCCAGTTCCTGCTCTGCCACTAGTAAGTAGAGGGATCTCAGATGTATGAACCTGTTAGAACTATGCGGCTGTCTCAGCTCTCAGTCGCCTCCTTTTATATGTACGTGTTATGTATTTGTGTGTGTGTGCACGCCTGCCCGTGTCTGTGCATATGTACACACACAGTAGGTATATATCCAGTCCATGCTATTGCTCCAAATGGAAAGGAAAAGCTAAGAATTCATTACGTTTTTTAATGTTTAAATATACTGAGTAAAGAATTCTGTTCTACAAAGTATTTTACATGATGCCTTCAAGTAAAAATACATTATTGATTTTTACACATACTATTTCAGGGCCTCTCAGATATTCCCATATAAATTATGTGCTTTTCCATAACTTCACAAGGGAAATGTAAAATTCCTGTAGTCTGCCTAATTTCAAACTCATTTCCTTGTTACATGATTAAAACTTTTTTCTAGTAAACGTTTCAGACAGGTACCAAATTATTTTTTTTTTTACACATCTGGACTTTTTATAAACCAGTTTTAAATAGTTACAGCAGTTCTTACCAACTCTGCCCTTTGCAACAATATAGGGCATTTATAGTTGTGTAAATGGTGTCATGAGTTTTCAGAGTAATTTACTAATTCAAGTAGACTATAGCATTTTAAGGGAAAAGACATAAGCAAGCGTGATCTATATATGCTTTATATATATGCACTTACTTGCTTTACCAGATGATCTCACTGAATCCTATAAAAGACCGCCTTCTCCTACTAAAGGAGAGTGGAGTGGCTAGGAGCTGCTAACTGAAGGCCCCTGTATCGCCCAGCTCTGCTTTAGTGTGGCAGGCGTCTGGGCCCCGATGGGTTCCGAGCCAAGTGAACACAGGAAGTTGGTTGGTACGCCTAGTGAACTACTAGATGCTACTGTAGTCATAATTAGAATAATTCTTCATATTAAAAAAAATCAAAGAGTTAAAATAGCTGCCTTTTATAGACTTTAATAGAAGATTTAAGAATGCCTAAATTGTCAGCTACTACATTTAAAATGTTAAAATCTTACAAGGGCATTAAATGCAAACATTTTTTGGACAAGGATAGTACTTAAATTCACAAGTTATCTGGAGGAAATATTAACACGCAATCATATGAAAGAAGACTGAAGTTTATAAGAATATAAAATTAACAAAGAAAACTTTTTTTGGAGGATTTGCTTACTGTGGTATCAAGTGGAAAAAAGTCTTATCCATCACTAAGCAATCATTAATAGTAAAAGTGCAGCCCAAACCTTAAAAAAAAAAACAACAGCGTTTCTAATTGCTGTGAAAACAAGATAAGTAGATAATTCTCTCTTAAGCTGTAGAATACTTTTTATGTGAGGACAGATAAATGATGACTGAGGTTCTGTGGTGGAACATATGAGGGGCAGGTTTCAGGGGATCTCTGCCACATACTTTACCCTTAGAGAGTCATTTAAATGTTTAAGAGGAGCATATAAATCCAGATATCTGTGTGGGTGTTAAACTTATCTCTTTCTTTCAATTGAATACCTGAGTACCTGCTGTGTGTAAAATGTTATGCTATTTTATACTTAGCACAGTGAGGCTGTAACACACAACCTCCTGTCACTTAGGTGAGACCAATCAGCCACATTCAGAGAAGAGAATATCAGTTGGTTAAAGGGGGCGGCATTTGAATCAGGGGATAGTTTGTGAAAATACAGACCTAAGTAATATGTACCATTAAAATCAGAAGGCAGCAGGAGTTTATTGAGACATGAAGGAGGTAAGATAGCAAAATAATTTACTTTGCGTTGATTGATTGGTTCAGTGTACCCTACAAGCCATAGTATCTTTTGTTTTGAGGGTACAAATTATTTTGTTTCTCTGACATTTTGTTTCCTAAAGTATTGTTGGACTAGAATTTACAATTGTTTTCTCTACAAATACACATACACACAGTAACAACATATGCAAGTCAAATTTAATTTTAAAATGAATCTTTTACAACGTGGGCACATCCATGCCAACCACAGGGCAGTCTGTCATATCTTTTGCGCCCTTGCTTTGTACAGGGTGAGAAGGTTTGATGTCTGGCAGGGTAGTAGATAATAGTTCTATTTTTACTCATACCGTGTTTGGCTTAATAGGTGATGTTCTGGGGGCCTGAATTGTTTTAATTATGAAAAATTTCAAACATGTAAAGGAAGAGAGACTGGTGTAATAAACTCCCTCTATCTGTGGCCCAGATTTAACAATTAGCAAATTTTTGCCACAGTTGCTTCATCTACTTCCTGTTTTCTCAGCTATTTTAAAGCAGATCCCAGACCTCAAGTCTTTTTATTCCTGCCTTCTTCAGTAGTCATCTCTTTTTAAAAAAAGACTTTAAAAGATGTATTTTCGTGAAGTCTAGTTGATTTACAATGTTGTGTTCATTTCTGCCATACAGCAGAGTGCTTCAGTTACATATATACGCATAGATACACATTCTTTCTCGTGTTCTCTTCCATTATGCTTTATCACAGAATATTGAATATAGTTCCCTGTGCTCTACAGTCGGGAAAGAAAGACTTCTTAAATATAACCATAATACCTCTATCACATCAAACAAAATTAACAAAATTTATTTATCACCTGATACTGTCTCCCTATTCAGTCCCCCCTGCTTTTGATTCAAAATTGTCACGTCACATTTGGGTTGTTTCTTCAGAATCCCAGCAAGATCCATGTAGTGCTTGGTTGTCTGGACTCCGCTGCGTAATTTGCAACGTCTCTTCTTCCCCACTACCTACTTCCCTCCCTCCTTCCCTTCTTCTCTTTGTCTTTCTTTCCTTCCTGTTCATGACTTATTAAAGAGGCTGAGTAAACTGTCCCATAGAATAGCCCCCATTCTGGATTTTTTTGGTGGCTTCCCAGTTATTTATTCCATCGACCTCTAAATTTCCCGCAAATTAGAAGTTAGCACAAAAGACCTAGTTAGATCCAGGTTCCGCTTTGATTTTGGGTTTGTGGTGGGGTGGACAGGAATACTTCGAACGTGAGGCTGTGCCTTCACACTGGATCACGTCATATAGCGTGTGATGTCTGCTTGTCACACTCTTTGCGATGCTAGAATTAGTCAGTGCTGACGAGTCTCTCCAGGGAGACTTCCCCCCCTTTCCTCTGTGGTTTCATCCACTGCTGATTTTTTTTTTTTTTTTTTTTGGGTGCG
>NW_020173682.1:3968087-4011728 GCF_003031525.2 Neophocaena asiaeorientalis asiaeorientalis | reverse complement strand
GGGTTTCCTCCCTGTCTTATTTTTTTTTTTTTTTTTTTTGCGGTACGCGGGTCTCTCACTGTTGTGGTCTCTCCCGTTGTGGAGCACAGGATCCGGACACGCAGGCTCAGCGGCCATGGCTCACGGTCCCAGCCGCTCCGCGGCACGTGGGATCTTCCCGGACCGGGACACGAACCCGTGTCCCCTGCATCGGCAGGCAGACTCTCAACCACTGCACCACCAGGGAAGCCCCACTGCTGATTATTTTTGAATCAGTTCTGTCATCAGGGTTTGCAAGATAACGAATATTTTAATCTGCTACCCCATCTACATTTATTACTGAAAGTAATAAATAATATTATTTATTACTGAAATTTCTATAAAGAAGAAATTTCCCTCATAAGCTGTGGCTTTTTGATTTCCCTGAAGTATTTCATCCGAGAAAGAAACCTGGTACTTTCAATACCATCTCTTAAATACCTAGTTTACTATCCAAGAGTAACTTTAGGTACGAAGAGCATACAACACTGAAGTGCCCATGTAATTATAGGATTTTTATAGAATAAAGATATTTCTTATTTGATTGTCATGAACATTGTCAGTATTAGGACAACTTTATATAGTCAGCATATACAGTGTTGGTCATTTAGGAGCTGGGAACCTTTTCCACCAAGTTCTACTTGGTTAAATATATTGCTTTCCACTGAGTAATGAGTGACAAGTTGAACTTCAAGGAATAAGATGCTTCATTAAGTCAGCAAGCTGAACAGTGTCACGGACAGAGTAGTAGCATATAGGTGGGTAGCATATAGGGGATGATTTAATATTGCTAGATTCATAAACTTCAATTCAGGAGCAAAACAATTACCATTTTTATTATTAGTTTATTCAACAACCACCACTAACTCCATTTTTATTTAATACTGTTAGTGAACAAAATAGGAAAAAATAAAACAAATATTTCATTTTTAGATGACATGATTGATTAAGAAAATCTGTGGCAGTCAGCTTTAGAGCCATTTTTAGAAACAATAAAAATAAAGTTCTGGATATACTGTATCTTTATACCAGCTGAAAAAATAATGGAGAAAGACCCCACTCAGAATTGTAACAAAGTATAACACTTAACAACAAATTTGAGAAAGATGTTAGGCCTTTAGAAAGAAATTATTAAAACATTTGAGAACATTTTAAGATTCAGATGAACGTAGAGAAGCTGTTTCTGAATCTTGAGAATGTTGGCAAATTATTTGACTCTATGCAATTTATAGATTTCTAAGTTTACTTCTAACTTTCAGAATTTCTAGTGATTTATTTTATAGTGATTCTGCACTGAGGGGAAGTCTCACCCTACTACATACCAGAAACTTCTCTAAAGTAGCAACAGTGGCAATGATGCAGGAATAGATGGGTAACCCAGATAGTAGAGGAGACTTTTCTGCTCCTTGGAGATGTAGACAGACATTTTCCTTGAACCCCTGACTTCCTGGTCAGTGAGAGTTAAGAGAAATACCCTTCGTCCCGTGACTTACGCAGATCCCTGTCCCTCACTTAATGCTCATGTTTCTTGCTTCTCTGGCCACCCTGTTTTTTTGCCAGTGCCAATACAGATATGAAATCAGCCCCTTCTACTAGTTTTTAAAAATTTAGCATTTTGTCGGTTTAGAAACTGAGTAGGTGCTATAATCAGCAAATTTTTTCTTAGTCTTTGAGCAAAACATCACCATCCACACCCTCACCCCACTTCTATTCACACACTTTACTAAATTAATACAATTGCCTTCTTAAGAGGAGTTCTGAAAAGTAAACTTTTTTCCTGTCTTGTGAAACATGGATTACTGGAGTGTTATGAGGAGTCCAAAATTAGTCCCATCTACTTACAACAGCTTAATATCCTTCCCTATAGGAGAGGCCACTTAAACAATATTCATTCACCGGCATTAGATAGTGGTATAACTGCAGAAGTGACAAGACAAAAAAAGGCTTTCATCCGTATTTCATACCACCATAGGAATTTTTTAAAACGTAGCATAGAAAATGCCTTTACATCTCATATTTGAAGCATTAGTAGAACTCAGCAAGGTAAAGATACACCTGAATATTAAAAATGTTTGTCAGACTAAAATATTGCAATTCAAAGGATCGCTGAAGATTGTGGAAATATCTAAATCAGAAGTTACAAAGGAAGTGATAATAGCTGTGGCAGTTTTATATTATTGCAGAACATGCAAATTTAGACTTCAAGATTCTAACGTATGAGAAAAAGTATGACAGATTAAGAATATGAAAATAAATAAATATGAGGGACAATATTTACCCATGCACTTATCAAAAAACTTTGATAAGTTGAGCAATAAATTTGAGCAAATTATGACTTAGAGATACAGGTTTTTCATTGTATTAAAGGGGCTAAATTTTCTTAAAAGAAATCTAATCTTGGCAAGATAAGCAGTGATACCAAACTCTTCTGGGAAGTGATACAGGCAAAAATGCTCAGAGTCACAGCAATGTTTAGATATTTCACTAGTAGGAATTTAGGAAATATATATTGTGCTAATTATATATAGAGAAAGGTACCCAATTTAGAGACTAATTATAGAACATCAGTGTAAATATTATGTTGTCTTTAAATGGCTAGTTTTGAGGACTCTAGAACAACTGTCCAGTAGAACTTTTTGTGTGGATGAAACTATCCTGTTACCTGTACCGATATCATAGCCGTTAGCTACACGTGGCTGCTGAGCACGTGAAGTGTAGCTGGGGCACCTGAGGAGCTGAGTTTTTAATTGTATATAACAGCATTTAAATTTAAATACTCATGTGGGGCTAGTGGCCACGTTACTGGGCATTGCAGTTCTAGAAATGTGGAGAAATGTTAGGTGTAAGTGAAAATAAACTAGTAAGTTCATATGCCATGATTACAAGTGTGTATATACCTATATGTACATGTGGAGAGTGATATCCACAGTTAAAATATTTGTTCTAGGTTTGAAGGAAATGGGTGATTTTTTAAAATGCTAATTAGAAGATAAGTGAAAACAACGCAGCACTCCGCACTGTGCTGTTCAGTATGGTAGCCACCAGCCCGATGTGGCAGTTGAAACACAAATTAATTTAAATTAAGTAAAATAAAAAATTCAGTCACTCGGTCACACTGGTACATTTCAGGTAGCCACACATGGCTAATGCTTCCGTTTGGACGGCGGATACAGAACATGGACCACTGCAGAGCGTTGTGTTGTAAGTGCTGCAGAGGGCGCTGATGGGAGGGATGTACTGGAACCAGCCCTTGATAACTGATCAGTCGATTTCGAAGGGCACAAATGAGTGAGAACTGGAAATTCGAGCCAGTAAAACAGTATAAGGGATAGTATCAGAAGACACTACTTTTTAACCCAGATCAGCATTCCATGAAGTGTGGGCAGTGGAGTAGTGATGGCTATACTGTCCACGACTCACTGCGTCCTCTCAATTTCAGTACTTGCTTAGAACCTTTCACAGCAGTGTCATGCTTCTGTGTCATCCAAGCACATCACCTGTTTTATCTCATTGGAGGAAGCTGCCTGGAAAGCCCCATGTGGTCTGAGCTGAGTAATAGCTATGAGCAGTAGGCCGTGAGCATGGGTCCAAAAACTGTCCTCCACTATGTTAAACACTGGTCAGGGTGAAAAAGGGAAAGCAGATTGCTTAGGGCAATTGTGTAAGAAACTTAAATCACTTGTTACTATAGCTTAACAATCTATACTTGCAAGTGAAATCAGCATTGAACACTAAATCTCTGAATGTGGTCAACTTAGACGTCATCCCTCTTGCCAGTGGAAATGAGGCAAAGGATCCATTACCCACTAGTGGGAACCAGGATTTTAAAGGAGTTCCTCCTAGTCAGTGCCTCTGTCTGGGGAGCTGATTTCCTCTTTTCACCCTCCTGAGCCTGGGGATTCAACCAGGTAGCGGAATCTTTTTCTTTCAGCAAAATTTGCAACTTTGTATTTTCCTTTACCCCTTTTAAGTTCTGTTTGACATATTACACACTTAGTTCTTCATAGCTGTTTTCACCCCTCTCCTCCAAAGTTAGTTTCAAAGGTTTTTCAAGGTACCTAAATAGGAAAATTGTTCTAAATTAAGTGAGCTTCTAAAGTTTTGTTCTAAAATTTCTTCCTCATTTTCACATTTAATCCTGATTCCCTGATATGAGATATAAAATTGAATTCTTTGTGAAATACAAAAAGCTCTTTACTACTATAATTAAGGCGTAATCTGTCAGCTAAAACATTGTCTTACTGATACGGGGTCAGCATCGATCCTAGATTTCCTACCTGTCTTGTGTGACTGGGGTTTTGGCCGTACATTAAATGGTTGCCTGTGCTCAGAGATGAGATGCCCATGTGCACCGTCCAGTGTGTTTTGAGGACCAGTTCCACATTTGTGGAATTTGGGGTCAAATGAAATCAAGTGTTCCGTAATAGTTTGTTCTTCGAGTGGCCTTGCATTTTGGACTTAAAAAACATATACATGTTATTCCTTTATCAATAGGATTGTTGTATCTGTTACTGATTTCAGCACTTCTTCGTTTTCTCCCTAATTTATCAAATTTGGAAAGAGTCGTTAAAACTACCCGGAAGAAATCAATCTCTGTTCTCAGTAATAGTCTGTAAGTTATAGGAAAGCAAATAAACGAATAATATCCAGCACTTCCTGTTTACGTTTTCTTTTTTGAGATTGAAGAAAATTTACTTAAAATATATATGAAAATCATACCGATAGAATGGCATCTTCTGATTTCAGTTTTAAAATACGGTAATGATTTACTTACGCACAATTATACATATAGATAACCGTATTAGCACTTGGTTTATGTAGACCTACTCTTCAGAGGATGAAAAATAATTAATACTAAAGTATTAAAAAGGCATGTTTCTTTTGCTCTACATTAATATTCTTATGTTTGATATTTAGTAATATATTTTGAAGGTACAGTGTGTGATTTCCTGACCGTAACAAGGTATTCCATTCCTTTTCAGGAATTTGGGTTGAATTAATATATTTATAGCATTGTCTCATAAATATTTTAAGGTATAGCATTTTAAAAACATTATATTCTCAAGTTATTTGACGTGTGATTAGGGGTTGATATTGTTAATAGTATTTTTAAGTAGTAACATGTTTTCAAATTCTTTGGAACATTTGTAGGCTTCTAATTGTTTCATTCTGTGTAAGTTTCAACCTTGAGAATATTGACTAATTGGTTAATATTCTTTCTACTTATCAGATTTTTTTAGTGCTTAGTATGTGCCTGGAGCTGTTTGAGGCTCTGCAGATCATCTGTGTAAGGAAGAAAAGGCACCCAAAATTCTTTTCCCCCCAGGAGCTTGCACTTAGTAGATTGCTTCGTATATGATGATGTGGCATTTAACTCAAAGGGCTACTTTTCTGTTAATTGTCAGGAAATGCATGTCATTAAAGAGAGATAGAGGCAGGACACAATTTCTGTTTGTTCTTTTTAACTCATTGCTTTTCAGTGAGTTTAGCTTTCCTAATTTTTTTTAGTGGCATTTACAACTATAATCATTCGGCAACCCAGAGTTTTTCTGTACTTTTCTCAACTTCCAACTATTAGTTCAGTGCAAAGGTAGAAGTTGAACTAGTCACTTAAGGTTTGGAGTTTAAAGAGGAATGTTTGAAGCAGGCAGTATCCTTTAGGGAAGATACTTTTTGTGAAAGAAGAGAATATGGCTTTTGGAAGACTCACGATTTTATCTAATTTATTTCTTCAGAGCCTACCATCTGTATTCTAGATACGTAAACCTGAACCCTGAACCACATGACATGGTCTCAGTGTAATATTTGACTCTTCTCTCCTCTTCAGGAAAATCTTAAACTTCCATCACCAGAAGACTATAAAGAGGTCCCTCCTGCACCAGGAGAGCGCTGCGGGTCTTTTTCAGTGTTCTTGGAGGTGTGGGCGGTGAGCCCTTGGTCCCTTTCTGTCAGCCTCCTTGTTCTCTAAAGGTAAGCTCCGAGTAGCGAGCGCACGCTCAGGGCCAGGCTCCACGCAGGACTGGGTTTGGAATGCTCCATGGTGGCTCGGAGACCGTTACTTCTCTCGTAGAAGAGCACGTAGGCAGCACCTGTGGGCAGGACACCCACACCCATCAGGAAGAGATGCTTCTCCTTGTTGAGAAGTCCACATGTCCTGGAGATGTGCGGGTGTTTTTTGTTTCGTTTTGTTTTTTAAAAACTCCAGTTACAGTAAAACTTGTCTTCCACTTCAGTCTACACTTAAATCAGTTAAATAACTACCACAGTTAGTTGATCCTTCATCAAAACCTCTTCTTGGATGTATTAAGATTTGCATTCAAGAATTTTGACATGAGGACAGCATTTAAGCAGTCTGGTGACTTAATAGCTTAAATTGATATAACCAGCTTTGAAGAATTGCTTTTCATGATCTTCTTGAAGCTTACCTTTACTTCAGAGAAAGTCCCTCAAACCATTTTTTAAATCTCTGTTAAGCTGCAGAAAGTGTGAAGGCGAACGTCTTCTTAATCTTTAATAGGTATAGGGTCGTAAAATTTTCGTCAGATCCTAATTGACCACCAGGAGACCAAATGTCTATGGAACATTTCAGATTATAATCACCAGGACATTTGTATTGTCAGTGAGGGCTTAAAGTGCTGATGAAGAAATTAAGTCCGTCCATATCCAATTTTATTCATCTTCTATTAAAACTCTTAAAGTGATCTTGGAAACGTTAAAAGATGCGAAATTTTTATGAACTCTTAAACTTGGGAGAAATCTGATTTTTGTCTGGTAGCCCTATCTTTGGTTTATGATAATTTTACTTTCTTTTCAAAGCAGTTTTTCCTATATTTGTATAATAAAAGATATTAAGAAGGAGAAGTACACTTGTGTTTGCTGTTAGAATGAGTAAAAATACCACTGAGACCGTTTATGAAAAAACCTTGAGGACCAGTTTTTTGTATGTTATACAGTTGAGGAGTTGGAACCAGTCTTGCTTATTATAACTGCAGGCAACTTTAAAAGATTTCAATCTCCAAAGTAGATATGATATAGGTGATATTAGTGAAAATGGAGATTATTAAGTATTTGGAAAAAATCTCTCTATATAATTTTCTTTGAATTTTTAATTTGAGAGCATGTTGAATATTTTTAACCTTTATAACAGCGTGGAACAGAATAGACAAATGTATTAATAACTCTTTGGGCCAGTTGAGAAAAAAAATTTGAATTGAAAGTCAAACCTACTGAAAATGTAAGGTGGGGTATAAAAATAACTAAACAGGTTATTATTTTTTACCTAAGCTAAAGCTTTTTTATAACGGAAACTTTTTTAATCTAAAAAGACCCCCTCCCCCATCCCGTCTTTCTTAAAATGAGCTTTATCTTACTATAGTATTGGCAACACACTTTTTAAATAGAAAAATTTATTTCATCGTTCTAGAACCAGTGGTCGAATATCACATCATTTACATAGCATGAATACAAAAACTGGGGACCTTTGGGTCTTGCCTTCAGTATCTAGAGCATCAGAAATCAGATCTTTTCCCAATAATTCTTCTCAATAACTGTATCATCTCAATTTGTATTAGACAACAAAATAAATTATTGTTCTATGATTCTGATAATATATAGGAGTGAAAACCCAACGTGAGAGTACTGAGAGATTCTTCCACTGGAACTGGGATCCGGGAGATTTTATTTTTATACTACCTGCACATACGAGGGTTTATTTCTTCTTTTGACTTACATAAGACCTTATCAAAGACCAAGTTTCTGATTTGTCTCTCACTAGTATTTGGGTGCCATGTTTCGTTTTTGTTTTTAAAGCCTAATAGCCAATCCGTGGGAACAGCCCTGCTAGAAGTTTTGTCTCCTTGGTGTGGTCATGTTCCCTACCTACTCTAAGAGCAGGACACAAGTGAGAGAGGCAGTCCTGTGTTTACCAATATTGATCTTTGTAGAGAAAGAACAGCAAGGACGTTCTAGACCAGTCCTCTCCTTGGAGCCATGCAGCCCAGCAGCGTCCAGTAAAAATGCAATGCAAGCCACAAATACAAGCTACGTGTGTAATTTTAAGGGTTTCTTTTTTCTTTGTAGCCACATGAAACAGGTAAAAGGAAACAGGCAAAGTTACTTTTAACTATATTTTATTTAATCTAATATATCTAAACTATTTCAACATATAATTAGTACAGAAATTTATGAGATGTTTTACCTTTTTCAATACTAAGCGTTCAAAATCTGGTGTGACTTTTACAGTTACAGAACATTTAATATTGGACTAGCCACAGTTCGAGCGCTCCATAGCCGCACGTGGCTTGTGGCCACCGTGTTGGTACAGATCTAGACTGAGAGTAGAGGGCCCATTCTAGCTTCCTCCATGCCGATGTCCATGGTGACCCTGTGAGCTCCCCTGGGTTAAGAGTGTCCAGATTTAGCAGAAGACAGGGAAAAAAAAAAAAAAATTCAGGATGCCCAGCATAATTTGAATTTCAGATAAATAAAAAATAATTTAGCGCAATTATGTCCCATGCTATATTTAGTATATACTAAGAAAAAAATATTTATCTGAAATGCACATTTAAGTGGGTGTCATGTATTTTATCTGGCAGTCCTACCCTGGTTTCACTGAGTGGAAGACATCAGACTGCCTATAAACGTGCAGGACTAGAGGATAGAGAATCTTTTCCTCTGTGGAGAAGTTTTACAGCCCTCTGAAAATCAGTATGCAACCCGGAACTATTTGTAGCCCATCTCTTCCTAATTCTCTAAGATGTTTAAGAGACAAAAGAGGGGCGTATATGACCGGGACTCAGTCCTTATATAGTTAAACATTTAAAATCTAAAGTATCACATTAAGCTGTAAGGTTTATTAAATTTTATAAATTGAATGATTAGTTGCTTGACTTTATCAAAGAGAACTTGTCTAACAGCACATTACTGGTATCATCAGACCGTATGAAAAACAATTCACCCTTGGTGATGATCTCAGCAGTTTTTAGGGTCCTGGCTGTTTTGAGTTACTTTCTTACCATTGGTTTCCACTGCAGCTGTCACATAACTCTCAAGTTGGCAAGCATTAACACGAAATTCTAGGTTGCTAAATGCCAAGGTGAAAGTATTTAAGTACCTGTGATGCCCTGCTCTGGAGTTGACCAGTAGATCCCAACCTGGTCAACAACCAGTCAGTTCTTATACCAGTTTCATTCGCTCCCCCTCAGGGCTTCTTTTACATAGGAACAGCTTTCCATTCTTACTCTTTACCAATTTTTAGTGTTCATATTTTAGTGGCATTTTTGAAGCATGTAACAACTTCTCTAGTAGTGGCTCCATCCCCCTTAAGCTGTAGAGAAGAGACCAATCACAGTTCGTGTTCTCTAAGGACAGTAATTACACCAGCTCCACACTCCCTCTAGGGGGCGCACCTGCCTCCCAGGGTGAATGACTAGGTGACATCTCCACTTCATTCCCAGCCAGGCAGGGAGAGCCACTGCCAGTGCAGTCTGGCAGTTTAGCAGTTGGGTGTAAGCCATGGCGCATTCCAAATCCATTCACGCTTAGGAGAATGTACCCAAGAGTGTGGATGTGTTTAAAATTACTGCATTTCCTTCAGAGAACAAGAATTACAGGTAAGTTTTCTTCTTTTTTCTGGCAGTGATCCAACAGTTATTTTTAAATAAGAAATTTAAGGATCGGAAAGTATTCCCTTTCCCTCAAATCAGTCACCTAAAAGATCTCAAATATAGCCTACGTTATGTAATATTTTTCTTCCTCACTCTAAGAAGGAGTTGAACATGGGGATGGGGAGGGTTGGAAGGAGACAGCTTATTGTCATTTGAAAGCTGTGAATGTCACACATTTCCATGTCTAGAAATACCCTAGCTTTACATAAGAATCTTACTTCACCTAACTCCTGATGTCTAAAGTATGAATTATTTTGTCAAATTAGCACCTGCATCTATTTGTAGATAAGGTGTTCGGCCTTTCCAAGCTAGTATCTTTAACAGCAGTGAGTAAATTAATAAATTGTATTTGAGTTTTCACATCCTCAAGACTGACTTTCTTTTGCTTAAAGACTTTAAACTTATTTCTGAAACCAAAATTTAAAGCTACAAAATACCTTAAATACAACCTAGCTCCCTTTTTACCAAGTGGTATTTGGATGAGCTTCAGAGAGGCTGTAAACACCCTGAAATTATAATCAAGTTCTGTATGTATGTGTTGTTTGCTGGGAAGAATGTCCGTATTTTTCATCATATTCTTGAAGGGTTTTCGTAACAAAAAATTTGGTTAACAAACACTGATCTGGACTAACATTATCACTTCACTGATAAACTGGGGTTTAAAAAATACATTACTTGCCTTCATTCGTTTGAAACTTAATACGCATAAAAACTAAAGTTTATTTCTAAGAAACACTGTACTTATTTTTAGAAGGAAAAGGCTTTAACTTGAATTAATTAAACTTGAGAAATACCAGCCTAAATGGGAGCATTTAGCTTGCTAATAGTTTCTTCGGTTCCCCCCTTTGACTGCAGTCTGTACCAGTCATCACGTGAAAATGACTCCTCAGTAAA
The DNA here is from genome assembly GCF_003031525.2 of Neophocaena asiaeorientalis asiaeorientalis. Lineage (NCBI taxonomy): Eukaryota > Metazoa > Chordata > Mammalia > Artiodactyla > Phocoenidae > Neophocaena > Neophocaena asiaeorientalis. The sequence goes on along the minus strand of NW_020173682.1, from coordinate 4,001,151 downwards.
GTACATGGGAGACTGTGTGGTAGATTCCTGAAGATGGAGTAAAGAAAAAATGAACTATCTATTATCATTTAAATCCTATTTTTCTCTTTTCAAATCCTCCCTTCAAAAAGAGTTAAAACTCAAAATAATAGATGAATGTTATTTTTGTTGTTTTCAGATTATTTTAAATAAGCAGTTAATTGCCTTAATAAACATCACACTGAGCATTGTCGGGACCCCTTCTGGTTAAAGAAATTCTGTAGTAGACTGTGTATGCTTCACGTTGTGGTTCAGTGATAGAGTATTTTAAGGTTATTCTTTTTACTGTAAGATGCTTTTAACTAACACAACATTGTAAATCAACCATACTCCAATAAAATAAAAAAAATTACAGTAGTACTTTAGAAATGATAAGTAAGGCCTATATTAATTAAGGAAACTAATACTTCTTTCTCAAAGTAAAGGAAGTATCTTTTTCTTGTACTGGTACTGGCCAGTAAAGTCTGTCTAATTCAAGATTTAATGAATTTTAATGAACTGGATATTAGAATAAAAAGAAACTTGAGGGATGATACACAGAAAGCAATTATTTCCCAAAAGGAATAGAAAAAAGTAAGACAACTTAGGATATTACCTGTATTTTTTATTTAAATTTAATTATACTTAAAGATTCTAAAATTTGTAGCATAAAGCTCATTATAGAAAATGGACTTGATTTCCAAAATAGATGACCGTTTTGCTTTGTTTTGTTTTGTTCTCTCCTTTGGGCATTAGCACTCAAGGCGATTATCACTTAACGCTGTCGGCTTTTATAGCCAGTAACCTTTTCAGAAAGCCAGAATGTGTTTTTTTCCAGGAAGAACAGTTTGTGAATCAGTAGGCCACCTATGTTACTTGCCATGGGTAATTATAACAAATAAGGAGTTAAATTTTTACTTTTCATTCAACAAATCATTTAGTGTTTAAAATAGAAAAGCTCAAATTCTTCTTAGGAACAATTGCAAATATTTATAGTTTTAAGTTGAGATAGACAGATATTAAATATTCTCTTCGCATTCAAAGAAACTGAAACAGTTGATCTCCTCAGTCAGTTCACTCAGCGGTGGAGCCTTGGTTTTCATAGCAGATTAAAAATAATCAGGATCTGAATGCAGACAGTAAAAGCTTATTTATGGTCAATTCTATTCCAGAAGTTTATTATCATAGATTGTATTTAAAATAGAACTTGTGAATAAACTTAAGAACGGTAGTAAAAGTGGCTTCTCTCTCTGTGCCCACGTGCATGGCTTACGTCTAGGCTGTGTACAAACAATTTAGCATTTAACTCTTACTTCATTTAAGTTCCTGTATCGAAAACTCTTTTAGCAATTTCACTGTTTATACTGCAGTTCATGGACGGAAACTTTGCCACCACTACCTACCATGTTCTTGTATAGGAAATAAATGTATTCAACCAGTTATCACATATATAAAGAACTAATTGAATAGAGTGGGAAATAAAACACATTCCCTGCCCTCAGAGAATTTACAGTCTCCTACAGATTTGTGGTGGAGCAGTGCAGAGGGAAGCAGTGCATCTGGAGTCAGAGAAGGCTTACTGGCAAAAATGAAATTCTAGCTGAATCTGAGCATTATTAGGAGTTAGTCAAACAAAATGGGAAGGCAGAATAAGCATATGTGAAAGCCATGAAGGAAGAAAGAGAGCCAACACATTGAAGACAGAGGCTTATGGAGGGAGGGGAAGGTGAAATATATTTCAGGTCATTATTAGGTATTAGAGATCAGATTTGGGGCTTTAGCTAAGAGCAGCCGGAAGACATTGAACATCACGTTAGTATTCTTTTCTAAAACTTTTAATTAAAGCCTAATACACATCTAGAAGAGTGAGCCTATCCTAAGTATATCGATCCATGAATCGTCACAAACTGATACACATATGTGACCATCGTCCGGGTGAAGAAATAGAAGTCCCGTCTCACCTTTTCTTTCTGGTCAGTATTGGCCCCCCACCTCATGCCCCCAAGGAGACCTCTGGCCAATCTTCTTCTTCTTTAAAGTATTTCTTTTTCTATTTATTTATTTTTGGCTGCATTGGGCCTTCGTTGCTGCGCGCGGGCTTTCTCTAGTTGTGGTGAGCGGGGGCTCTTCCTTGCAGTGCGCGGGCTTCTCATTGTGGTGGCTTCTCTTGTTGTGGAGCACGGGCTCTAGGTGCACGGGCTTCAGTAGTTGTGGCACGCGGGCTCAGTAGTTGCGGCTCGCGGGTTATAGAGAAGAGGCTCAGTAGTTGTAGCGCGTGGGCTTAGTTGCTCCGCAGCATGTGGGATCTTCCAGGACCAGGGCTCGAACCCGTGTCCCCTGCACTGGCAGGCGGATTCTTAACCACTGCGCCACCAGGGAAGTCCCCCACCTTCTTCTTATGTTATAGAAATGGGAGCATCCCCTATCCGCTCATTTCAAGGAAAGAAGCCAGACGCAGCATTATGATTGCGAGAGTCATCCGTGTTGTTGAGTGTAGTTGCCGGTCATTCTCACGGCCCTGTGTGTTCCGTCATATGGATTACGGATGTGCCACAGGACTTGTGCTTTTCTGAGACTGCCACATCTGCCCTAGGAAGGAAGGAAACATGTGACGTTGTAAGCTTCACAGTCAGTTTGGGTTTGCACTAGTGTGGTGACAGTGAGGATGAAGAGAAGTGGGCGTATTAGAGATTTAAGAATCAGAATTTATAGGCCCTGGGGCTTTAATTAGATGAGAAGATGAAGAATACAGAGACACCAAGGGTAACTCATGGGTTTCTGACTTGGGCAGAAATGGATGGTGGTCCATTTATTAAGCCCTAACACTTGAGGGGAATGGATTGTTGTTTGAGTTTTAGTGATAGAGGAGGATAATTAATTCAGTATCCGATCTGTGTGAGGTACTGTGGATAGGTCTGCTTTATACAACAAAATACCGGTTGATTGAGTGAGTGAATGCATGACTTTACATTCATTCATAACAGTGTGGTAACATGGAGCTCTTCTGCATAGGGAATGTTGTAAATCTTGTCTTTCTTCACTTCGAAATCTCATCAGATACTCTAAGTGTTTGTAGGAGGGATTTTGTCACATCTTATAAAACTCCCCCCCCCAACATAGTGCTAATTCCATATGCAAGCAGACTTACACTTTCTTGTATACATGATATGAAAGGCATTGTAATGCCTTCATGCTCTGTGCGTGTGTGTGTGTTAGGATTTTTTAAATTTTTATTGAATATAGTTGATTTACAATGTTATATTAGTTTCAGGTGTACAGCAAAGTGATTCAGTTATACATACATATATATATATTCTTTTTTTTTTACATTCTCTTCCATTATAGGTTATTATAAGATACTGAGTAGAGTTCCCTGTGCTATACAGTGGGTCCTTGTTGATGATCTGTTTTATGTATAGTAGTGTGTATCTGTTAATCCCAAACTCCTAATTTATCCCTCCCCATCATGTTTCCCCTTCGGTAACCATAAGTTTGTTTTTGAAATCTGTGAGTCTGTTTTGTAAATAAGTTCATTTATATAATTTTTTAAATTAGATTCCACATATGAGTGATATCATATGATATTTGTCTTTCTCTTTCTGACTTACTTCACTCAGTCTGATAATCTGTAGGTCCATCCATGTTGCTACAAATGGCATTATTTCATCCATTTTCTAGTTGTGGTGAGCGGGGGCTCTTCCTTGCAGTGCGCGGGCTTCTCATTGTGGTGGCTTCTCTTGTTGTGGAGCACGGGCTCTAGGTGCACGGGCTTCAGTAGTTGTGGCACGCGGGCTCAGTAGTTGCGGCTCGCGGGTTATAGAGAAGAGGCTCAGTAGTTGTAGCGCGTGGGCTTAGTTGCTCCGCAGCATGTGGGATCTTCCAGGACCAGGGCTCGAACCCGTGTCCCCTGCACTGGCAGGCGGATTCTTAACCACTGCGCCACCAGGGAAGTCCCCCACCTTCTTCTTATGTTATAGAAATGGGAGCATCCCCTATCCGCTCATTTCAAGGAAAGAAGCCAGACGCAGCATTATGATTGCGAGAGTCATCCGTGTTGTTGAGTGTAGTTGCCGGTCATTCTCACGGCCCTGTGTGTTCCGTCATATGGATTACGGATGTGCCACAGGACTTGTGCTTTTCTGAGACTGCCACATCTGCCCTAGGAAGGAAGGAAACATGTGACGTTGTAAGCTTCACAGTCAGTTTGGGTTTGCACTAGTGTGGTGACAGTGAGGATGAAGAGAAGTGGGCGTATTAGAGATTTAAGAATCAGAATTTATAGGCCCTGGGGCTTTAATTAGATGAGAAGATGAAGAATACAGAGACACCAAGGGTAACTCATGGGTTTCTGACTTGGGCAGAAATGGATGGTGGTCCATTTATTAAGCCCTAACACTTGAGGGGAATGGATTGTTGTTTGAGTTTTAGTGATAGAGGAGGATAATTAATTCAGTATCCGATCTGTGTGAGGTACTGTGGATAGGTCTGCTTTATACAACAAAATACCGGTTGATTGAGTGAGTGAATGCATGACTTTACATTCATTCATAACAGTGTGGTAACATGGAGCTCTTCTGCATAGGGAATGTTGTAAATCTTGTCTTTCTTCACTTCGAAATCTCATCAGATACTCTAAGTGTTTGTAGGAGGGATTTTGTCACATCTTATAAAACTCCCCCCCCCAACATAGTGCTAATTCCATATGCAAGCAGACTTACACTTTCTTGTATACATGATATGAAAGGCATTGTAATGCCTTCATGCTCTGTGCGTGTGTGTGTGTTAGGATTTTTTAAATTTTTATTGAATATAGTTGATTTACAATGTTATATTAGTTTCAGGTGTACAGCAAAGTGATTCAGTTATACATACATATATATATATTCTTTTTTTTTTACATTCTCTTCCATTATAGGTTATTATAAGATACTGAGTAGAGTTCCCTGTGCTATACAGTGGGTCCTTGTTGATGATCTGTTTTATGTATAGTAGTGTGTATCTGTTAATCCCAAACTCCTAATTTATCCCTCCCCATCATGTTTCCCCTTCGGTAACCATAAGTTTGTTTTTGAAATCTGTGAGTCTGTTTTGTAAATAAGTTCATTTATATAATTTTTTAAATTAGATTCCACATATGAGTGATATCATATGATATTTGTCTTTCTCTTTCTGACTTACTTCACTCAGTCTGATAATCTGTAGGTCCATCCATGTTGCTACAAATGGCATTATTTCATCCATTTTTATGGCTGAGTAGTATTCTATTGTGTGTATGTACCACATCGTATACATTCATCTGTTGCTGGACATTTAGGTTGCTTCCATGTCCTGGCTATTGTACATAGTGCTGCAATGAACATTGGGGCTCATGTATCTTTTCAAAGTATGATTTTCTCTGGATATGTGCCCAGGAGATGGATTGCTGGATCATATGGCGGCTCTATTTTTAGTTTTTTAAGGAAACTCCGTACTGTTCTCCATAGTGGCTGCACCAATTTACATTCCCACCAGCAGTGCAGGAGGGTTCCCTTTTCTCTGTACCCTCTCCAGCATTTATTATTTGTAGACTAACTGGTGTGAGGTGATACCTCATTGTAGTTTTGGTTTGCATTTCTCTAATAATTCTCATCACATCAATAGTGATGTTGAGCATCTTTTCATGTGCCTTTTGACCATCCGTATTGTTCATTGGAAAATTGTCTTTTTAGATCTTCTGCCCATTTTAGGATTGGGTTGTTGGTTTTTGGTGTTGAGCTTCATGAGCTGTTTGTGTATTTTGGAGCTTAAATTAGGTTTCTGTCATAATTTTTTTAAATTAGCACAATAAGCACCCCTTAAAGTGCGTTTATTTCTGTCAAATGATTAACCTATTTTCTTGGCAAGACTTAACATGACTGAAATAAATGTTCATTAAATTTCGGGAGGGCAAAGGAAAGAAAGATGAGAATGAGGTGAAACCTGCAGCCTGAGCACAAGCCATGGCAGGTGCCCCGGGGAAGACACTGGGTGTCAGAGCACGGGACAGAAGAACCTGATCTTAACAGCGTGGAACGCCAAAGGGTGGGACAGGAATTTGTGAGCAAGGAACTTTGCCTACTTTATAGTGCTGCCGGGACTGGGTGTACCCTTGGGAGATTTTACCGGAAGAGGAGTAATAGGTGTAGCACTGACAGTGGAATCCCAAGTAGACGTGGCCATTTACCCCTGTTACACCAATCAGGATTCACTGCTGTATCTAGACCATAAAGTTTGAACTAAAATCAAGGCAGTTTATCATGTCAGCGAAAAAAAACCTAAGCAATCATGATCACGATTTTCAGTTAATAGAGTTTTACCCAGCTTTGGGCTCTATCACTTAGTAGATGGTACTGTTTTTAAAATAAACACTCCATTTCATTTCATGGCGGGGGGTGGTTTCCTTCAAATTTTTGCCGGTAATCGGCATTGATCTAGTGAAATCAGACCAGTACTTTCAGAAGCCATTGAAGTTAACTAGTTTGTTTAACATATACTTATGAAATATATATCATGTTTTACAACAGTGTTATAGCTGAAGGCGATGATGCCAAGAAGTATTTCTGACTTTGTTACTAGTGCTCTAGTTGGGAAACTCAGAACATACAGAAACAGTGAGTTGATGCAAATTATTATAGGATTAACTGATTGAATGGTGTTGAAGAAGCATTGAATCCAGGGGGGAAAATTATGGGCTATGATATCAGAAGAAATGATGGATGTGGTAGAATTCATTTTGGGTCTTGATGGGTAAGTAGGATTTGAATTGCTCAATAAGTCAGCAGACATAACAACACGGATTATTGATTTTTAGATTATCTGTAAGTATAATTTTACTTTACTTGTCATCAGTTAATTACTTAGGTTTTACTTGTTATCATATGTAATTATTTAGATTTTATCTGTGAAATTACCTGAAGGAACGAAGTGATTACACTTTTTAAGTTCAGAGGATCTTGCCCTGGGATCTGTGGATTGGCTTCAGTGAGGCTGGATCTCTCTGAAATGAAAGCGGAAGTTTAGATGTATATCTTTTCTGGTGGAAGACTCATTGACTTTATCAGAGTCTTAAAGGGTCTGACAATCCAGAAGATGTTAATAAAAACAGCTCTTCCCCTCCTGACTTAAAATGTTTTAAATCAAACACCTGACTTCCATCTCCTGCACCGTTAATTTTTCCTTCACTACTAGATATTTTCCATCAACATACAAATAATGCTGTTTTTTCCTCCCACCTTAAAAAGAATTCCTGTTCCCAATATTGCCTTCGGTCACTGCCCAGGGTCCTTTCATTTGCAGCAAACCTCCCTGAAAGAGTTGCCCGCGCATTGGGAATTCAGCTTGTGTAGCCTCCGCCACCCTTTCAGAACCGTCCTTCTCACTGACCCCCGTGGTGGGCTTTGCGGCCCTGAGCTCCTGTGACCTGGCAGCAGCGTTGACCGTGGTCTTCATCTGGCTTCCAGATGCTGCGCTCACCTCTCTGGCCTCTGTTTCAGTCTCCTTGGCTGGGTCCTTCTCTCCTCTCCAACCTCTAAACTGGGAATGCATCAACATATGGAATTTGGACCTCTTTTCTCTTCACACTTACGCCCTTGGTGACCTCACCCAGCCCCATGGTTTTAGATGACCATCGATTTGCTCATGAGCAGAAGTCATTTTCTGAGCTCAGAATGTACTGCAGTAAACCAGACTCCTATCTTAGCCCCCTCACCACGTCCTCCTGAGTTTTCCGAGTCTCAGTAAAGCAGTGTCGTTTTTCCGGTCAGCCTCGGTGCCATCTCTGATTCCTAGCTTTCTTTCATCCCGTGTCTGATCATTCCCCAGATGTCTGTCACCAGTCTGTCGTCCGCACCCTTAAAAATATCCGGAATCCAGTCACAGATCACCACTTCCACTGCTGCGTCTCTGATCCAGGTCCCCTTCGTGTCTTGCCTGTATTATTGCAGAAGCCTCCTACAGTGGGTCTACCTGTTCCTGCCTGTGGTTTACTTCAGTCGGTTCTGAATACAGCACATAGAGCAGTTAGGTTAAAATGTGTCATATTATGTCACCACCTGGATGAAAACCCTCCACTGACTTCTCATCTCAATCAGAAGAAAAGCTAGAACCCGATAAATCGCCTACCAGGCTCGTCCTCTAGGCGCCTGCATATTCCCAGACCTCAGCTCCTGTTCTCCCTCCCTCCCTCCGCTCTAGTCATACTGGTTCTTTGCTCGTCTTGGACCGTGTAGGCAAGTTCTTGCTTCAGAGGATTTGCAGTGGCTCTTCTTCTCTGCCTGCAAATCTCTTTCCCTGTTACCTGTGGCTCATTCCCTCATCACTTGGGGATTTTTACTGAAATGTCAGCTAAGGCTTTCTTCAGCCACTCAGTGTAAAATTGCAAATCCTCTCCATCCCCATTCTTCTTGCCCCTTCATGGTTCTTTCCTTGTGAGCCCTGCTACCGTCCACCATCCCGTAGATTTTACTTTCCCTGTTTATTTTCTGCCTTTTCCACATAGAATGTAAAGGCAAGGATTTTGTTTGCTTTTGTTCGCTGCTTTGTCCTCAGCACATAGAAGTTTGGGGCCTGGTTCATGTTATACGCTGCTCGGTTAATATTTGCTAAACGAATGAATGCCGTTTAAAAAATAGCCTCCAGGGCTCCCCTGGTGGCGCAGTTGTTGAGAGTCCGCCTGCCGATGCGGGGGACACGGGTTCGTGCCCTGGTCCGGGAAGATCCCACATGCCGCGGAGCGGCTGGGCCCGTGAGCCATGGCCTCTGAGCCTGTGTGTCCGGAGCCTGTGCTCCGCGACGGGAGAGGCTACAGCAGTGAGAGGCCCGCGTACCGCAAAAATAAATAAATAAATAAATAAAACTTAAAATAGCCTCCAAATTAAAAGCAGTTCAGAGATGATTTAATAAACACTCAAGCATTTCAATTAACAACATGCATGGAACTAAGGTATTAGAAATATGACTGTATATACTGATATCATAACATATGTAGAGCTTCTTTGAACAGGTCCTTGGTTTTGACCATTTACTTATTCAATTTTATAAGTGTAGAATACTAAAAAAATATATTATTTGAAATTACATATGATCATTATTTGAGTATGCTACAATGTGGAATTTTTTTTAAAGAATCTTTTTGTCTTTAAAAGTGTTGGTCGTTTAGTACAATACTAAGAATTCTTTTGTTTTTAAAACTTTTTATTTTGAAATAATTTAGATTTACACAAGAGTTATAAAGATAGTACCTACTGTACTCTCATTTTTTGCGGTACGCGGGCCTCTCACTGTTGTGGCCTGTCCTGTTGCGGAGCAGAGGCTCCGGACGCGCAGGCTCAGTGGCCATGGCTCATGGGCCCAGCTGCTCCGCGGCATGTGGGATCTTCCCAGACCGGGGCACAAACCTGTGTCCCCTGCATCAGCAGGCAGACTCTCAACCACTGCGCCACCAGGGAAGCCCTAGGATCCTTATTTTACGTTTTGTAAGTTTATAAGCTTCAGAAAGCATAACATGGATACTAAGTCGACCTATAATATAGTTTTTGTTAAAGTTATTGCTTTTTTAAGTGATTTTTAATAACCATCATGAAACCACCAAATAACTGCTGTTTTCCAATTTCCATATTTATTGTCCGTCTTGACTACATGCGTAACAATTTTAAATAATTATAGTCATAACATGCATTTCATTTTGTTTCTAAATTATGATATCCATTTTTGCATGTTTCATCATTATCTTTGTAGATGACTAATAATATTGCTGATGTTCATTTTTGGTTTTGGAGTGTTTTGTTTATTTTTTACTGAAGTATAGTTGATTTACAATGCTGTGTTAATTACTGCTGTACAGCAAAGTGACTCAGTTATACATATATATATATTCTTTTTCATATTCTTTTCCATTGTGGTTTATCACAGGATATTGAATATAGCTCCCTGTGCTATATAGTAGGACATTATTGTTTATCCATTCTATATATACCAGTTTGCATCTGCTAATCCCAAATTCCCAATCCATCCCTCTCTCACCCGCCTCTGCCTTGGCAGCCACAAGTCTATTCTTTATGTCCCCGATTCTGTTTGTGTTTCATAGATAGGTTCATCTGTGTCATATTTTAGATTCCACATATAAGTGATACATGGTATTTGTCTTTATGACTTACTTCACTTAGTATGATAATCTCTAGTTACATCCATGTTGCTTGCTGCAAATGGCATTATTTCATTCTTTTTTTATGGCTGAGTAGTACTCCATTGTATATATGTGCCACATCTTCTTTATCCATTCATCTGTCGATGGACATTTAGGTTCTTTCCATGTCTTGGCTATTGTGAATAGTGCTGCTATGAACATTGGGGTGCATGTATCTTTTTGAATTATAGTTTTCTCCAGATATATGCCCAGGAGTGGGATTGCTGGATCATATGCTAATTCTATTTTTAGTTTTCTGAGGAACCGCCACAGTGGCTGCACCAACTTCCATTCCCACCAGCAGTGTAGGAGGGTTCCCTTTGCTTCACATCCTCTCCAGCATTTGTTATTTGTAGACTTTTTAATGATGGGCGTTCTGACCAGTGTGAGGTGGTACCTCATTGAGGTTTTGATTTGCATTTCTCTAATAATTAGTGATGTTGAGCAGCTTTTCACATGCCTGTTGGTCATCTGTATGTCTTCTTTGGAGAAATGTCTCTTTAGGTCTTCTGCCCAGTTTTCGTTTAGGTTGTTTTTTTGTTGTTGTTGAGTTGTATGAGCTGTTAGTACATTTTGGAAATTAAGCCCTTGTCAGTCGTATAATTTGCAGTTATTTTCTCCCATTCTGTAGATGGTTGTTTCGTTTTGTTTATGGTTTCCTTTGCTGTGCAAAAGCGTGTAAGTATGATTATGTCCCATTCGTTTATTTTCATTTTTATTTCTATTGCCTTGGGAGACTGACCTAAGAAAACATTGGTACAGTTTATGTCAGAGAATGTTTTGCCTGTGATCTCTTCTAGGAGTTTTATGGTATCACGTCTTATGTTTAAGTCTTTAAGCCATTTTGAGTGTATTTTTGTATATGGTGTGATGAGGGTTTGTTCCAACTTCATTGATTTACATGCAGCTGTCCAACTTTTCCAACACCACTTGCTGAGAGACTGTCTTTTTCCTGTTGTATATTCTTGTCTCCTTTGTCGAAGATTATTGACCATAGATGTGTGGGTTTATTTCTGGGCTCTCTGTTCTCTTCCATTGATCCATATGTCTCTTTTTGTACCAATACCATGCTGTTTTGATTACTGTAGCTTTGTAATATTGTCTGAAGTCTGGGAAGGTTATGCCTCCTGCTTTGTTCTTTTTCTTCAGGATTGCTTTGGCAATTCTGGATCTTTTATGGTTCCATATGAATTTTAGGATTATTCTAGTTTTGTGGAAAATGTCATGGGTAATTTGATAGGGATCATATTACATTTGTAGATTTCTTTGAGTAGTATGGTCATTTTAACATTAATTCTTCCAGTCCAAGAGAATGGAAAATCTGTCAATTTCTTTGAATGCTGATGTTCATTAGTAATAAAGTATTCTCCTCCTGTTAGAGGTTGCTGTCCAGTGAGGTGGCAGTAAGAATGGAAAAGAAAGTATAAATATAAGCAGTAGGATTTCTCTTCCCATAAGTGTAGGATAAAAAGGATATAAAATAAACATTTGTCCAAGATTGCTCCAAAGTATTATCCTTAGTGGCTAAGGAGTAGTGATCCAAGGAAAAGAATAGAGCATCAGGAAGAAGGACTTTCTGAGTTGAAGGAGAGGGTCCTCCTGAAATGATGAGCTCGGTTTACGAGGAAGCCTCACTGTGAGTAGACCCATCACTGGCTTGTGTCCTGAGACAGGCCAGTGTTGCAGTGTTTGATTAATCGCGTGGGGACCATGGACAGCCGGTCACTCCTCTGGCTCTGAGCTTTCTCACTTGTGAAGCAAGTGTTGGGCCATTGCTAGGTGGTGGCTGAAGTCTCTCCCAACTTTGGAATGATTGCTGTGTCTTTTGTTTCATCTGAACTCCATTACTGTTTCTTCTGATTGGTTTCTAGCGCCCTTTTGTAAAAAGTTTGGCTTACAAGAAATGAAAAAGCGTAAAATGCCCAATCCTGAGTCTGTTGGAGATGAAACTTTCCGTAATACTCAAAACACTTCAACACAGGAAGTACAGAACTGCCACTGCATTTTGTCTTTCTCTGCCAGGAGCAACTTCTTATGGATCAAAATTTAGAACAGAGAAGATTGGATTTAAGGCCAACCTTTGAAAAAACACTCTGGAATTTTCTTTAATACATACTTTTGGGGTTCTTATTTATCTTAGCCACCATAAATCCCAATAAATTATTTGGAAAAATGTAATGCAATACAAATATAATAATATCATATAAGTATATACATAAAGTATATGTGATAAATACAGTCTAGCCTATGGAGAAAGCAGTAGCCTATAGAGAAAAGAGCAGGCTTTGGAATTAGTCATTTCATGTTCAATTATCAGTTTTACTACTTTACTAGCTATGTAACTTAGGCAAATTGCAATGAAAAGCTTGATTTTAGAGGGTGATTTAGTTTCTTACTATGTAAAATTGGAATAGCAGTACTGAGTTTGCAGACTTGTCATCAGGATCAGAGAGAATGTTTGTAAAGTACTAAATGTATAGCCTGATATTCAGTGAACACTAACCTTTATCGATTATCAGTAACAGTTATTGCTATTGCTATTATAATATACACTTAGTTAATACTTTTTCAAAATCTTGCCTGTATTAAGTACTTATTCTGTATTCCTGTCCTGTAATTAGGATCGTGTGTGTGTGTGTGTGTGTGTGTGTGTGTGTGTGAGAGAGAGAGAGAGACAGAGAGACAGAGAGACAGAGTCCGAGACAGACAGACAGAGAGAGAGAGAGGGAGGGAGAAAGACACCATGGGTTTCTAATATTCAATTTTTTGGCAGCTTAAATGACTTGGTAGAGCTAAAGAATTAATTTTTAAAATTCTTATTCTAGAGCTTAAGCATATTCAAGTCTCAGATGGAATAATGTTTATTTTTAAAGAAATGCTTCTTCCCTATAAATTTCTGTCTTTTGCTGCTTTTGTGAAAACATTTGTTAGATTCAGACGGTAGTCCAATAAAATTACTAGAAGCGCACTTTTTAGGGAGTTTAGGTCGTATAATGTAAAATGTTTTGTTTTGGGAATCAGAAGCGCTAATTTTCTTCTCCTTAAAAATTATCGATTGTATTCTATAATGTTATAACAGTGAATTGTCATACTGTATACAAATTTATTATTTTCTGATGCCAGAGCCAGAAGAACTGCCCTAGGTGTTTAATTAGAGGAGGGTTCCTGTGCTTCTCAGTGGCCTCTTTTAGGAACTTTTTTTTGTTCAGGGATCTGAAAAAAGTAGATGTGCTTCACTGACTTGATTTATACTAGAAAGTTCTTTATTCGGATACGTATGGAGGAAGGAAGAGTAATAAGTGAGGGAACAGTGACCATATAGACATATCATGAGCTTCAAAACTAATAAGAAAATATGGATGAAAATGACTTTTTGGTTTATCAAGAAAGATGTTAGTCAGGAAGACAAAAGAGGAAAAGATGAAAAATCAGAAGGAAATTTTATAAAGACCCTGATGCTTTGAATATGTGTTTTGTACGCGAAACAGAAAGACTTGTTTGTATTCAAGAGAAAATACATTTTGAATAATTTAAAACATGGAAATATTATTTATGCCAATTGCTGTGATCAGAGGGGACCTATTTTATGCAGGAATTGATTTCAAAGCGAAGAAAGATAACTATGTGTTCAGATGGATGCCTTTCTTCCCAGGGTCCTTAAGGAACAGGCATATTGCTTTCTCTTTCCTCTGTTGCACTTTGTACCTGGTGCCAGCTCAGTAGTATTGCGCATTTAGTACTTCTCATTGCATAAGATATATTATACAGCTGTTACATAAAGCATTTTGGGTGGCTTTTTAAAAATTTCCTACCCGTTATTGACCAAGACACTGCATTCAGTCATAATTGAGCTCTCTTACAGTTTGACTACATCATTGCTGAAGAGAGTAGATTTAATGTACTTGTAAAACTGATTTCTTGTTTCTTCTAAGTTGCACTTACACTATTCATGTGGTCTAGGGACACCTCATCCATAAACCATACATGAAATGTGGACAGTTTTTTTTTCCCACCAAAATGACATTTTTTAATGTTAGGCACTCTGTTAGTTAGAGCTGCCAACACAAAGTACTGTACCAGAGACTGGGTGGCTTAAACAACAGAAGATTTTCTCACGGTTCTAGAGACAAGAAGTTGGGAGGTCACGGTGTGGGCAGGGTTGTTTACTCTGAGGCCTTTCTCCTTGGCTTATAGTTGACCATCTCCTGTCTTCACGTCATCTTTCCTCCGAGATTTGGACAGTTTTATCTCAAATACCTTATAATCCGTTTTGAAAACATTCAACCACTGGTTCTTAAGCTTCAGCTGTATCAGAATCACCCAGAGGACTTGTTTAAACAAAGATTGAGGGACCCTTCCCCCATCGTCTCTGACTTAGTAGGTCTGGGGTGGGGCCCCAGAATTTCCAAGAAACTTCTCACAGGTTCCCAGGCGGTGCTGATGCTCTTGTTCCAGGGACTGGACCTTGAGAACCGCTACACTTAACTAATAACAGAATAGCTTTACTTTACCCCCCAAAGAGTTAAAAATTAGTGATGTTTGAATTGCATGCATTAAGGGTAATTTCATGACTTTTATTTATTTATTTATTTATTTATTTTTGGCTGTGTCAGGTCTTAGTTGCGACACGACACGTGGGGTCTTCTTTGTGGGTTCGTTCGTTGCAGCGCGTGGGCTCAGTAGTTGTGGCGCACAGGCATAGTTGCCTCACAGCATGTGGGATCGATCTTCGTTCCCCAACCAGGGATCGAACCCGTGTCCCCTCATTGGAAGGCAGATTCTTTACCACTGGACCACCAGGCAAGGCCCTCATGACTCTTTCTTTACCAGGTTATACCATAGTGACAAATAATGATCTTCTTCCAAGGAGTTGGAACTAATTTCTTCTGCTATTTTAAACACCAAAATTACTCTTTTGTAAATTAGAGAGGGATTATTTGTGTAAAATTAAGATGACTTTCCTTTCTGTTTTTTTGCATTTAAAATGGCATTATTTCTGAGAGTAATATAAAAAATCATTTTTGAAAGTAAGAGTAGACTAGTAATCTGCTAGATCTGACAAAATAACAGAAACAGCATGCTACAGACTCTTTCTTACACTGCTTCCTGTAAAAGGTCACCAGTATTGCGGGCATTCAAGATTGTTTGCTGGCCTGTTATTTATATTACATATTCAGCTTTGCTTTCATGAAACTTACTTTAAAATTTCAGAAAAATACTTTAGATACTTCTTAACAGCTTTTATGCTTTGCTTTAATTAGGAACACAGATTGATAATGCTGATGATATGGTAATGGTTGAAACTGTCATGTTTTTGCAGAAGTCTTCTTTTCTGAAATAATAAAAGTACCTTTTAAAATAGATGGAGAAAATATGAAAGGCAAATTACTGCTGAAAATTCACCAAGTCTTTAAGGGATAAAATATGGACGTGTTGACTATGGACAGATTGGTCTGTATTTACTATATTAAATTTCCACCTAAGTTATGAGAGATCCAGTATATTATCCTTTTGGACACTTAAAAATAGTAAAACTCATTCTTTTTCAGAACAGAAACAATGTGTTTGGGATAACAAATTCACGTTATGATCGCGGTTATAGTTGAAGGCTGTGTGGTAACACAGTGAACCATTGCCTCTCTGATTGCTGTGTGTACCCTTTTCCACAACCGTTTCATTTTTCGCTCTTCTTAAAGTCTGTTTTATTATAGTGATTCTCTTTCTTGTTTCAGAAGGGATAAACGGGTATTTCTTGTTAATAATAAATGTAGGCTTCTGTTTATCTGCCTTTATACATTTTTTTACTTGTCTGTACAGAGCACTTATCTATGCAAGTATTAATTTACTAAAAATGTTACCAACTTTGTGGCCTTGAGAATATTTTTTTAAATGCTGTTAACTGATTAATACTCTGGTTAAAAGCAAAATGCATACCTCAGCCTGAGCGGTTTACCTTCGTAGGGGAAAAAAATATATATATTTGACCACATTTTAAGTTTACATCTGCTTGCTTTCAAGTATTACTTTGCACTTTGTATAGTTTGTCTAGTGAGTTGATCTTTTTATGCATCTATTATATCCTGTTCTTATCCTATAAAGTGTAAGTTACAATTAAAATCACTCACAGACCATTTGACCTTAAACCGTGGACCTTGCCCTTTGCCTCTCTCCTTTTGTGATTTTGGTCTGAAGGCGGAAGCAGCACAGGGAGAGAATGTGGTCTGCCAGTCAGCCTCGTGGTGGCGGGAAGAGGTGAGGGCAGAGGGACTGACTGGAGAGGAGGTGAGTCTTCAGCAGTAGACTGGGCGAGGGTGCGAAGCGAGGGCAAGGTCGCAGGGGCCAAGCACGCTGAGGGGCCGTGCCCTGGGCTGAATGCTCCGCTGTCGCCGTCTTCAAATACTTTGCAGACAGGGGTCCCTGCATTTTCATTGCACCGGATCTCCCAATTTCTGTAGCTGATCCTGCAACAGAAAATAACAAGAGAAAAAGCAGAGATTTCTGCTGCATTCTTGGCTCTTCATTCCTTTTCCCAGTGCCAGGATAGGGATTGTTTTTAAAAGGCTGGCTTACAGACATTGACAAGTTGTGCGAGATGAGCCTAATTTGACAGTGATTGCGTGTGCGCACCTGTGTACTGCAGCCACTTAACAAAGAACTGGATAGAGGGAGATAGGAGCTTGTTAGAATGATCGTATAGACAAGATGGCCAGACTTCCAGTAGAGACTTTACCAAGTAAATACATAATGTACACAGTTTGAGAAGTACCAGTGATTGGAACTACAGAATTTTATTCCTGAATTAACCTACTGCATGTTTATGCAGACCATAATAGTCTTTTCCTGCACCCGTAAAGCCTGATATTTTGTACTCAGTGTAGTACTTTATTACTTGGTAATTTTTTCCTTTGAATATTGTTATTATGTCTAACATGGTGATGGTTTCTTGCCTTTATAGTGCTTGTAAAGTTTATTTTCAAAAGATTTTGGAAATTAAAATTTAGAAATTCAAAATCCCAAATATTACGGTTTTTAGGGAGCTCTGTCAGTGTCTTTCTTTTATTTGGTAGTGACATAGTACTTGCCTATTTAAGATGGAAGATATTGCTCTGTGTCACACCTGCACTCGTTTTCCAGATCTCTTCCTTGTTCAAGTTTGCTGATTTCATTTAACTGCATAACCAAGCTAAAACATAAAACCAACCTTGTTGTACATTCTTTCAGTTGAGCGTTCTGTTACCCTGTGGCGTAATGGGTGAGGGAGGGGATTGCCTAAGTTCATAAGGATCCTTGCAAGCTGAGTGAACCAATACAAGATTTCCTGACATTTGAATTAACCATTCACAGACCTCAGCCAGAATTCATTATATTTAAAACCACATGACTTAGAATGAGATTGTACTTTCTTTTAGGAGCAAAACTGTGAAAAAGCTGTAGGGGGGGCGGAGAAGGGGGGGAGTAACACCGCAGCTTCTCTGCAGATGGAGAAAAAGTACATGCTCACTTTTATAAAGCGTCCAATAACATAGTTAAGAACGAACTTCTTAAAGCTGGAGGAGGGAATACCAAAATTTTCATTGTAAGGTGACTCCACTTGCGGAATTTTTATTTTAAAATGGACAAAATACATTTCTTTAAGGCTCCTTCTTATATAATTTTAAGGATTCATTGGGTCGATTTTAGATCTCCTTGGCTTCCGTCGAAAATGTATTAGTCCTTAGGAAAGTCTTTCCTGGATTTGTAAAGTATCCTGAAACAGCTGTCAGGAAGCATCAAGCTGAAGGTTTAAGCAGGGGTCCTGCCCTCAGCCTAGTGAAGGTGTTGAAACTCTTCTACATCCTGGAAGTATAACTAAGAGACAGAAACCAACTTAAAGTCAGCTGACTCGCCGTACATTGCAAGAGAAGATTTTTAAAGAGTCATATAGCTAACAATTTTTTAAAGTTACAGAGTCTAAATTATAGACAAGAATTCTTTTATTTCACTTATTTTTATCCAGAATTACAAGATTACATATTTAGATCATATAGAAGATAAACAACATTAGAAGCCTTATTTTTTCGTGACATTGTACAGGGTAATTAATACCTGTAAAAATGAAGTTAAATATATGTCTGCCCATCATAAGCCTGAAACATCCAGCATCAACATAGGCATATGGAAGATAGGCAAGCAACTAAACCAGTAGCATAAATCAGAGAATAGAGTGGTAAGTGCAATTTGGGCTTCACAGGGAATAAACCCTTGATTCTGCTGGAATGGTCTAGCAAAAATTGCATCTTTTGCTTTAGCCTCGAAAAACTTTACGTAGGAGGTGGAATTGTAGATGGTTGGTGTATAGATGATGGGAAAAGTGCTTTTGACAAGTGCAGTGAAAAGAGGACAGGGATTGTGATTACAGGTGTAGAGGGCGGGAAGCACTGCTTTAGGAGTCAGAGGCCACGGGCTTGTGCTGGTGTAGAAATCAAAAACAAAACTTACTGGGACAGACAGACGCAGCTGAGGAGGCAGCGGAGGCAGAAGCAGGCTGGTGGGCTCAGCGACAGTGTCGTTCACCAGCAGGCACCTCTGTGGGTTTTCCTTCAGGACACAGAGTTTGAAAGAGACGAAACACAGCCTCTATTTAAGGCTACCTGCAAAATTTTTGACTGCTGTTACGAATACAGAGATGGTTTGTATCTTTAAACTGAGATTTGTTTACAGTTTAACTTTGTAGACTGAACATCTTTATAATTTTATAGTCGTTAAGCCTGATGTTCATAAACGTGAACAGGCAAAATGTCTTGGTCTCTGTGCCAGTCCGTGTTTCCAGCTGCCCCTAAAACAGCTCCATTGGTCGCCTGCTCTGCGTCGGTGTGTCCATTGCTACAGGCTCCTCCCCTGGCCCCTCCCAGACTCCCTTTTCCTCCTAGTGGTGTATCCAAGGACTAGCAAACTGTGAGTCATTTTTTATTTTCTCTCTTCCCTTTACCCTTTTCAGTCCTAGATATGATTTCTGCAGGTGACTTAATCTCTCTGCACCTCAGTTTTTTGATAGGTCACATGGAGATAATAAAACTCTATTGGCTCTTTCAGAAGTAAATGAGCTAATGTTTGAAAGCACCCAGCATAGTTCGTGGCACACAGTCGTTGAGCTTCGGTCAGCAGATGTTGTTTGTTTTTCCTCTCTTATCGACCGGTAATCATAACTCTACTGAAAATGTGAGAATTTAGAGAAAAAATTTTAAATGAATTGTGTTTGCCAAAATTTTGGTTCACATTTATACAGTGGATTATGGGTAAATGTGTTCTCATTAGATAGATTATCAGGTGTTTTGTCTTTACCATACTTGTTTTAAAAGGTTAATCGGGGCATAGCAAAATATAGCATCACTGTCCTACAGTGGACCCATAAAATCGTAGTTATCTTAAAATAAGTTTGAAAATTAGTGAGAGGCGTTGTTACATGAGACAGGGTATACTTAATTCTAATTTTAGTTATGAAATTATTTGCTCCTGAGACTAAGGCAACCTCTCTAATTCCATATCCCCATCGATGACTCGGTGATTCTCGAGGTTGTGAATGAATGTTTGCACGTCCCCGCCTGTAATATAGATGATCTGAGTCATGATATCCCTGTCATCTTGACATCATATTGGGCTTCATCACATCTATACCAAGGCTTTACCTGTCACAACTATCTCCCTTCTGTCTTTCAAGATCCCTCGGCAAAGAAAAATTCAGTCCTCACTTGCTTATAAATAGTAGCAGCATTGTCAGCTAGAGTTTTTGATACAGTGACTGAGCACACATCTCAGAGAATGATAAAAGCACTGTTCATACTTCATAACACTTAACCATTGATGAAAGGTTGGAACTGAAACTTAACATGAGTGCATCAGCTTTATTCAAACGAGATTGTCGAGAAACAGAGTCATAGGTTTTAGCCAGCACAGTTTTATAAGTTCTGTATTGGTTTTCATTCAGAATCGTTTTACTGTCCTCTCCGCCCGCCCCCATCATCCTTACAAAGAACTTTGGCTTGGTCGGCATCGCTGAAGTGTCAGCGGTGGACTACAAAGTCTGTGTTTCCAATACAATTACTATTCGAGAGAGAGCATGATTTCTGTGGAAAGACGGCATGGTCCTATAAAGAGAGGTTTGATTTACCTTGCTCGCTTAATTCTAGAAACTTAAATATCAAGAACGTTCTTAAGAACAGCTGGCGCGATACATGTGTGTAAAGAAATTACATTTCTGAGAAGTAGTGCTAGGAGTATTCAGCCCATGTATATTATATAAATTAGACAAGGATACCTTAATAATCCTGGCTGCTGTTGACACTACTAGGACTAGTATAGCTACACTAATAGTGTAGAAAAAGGTCTCTGTTCACGGGGTTGGGGGGCAGAAAGTCATGATGGGTGGTGAGATCACGTCTCTTTTAACGTCTTTTCCCTTACCTTTACTTTTCCTCAAGTAGAAGTTAGATTCTCTGGTACTTTAAAAAATTTTTTATTTTAAAAAGTGACAGTCCCGTCTTATTGGACTTCATTAAATCATCAGTTATTTTCCACTTACGGTTGCATTTCTGACATTGATAGAGAGCCCTTTAGCAATTTTGTAGATACAGTTTGAGGGATTCTGAATATAGAAAAGTGAAGTTGATATTCGAGTGTAAAACCTGTATTTGGGATATCCGTTGCCCGTTTTGCCTTCTCAGAGATAATCTAGAATCACTAATATTGATTGGTTATTTTGATTCGTGACACTTTGTGAATGATTATTGGCAACAAGTGTTAATTTCTCTTCAATCGTGAACACTAACGAAAAAGTTAACTTAGAATTACCCAGTGTTTTAAGGGCTACCCAAGCTGACACTCAAAAATATAAGAGGGCTCCAGAGCATGAGATACCTAATCGTTAATCAAGGCCGGACTTATTTGTAATAATCTTAGATATAAATGCTAATGTCCTATTGGCTTTCTGCTTCACCTTACCATTGTTGGTATAAAAATGTGTTGAAATGTTTGACGTTATTTCCTCTGTTATAGTTTGTGTCCTTCGTAGAGGTGTGATTATCTGAGGACTGATTTTTCCCCCAGATTTTAAGTATGGTGTACTGGTTACTACTAATACATAGTTCTAAAGACTATCTTGACTAAATATTTTTGTTCCTTTTGATTGGTTGTAATTGAATATTTCATATATTTGGAAAAGATAAAAGATAATTTAGTTTTAGGTATACTTATCGGTAGGCTCTTAATCTGTTTCTCCTTTGTGATGTAGGTTTCTAAGCCAAAATTGGAATAACTAAACATGCTGAGCACCCTCATTATTATACTTTACTACTGTAACACACGCAAAGCTAGCTCCCGGCTTCCATGGCCAAGCATGGTCAGCCCAGCTCCCGCTTCCAGCCTCAGTGTTCACTGGCACGCGTGCATCAGTGGTCGGTCCTCACAGCTGCGAAGACACTCTGCAACTCTGTCCCCGCACAGGTGCTTTCAGCCGGCCATCGCCACTACACACACCCACTCACGACCTCGTCTGGCCCCTGCCACCATCCTGGCTCCCACTACTGAGTGTGTGTCTGTGGATGACCCCTACAGCAGAACAACTGCACACAGCTGGCCTTGGCCCCTGCTGCCACATGCATGCCTGCAGCCGACCCCAACGGTTACGCATACATTCATAGCCAACCCTAGCCCCTGCCTAGCCAAGGACACTCACCACTGGACGTGGGTGGAATCACTGTTGAGGACCCCAGCCGTCGCAGCCACTGATGGCCTCAGCTGCTGCACCACTGGGTCCCTCCCCCAAACCTGGAGCTGCCGTACACCCCTGCACTCCATGTCCCGTGTGCAGCTAGACCTGGTGCAGCAGTGCACTCTTGCACGCCCTTCCAGTGGCACTCGCACACCTACTCTTCAGACCTTCTTGCAGGTGAAGGTCTTCCTTTATGGCAGCCTCTTTATGAAAACTGGAAAATGTGACTGCTTCTTCAGATGCACAGACTCCAGTGCGAGGAAACAAGGAACACCAAAAATCAGGGAAACATGACACCACCAAAGGAACTGAATAAACTTCCAATTAGCCTACCCCCAAAGAATGCAGATCCACAGAATGCCTAGAAGAATGCAAAATCATTGTCCTAAAGAAGCTCAGTGAGCCCACACGCCACAAATACAGAGCCCACGTGCTCTGGAGCCCTCACGCCACAACTAGAGAGAAGGCCGGGCGCTGCAACTAAGACCCGACGCAGCCATTAAAAAAATAATAATAAATTAAAAATTTTAAAAGTAAAGAAGAGAGATCTCAGGTAAACATTCTACCTTTACAACTCAAGGGCCTAGATAAAGAAGAACGATCTACACCCAAAATTAGCAGAAGGAATGAAATAATAAATATTAGGGCAGAAATAAATGAAGTGGAGAATATAAAAACATTACCCCCAAAATCAATGAAAGTAAGAGTTGGTTTCTTGAAAAGAGAAACAAAATTGACACACCCTTAGCTAGTTTAAGGAAAGAAAAGAGAATATTCAAATAAAGTCAGAAATGAAAGAGGAGACATTACAGAGAAATAAAAAGAATCATGAGAGACTGTTAGGCACAATCATATTTCTTCTAGGATAACCTAGAAGAAATCAGTAAATTCCTGGAGACATACAACCTACCAAAACTGAATCAAGAAGAAATAGAAAGCCTGAACAGACCAATAAAAAGGAGATTGAATCAGTAATAACCTGCCAACAGAGAAAAACTGTGGACCAGATGGCTTCACGGAAGGCATGGTACCGAACATTCAAAGAAGAACTAATACCAACCCTTCTTAAACCCTTCCGGAAAAAATAGAAGTAGAGAGAATATTCCTAAACTCATTTTACGAGACCAGCATCACCCTGATTCCAAAGCCAGACAAAGACAGCACGAGAAAAGAAAACTATAGGCCAGTATCTCTGATGATCATAGATGCAAACTCCTCAAGATACTAGCAGATTGAATTCAACAGCACATTAAAAGGACCATACACCATGGCTGAATAAGATTTATCCCTGGGATGCAAGGATTATTCAACATATGAAAATCAGCCAGTGTGGTTTACCACATTAGTAGAATGAAAGACAAAAACCACATGATCAATCTCAGTAGATGCAGAAAAAAATTCTGACAAAATCCAAATCCTTTTATGGTTAAAAACTCTCAACAAAGTAGATATAGAAGGAATGTACTTCAATACAACAAAGGCTATATACGAAGAAGAATAAAAAAGAGCTAACATCAGAATCAATGGGGAAGAAACAAAGTTTTTCCCCTAAGTCTCAGAACAATATAGCTAACAATATAGTAATAGAAGTTCTAACCAGAGTAATCAGGCAAGAAAAAGAAATAAAAGGCATCCAGATCAGAAGAGAAGTAAAATTACCTCTTTGCAATGACATGATCATATATGTAGAAAACCCTAAAGGCTCCACAAAAAAATCCTGTTAAAACCAATAAATTCTTCAAAGTTGCAGGATGCAAAATCAGCATTAAAAAAAATCAGTTGCATTTCTGTACACTAACAACAAAGTATCTGAAAAAGTAACTACCAAAAAAATTCCATTCACATACAGCTATGCAAAGAATAAAATACCTAGGTATTAACCAAAGAGGTTAAAGGTATACGCTGAAAATTATAAAGCGTAGATGGAAGAAATTTTAAAGGATGCAAATAAGTGAAAAGACATTCAACATTCATGGACTGGAAAAACTAATATTGTTAAAATGTTTATACTACCCAAAGTGATCTACAAATTTAATGCAATCCCTATCAAAATCCCAATGATTTTGTTCTTATACAGACAGAAAAAACAAGCCTAAAATTCATATAGAACCACAAAAGACCCCAAATAGCCAAAGCAGTCTCAAACAAGAAGAACAAAGCTGGAGGCGTCACAGTGCCTGACTTCAAATTACGTTACGAAATTAGTAATCAGAATAGTATAGGACTGGCATAAAACCAGACGTCTAGACCAGCGGAAGAGACTAGAGAACCCAGAAATACACCTATGCATTTACAGTCAACTGATCTTTGATAAAGTTTCCCAGAACACACAATGGGGAAAGGGGACAGTCTCTTCAACACATGGTACTGGGAAAACTGGATATCTACACGCAAAAGAATTAAATTGGACCCCTATCTTACACCATTCACAAAAATCAACTCAAAATGGATTCAAACTTAAATGTAAGGCCTGAAACTATAAAACTCCTAGAAGAAATATAGGAGAAATGCTTCTTTTACATTCGTCTTGGCACTAATTATTTTAGCTATGACACCAAAAGTACAGGCAACAAAAGCAAAATATAGACAAGGGGAATTACGTCAAACTAAAAAGCTTCTGCACAGCAAAGGAAACATTCCTTATCAATTTTCTGCTGGATGTTCTATCCATTGTTGAAAGCGGGAAAATAATCAACAAAATGAAAAGGCAAACTACAGAATGGGAAAAATATTTGCAAACCACATATCCAGTACAGGGTTAATATTCAAAATATGTGAGCAATCAGTTCATACAACTCGATACCAAAAGTACAAATAACCCAATTTAAAAAGGTACTTTTCAAAAGAAGTAACCCAGACAGCTGAGAGGTATATGTAAAGATGCTCATCATCTCTGATCATCAGGGAAATGCAGGTTAGAACCAAGAGATAGCTTCACGCTTGTCAAGATGGCAGTTACCACAAAGAGAAGACACGAGTGTTGGCGAGGATGTAGGAAGAGGAAACCCTTGTGCACTGCTGGTGGGAACATAAATTGGTACAACCACTGTGGAAAAGCATATGGAGGTTGCTTAAACATTTGAAAATAGAACTACCATGTGATCTAGCAGTCTCGCTTCTGGATATATACCCAAAGGAATGAAGTCAGGATCTCAAAGGGATCCCGTACGTTCCCATGTTGAACATGGCAGTATTCACGATAGCTGAGATACGCGAACAGCCTAAACGTTCTTCCGCATATGAATGGATAAAGAAAATGTGATATACACACAACGGAATGTTTACATATATAAATGGAATGTTATAAATACATACATATATGGAATGTCATTGGACTATATAAATAGAATATTATTTATGGAATATTATTCAGGTTTTAAAAAATAAGGAAATATCACATCTATGTGGAATCTAAAATCATCAGACTCCTAGAAGCAGAGAGTAGAATGGTGTTTGCCAGGAGCTGAGGGTAGGGGGAAGTGGGATGATGGAGGTCTAAGGGTACAAAGTTTCAATTATGCAAGACGAATAAGTTCTAGAGATCTAATGTACAGTATGGGCATGATAGTTAACAGTACTGTATTGTATACTTGAGATTCGCAGAGAAGGTAGATCTTAAATCCTACCACACACAGGCACAAAATTGTAACTACGTAGAGGTGTTGGATACTTCAGCTTGAATGCGGTGATCTTCTCATATATCAGAACATCAGGGACTTCCCTGGTGGCACAGTGGTTACGAATCCGCCTGCCAATGCAGTGGAGGTGGGTTTGAGCCCTGGTCCGGGAAGGTCCCACGTGCCGCGGAGCAACTAAGCCCGTGCGCCACAACTACTGAGCCTGCACGCTAGAGCCCGTGAGCCACAACTACTGAGCCCACGTGCCACAACTACTGAAGCCCACATGCCTGGAGCCCGTGCTCCGCAACAAGAGAAGCCACCGCAATGAGAAGCCCATGCACCGCAACGAAGGGCAGCCCCCGCTCGCCTCAACTAGAGAAAGCCCGCGCACAGCAACGAAAACCCAACACAACCAAAAATAAATAAAACAAAAAACATCAAGTTGTACAGCTTAACTACATGTAACTTTTATATGTCAACGATACTTCAGTAAAGCTGTTAAAATAGAAAAACAAATTCAAGGAAAAATATTCAAGAAATAAAATATTATTTCCTATTCTCACGTGATGATGTGGTGACGTATATTTTCTAGTCTTGCTGTAAGCTTAGAGTTGCCTGTATGATGGTAACGCACCAGTCTGCTTAAAATGGAAAACAAGAAATTAAAAATGTTGAATTTGAATTCTCTGTGAATTGTTTAGTCATTTTTCCTAGGGGATATTGAATCAAATTTTAAAATATATTATTTGACCAAAGAGTCAAAGCCCCTTACAAACTGGGAGATGTTACAGGTGTATCTAAATTTTATTTTTAGAGCACCGGAGAGAAACACAGGAGTACATAGAAAGAATGAATTCAGTTACGTATTTTACAGTTAATCCAAGGACTCAGCAACACGGCACGTACTTGCCAAATAACATGATTCTAGGAAGCAGGTATTTTCTTGATTGTACCATAACAGCCTAGAAATTTCTATTTGTGGCATTACTCTGATTAATGAAATCAGTTCCAGGGCAAACGTTTGGGCGGTTAGAAAATTTGCAAAACCAT
Organism: Neophocaena asiaeorientalis asiaeorientalis; assembly: GCF_003031525.2. Classification (NCBI taxonomy): domain Eukaryota; kingdom Metazoa; phylum Chordata; class Mammalia; order Artiodactyla; family Phocoenidae; genus Neophocaena; species Neophocaena asiaeorientalis. The sequence continues at coordinate 3,974,537 of NW_020173682.1, read as the reverse complement.
TATTGTCCAGTTCCGCAGCTGTTGCCATAGCCCTGACTCTCGTCTTTTCACACCTAGTTTACTGTATCTTCCGTGCTGGGATCCGTGCCTCAGTCTCGCCCTGCTCAAACTTTGATACATTCAATTTATTTGTTCCATATACATTTGAGAACCTACCATGTGCCATGCATTTATTTAAGCAATGTTTTTATGTCTTCCATTCCCAAGTTAGGAGTGTTAATAGTCCTTAATTGACCAGCAAATCAAAACTAAACTCAACCTAGAATTCAAAGTTTTCCGAGTCTCACTTATTCTTGCTGTTCGGTACACGTCTCTTCGTGGTCACGTTTCTTCTCAGCACAGTCTGTGTCTGTTTCCACTTCTTGGTGTTTTGTCCTCTTCCTCTTCCTCCCTTACAAGTTTTAAAAACACAGCCAGAAGTACCTGGTGAGGTTTGAGGTTTAGGTTGGATTTAGTCATCAGTCTGGATCATCGTTTTATTCTGGATCCTGAAAGCAATATCAGGAAATTGAGTATTCTAGTTAATTAGTGGGTTATCGCATTTTCTTCATAGGTTAACAGTGCATAGCGCTCTTCGGTCAAATTAACATCATAACAGAATATACTGTACTGCAGTGTCTTTAATGCTTCTTTGATTATATAGCAGGTGTTTCACTTAGAAATTTAGTTGTATGGGAATACTGGTTAAGAGAAATTTCTAGTTTTTACCATCTATTTCATATTTGCTGGTAGTTTGTTTATTTGAAGCTATTGTATATATTTTATGTTGCATAGTTTTAACCAGGCAGTATCTCTGTTCCCCACTCTGAACACCTAATATGGTACTTTGTGCAAACAGGTTTTCATAAAACACTTGATTCATTCTGTCAAAAAAAAAAAAAAACTTTTTTTTTTTTTATTGAGCATCTACTGTGTGCCAAGACGTAGGACTTTAGTACTAGAGCCATGAAAAGATAGTCTGTGCTCTTACCTGCAGGTACATAAGCTAGCAGAAGAGACGGGTGGACAGACAACCCTAATGCAGTGTAAGTTCTCTGATCGAGGGAAGTACACAGTGGTGTGTAGTACCTGGACAGGGCTGGGCTGCCCAGCAAACTTTTCCAGTAGAAGCAGTGTCAGCACCAAGAAGAGAATGAAGACAGTTTAGTCCCCGAGACTCTCCTTCAGACCCCAAAACTATACCACCTGAGCCTGACCATCAAAGTACGGTGTGTGTCGTCTTGCAAACAGCTGTAAGACAAGTCTCCAGGGTTCTCTCCCTCCAGAGTGCCACCCCTAACCTTACCCGGGTAGGAGTTCTGGAGCTCCTTTGAGGGGAAGGGCTGGCTAAGCCAAGGCGAGTAGAAGGCATCCTGCAGGACAGAGGAGCCAGAGCGCTCCTGGGGAAGGGAGCGTGGTGAACAGAGAGCCTCACGGGGGAAGTAGTCTCCGAGGCCAGAGCCCGGAGGTGGTGAGGGGATGGTCCTGATAGGGGCCGGGTTGTGAAGGGGGCGGCCTTTGCGCGCCTTGGTGAGAGCTGGGATTCTATCGGGAGGGCAGTGGGGAGTCACTGACAGGTTCTAAGCTAAAGAAAGATGACGTGATCCTGTTTAATTACCAGCGTTGTTCTAAGCCCAATTTAGATTCTTTCTTTTTCCCATTTATACTAATCAGATTTTTAAAAGTGTTATTCTATACCTTCTTACTCTTAAAAACATCTTCTGGAAAAAGCATTTGAGATCCCTTAAATCAGTGATTTTAAAACTTTGGTTTTCCTAGCAGTGGAATTCTGAAATTTTAAAACTTCTAGCTCAGTATGTTACAGACAGACAGAAGGAGAAGTTCTCTGTTCTAGTTGTGGTGCTTTCAGGCTCCTTCTGGTGCGTCTGCCGGAGCGCCGGGCTGCTGGGCCTTGTCTCGGTTGCTTGCCTCCGCCCCACACTGAGGTTCAGAATCGCGTTCTCCAGTGACGGTAGGGCTCTGGGCTTCTGACTGGTGGTGGCAGTAGCCTTTGTGATTTGTGGTTGCTAGTCTCCTAGGCCTTTACTCTTACGTACTCAACAATATGTGTACTAAGTATGCTTAGTACTGGTGGTACTTCTCTGAGCAAAGCAGACACAGTCCCTGACCTAATGGAGCTTCCAGTGTCGTGGAGGGAATCACACGAGCTGTGTGATAACTGAGGTGCAGAAGAGGGAATTTGTATCGGGAGCGCTTTGAAGAAGTGCCATTTAAGTAGGAGCTTAAGCTGGGGTCTGAAGGATGAGGAGGACGTGGGCAAAGGCGGAAGGCTCCAGGCGGGGGTGGAGCATGTGCACAAGGGAAGAAGCTTGAGGGGGAGACAGAGGCCAGGTGATGGAGAGCCCCACTGAGGACTTGGGCTTCTATCCTCAGTATAATGAGAAGCCGTTACAAGGTTTTGAACAGGGAAGTGAAACGAGATGATTTGTCTTAAAAAGATTGCTCTGGGTGATGTGTAGAAACTGGCCGAGAGAACAGCTAGGATGAACACGGAGACATCAATTATAGGAGTCTTACCCCAGCATCGGGCGCAGCAGATGTGTGTGGGCTTACTGCGTGATGACTAGATCACTGTCTGTTGTAACATCTCAAATTATTCGTACTTTGACCATGAGTTAAATTGGATATTTTTAAGAGGTCACAAAGAGTGGTGCTGACTTGTACTAATTTTTCCTCATAAAACTTCAGATATTTTGACTTGCTTCTTCATCTTGGCCAGTGTGAAAGTCGTTCATTCACTCAACAAATACTTGAGTGTTTGAAACGTGCCTGGTGCTGGCCGGGAGCTGTATATACGGAATCGTGTATAAGACAGGCATGAAGTCTGCCGGCAGGTGACCGCCGGTCTGCTGGCCAGACCCGAGCTAAGTGAGCAGTAGCTTGGCCTCGTGCCTGTCAAATGATGCCATGTGGGATTAGCCTGGCTGTCCCAACCTCAGGATCTGCAATGTCCTGGGTGAACCAGGAGACGCTACTGGTTCTAACCTGTACTACTAGGTTTGTACTTTGAATATTTTTGCTGAAGATACAGTCCCTCCTAAGTTCTAACGTGTCAGAGACCTGGCAGCCTAAAGATTGAATTCCAGTTCTCCTTCACTTTTAGAAAAGCTGGGACCCTACTTAATGGATTAGCCTTCCATTGCTGCATAAATTACCACAAATTTCGTGGCTTAAACAGAACATATTTATTATCTCAAAGTTTCTGTGGGTCAGGAGTCCAGGCACAGCCTCTCTGGGCCAGGCCACGTTCCCACGTGGAGTTCAGGGTCGTCTTCCAAGCTCTTTCAGATTATTGACGGAATTCCTTTCCTTGTCCTTGTAGGAAGGCTGCTCCTTTCCATGGGCAGTTAAAACATGGCTTTTTGCCTCTTCAGGGACAGCAGAAGAGAGAAAGTCTCCACTGCTTTGAACCTCTGAGCTTCTGAGCTCAGCGGAGGCCTAAGCTCTCTTTTAAAGGTTTCATCTGATTAAGTCAGGCCCACTCAGGATAATCTCTTGATAAACACAGAGTCAACTGATTAGAGACCCTCATTATATCTGCAAAACCCCTTCACATTCATCATGTAACTTCGTATTATAACAGGAGTGATATCTCCGTCCACACGCACACGGCGGGGTTCACACGGGGGAGTCACTCAGAATCCTGCCTGCCTCACTTGCCCCTCTGTGAATTTCTCCAATCTCTTGGCCGTCCACAAGGCGTGGTCTTCTTAGTCTCTCCACATCTTTGATGGTTCCTTCTCCATTCTCTTCGTCCATTCCATAAAATGTTCACATTTTCCAGAACATCCTGTTAGCCAGCCAGCCTGTTTCTTGACCCTGTATCTGTTGTTTTCCACTGGACGAGGACCATTTTCCTTCTCCTAAAAACAAAACTAAGAGCAGGTTCTTTTCTTTCCAATCACTTGCTGAACGACACAGACTTATCAGATATCGAATAAAACAAAAGCTGTCTATTATACTACTTCCTGCCATTCTTGGATCCATTTGGGAAGAAAGGGGAAGATCCCTATCTTATCATGATTGGTTACAGCTCCAGCCACTCAAGGTAGGGTAAGCTGTGCATGGATGGTGGCGAGAACCCTGAGGGGATGGTTGGGAAAACTTGACCAGCCCAGGGGCTAGGCAGTTGTGCAGGGGGTCTAGAAGATGGAGGCATGGAGGAGTATTGTCCTGGAGTGCCTGGGCACCTTCAAAGAATGTGGGTACGCTCATGGCTTTTATTGAGAGGGGCCAGACGTGAGTGGGTTGGGGCAACTGTGTGTTGTTATTAACCCACAATGATTTCAAGTTATATTGCTGGAAACACATTCTTACATTTTAAGTGTAGCATTTGCACCTGAATTCAACCTTCCGTCCTCTAGCAAAACTGGGTATACTGTATATAACTTAAGGCCTTTAGTCTTCTGCAGTTTCCCTAATTTAGGAATAGCTTGGTGGAATTTGTCTGAAAGAAGCAGTCCCTTTTGCCACTTTCTGAAATGACCTTCATCTCTCTTTTTTTTATCTACTTGGTTTATCCATTAAGAACCAGCTTAGCAAAGAAAGCTTAGACATTATCATCTCCTTGCTTAAAGCATTTTCATCTCTAGAAACCTGCCCCATTGTCCGTCCTCTTCTTCTCTCTTTGCTTTCTACCAGGTCATACATGTTTATATCAAGTACGCCCATCGTGATGTTTTGTAACTTATTTATTTAAGATGTTAGTCTACCCTACTCGTGAGATCCTTGGTGATATAAATTGATTTATTCATTTTCTTAACTATAGTGTCAGACCTATGACAAATGCTCAATAAATGTTTTAAATAAATGGATGAATCAGTCATTGCCCCAACCCAGGTCACAATATTTCCACCCATATGACTTCAAGTGACCACATCTGGTTCCCTCAGATACAGACACTGACCCCGATAACCCTATTTTTACTCTGTGCCATGGGTATGTATTTGAACTACATACTAGCCAGCCTTTCTGTAGCTAGTTTGGTTACTCTAGTATAGAGTTCTCGGCTTTTTCCCCTCCCCCTCCCCGCTACTGACCAGCATGTTTTAAAGTCGTAAGACCAGGCTTCCAGAAAGATGTTATGGCTGGGCAAAGCCTGTTGTCTTGAAGCCCTCAGTCACCCAGAAAGTGTGGGAGCTAAAGTGCTTGGCACAGGGTGAAGCACTAGACAAGGGTTTTCAGTATAATTCTTCCCACTCGGGTGAACTTCCGAGGACATGAAATAGAAGAGCAGGGACGACAATGCCAGCATCCGTAGGTTTGGGGGATAGACTAAAGATTATCTTTGGAAATCCCCAAAATTTGAAATATACACTATATTTTTAAGGTTGTAAATGCAGAAGAATTTTAGGGTTGTATAGTATTTGGACTGCTAAGGAAACTAATTTTATATTCATACTTAACAGAGAGAGCTAAGTCACAGTATCTTTAGATTATTGTCTCTACTGAAGATCCTTATATATTTTACTGTTGAAAAGCAGCATTAAAGATGGTGCAGTAACATCATTAGAAATACGGCCTTGGAAGAACATCACCTCCATATCAGAAGTGTACTTTTTAATGTGAGAATTAATTCTATCCAGTGTTGATGGCTGTAGCATAGGAGTATAGAGTTAAGAGAATTTGATGTGGATAACAATGCCGAGTTAATTTCGGAAAGCTCTGTGTAGCTCTTCTTCTGGAATATTGGCAGAAAGCAGTCTCCCGGTTTTCTGTATGGTCAGCCATTTTCTCTGGGTACTTACCTTGTCAGAGGTAAGGTATCTAACTGACTACAATTAACTAAAAGTTTTGTTTAAAAATGAATCTGTTTTGGATGGAAAACAGAGTCCGGAAGGTGAATGACTTTATATTAGGCAAGAAATAATGTTTTTAAGCTAGCAGTTCTAAAACCAGGTGAAGGAAATTAATGATTCAGTAGAAACTGGGACATGCATGGAATTTTTTAAGATTGTAAAAAGTTTTTCTAACTTCTTTCTTGTTTTCAGATTATTCTGATAACAAGAGTTTATGCAGTAGGTATACTCCAAAAAGGATGTGTTACTGCATAATGTAAATGCATAAGGATCACTGTTCAGGAACTAAGTAGTCACCAACCTCCAGTGTATCTCTTCCCCAAATGTAATTTTTATCTATAAGCAGGCACACTTGTAGGAAGAAATGGAAAAATGGCGGGGCGGGGGGGAGAGTTGTTCATCCAGAAGACCTTAGGATTTTTAGTCTGAAAACTTCATGGGAAATCTTAAAATAGCCAGTTAGGGCTTCCCTGGTGGCGCAGTGGTTGGGAGTCCGCCTGCCGATGCAGGGGACACGGGTTCGTGCCCCGGCCCGGGAGGATCCCACATGCCGCGGAGCGGCTGGGCCCGTGAGCCATGGCCGCTGAGCCTGCGCGTCCGGAGCCTGTGCCCCGCAACGGGAGAGGCCACAACAGTGAGAGGCCCGCGAACC
>NW_020173682.1:3963754-3967679 GCF_003031525.2 Neophocaena asiaeorientalis asiaeorientalis | reverse complement strand
AAAAAGAAAAAAAAAAAAAAAACCGACAGAAAAAAAAAAAAAAAAAAAAAAAAAGTCAATTAAAGGCAAATCTGATTGTATCAATAGTTACTTGGAATCAAATGTTCCTCAGGCCCAGTCTTTTGATTCTGTTAGTCTTTAAAGTTCTCAAATGCAGGATTTTAATAACATACTCGTCTCATTTCAGCAGGTGCAATGATGGTAGAACACCATTCTGGAATAATGGGGATACTTTAGATTTTACTTAGTAATTCTGTAATGACCAGTTGTTACGAAGGACACTTGATACAATTCCAAATTGTTACTTCTGTTTTTCTTGTTTCTGTTGTCTTTCATTTCAGTTATTGGTTTCAGCTTACCGTTTTAGATCCTTGCCTGCTAAGTGGTACTTTATCTCCTTATTCTCAATTTTAATTTTTTTCTGAAAAGTATTCTGCCACTCTTAAAATATTTTATACCTTCTTCTCTAACACATGTTTAGATAAATTCACACTGAAGAAATACATTCAGGTTATCAGTTGTGTGGAGTAATTAGTAGCTAGCAGTGTCATCAGTGAAACTACACGTTTTCCTTGTAGACTTTTCATCCCGAGTTTGCATAGCATTGTTTCAGGTAGATCAACAAATTGATTATTATATTTTACTTTTATTACACCGTGGATAACGCCTTCGGTCTCAATAATGAGATTTGTTGGGGAGGGATTTTTTTTTAACTTCTGGGTTTACATGGTGCTGCAACTTAGTTATTCCACTGAATCTACGCAGAGTGCACAGTTGACGTAGTTAATAAAAGGTGTGGTTAAGCTTTCTCTAGATTGAACATTGAGCACTTCACGGTTCCGTGATGCATTAGAATTTGAGTTCCCTATGTACCAGAATATTTACTACCTTCTTTGTTTCATTTCAGAATGACCTTATTTTAAAATGTATGAGGCTATTTGTAATCGACTCTGTGGCAGTGATTAAAGAGGTGTGAATAACAGGTTATTGGAACTTGACAGCTAAACTCGTGTTAGAACGTTTATGCTGCTCACATGGACTTTATTTTTCTAAGGTGGGAATTTCTTTTTTGACATGGGGGTTATTGGCATAATATATTCTGTAGGTTTTTCTCTTTAAAGTGGTTTACCAAATCGTAGTATTTGATTGATTTATTTTACGTTTTAAATCTTCTTCAGCCTATGAATCAACATTTTATGCTTCCTAACAGTAACCTTAGTGTAGGTTATCAATCACACGGTCAGTGCAGACAGAGGACTGTGCCTTAAGCACGGCCTTGGCCTTCTACCTGCAACTTTCCTATACAATAAATGCAACCGATGTTTAATTTTTTTTAATGGGAAAAAAATCTTTTATTACAGGAAATTTGAAAACATTTGATATTCAGCAGTTGTTAGTTTGGGAGGAATGTCAGTACTCCCGGAGAAATTTGAGAAAGCACAATGTATCCGAAAAAGAAGAGTTGTGTACCTGGTGTTTCAGTAAACCTTTATTAATTGTAAATACAGAGACCAGAAGACATGAATTTGAATTAATCAGATTTAGATTAGACAGTATTTTTATTTAAGAATAAAAGGATCTGTAGGAAAGTGTTTTAAAATTTTGAGTAGTTTTGAGTAAGCCAGTAATTAACCGAATGAGTTTCCTACCCTCCTCACAGACTCAGAGCACTTTGTCATCTGGTAACACGGAGGTGCATTCAAGACTGAGCACTGACCTATACTTTAATGGGACGACTCAGTGATTCCTACCAGCCAGGAGGTGAGGTTTCTAGAAAGAGTGGGATTGACAGAAGTGCAGCAGGGACCATTAGGCCTCATAGAAAACAAAGCCTAGGGACATCATAAGAAAAATTGCTACGTATGTATTCATCAGTAAACCTGAGAAATTCTTTAATCTAAAAAAATCCAGAAAACCCCCACATTTCTCAGCATGACAAACTTCCTCCACTGAATAACTCTTGACCTGACCCACTTTCCTCAGTGGTGATCTATAGCATCAGTCTCACACGAATTTTGAATTATATAAATAGTGCCTGTTTGAAAGCTTCTAAACTATCTGGCTTGAAGCTTACTTTTCACTTGGTTTTTCCCTTGTTTCGTTTTCGCAAGTCTCATAAATTATTGTAGCAGCTTGCATTTTCATGGCACTTAAGGGTGTATTTTTCTAGAGCTGAACATCTACCCACATATTGAGAAATTGGAATACAGATGCTTACCAAAGGATGGAATAATTGTTTGCAGTTATCAAACAGAATTGTAGATGCATGCATATAGACAGCACAAAGGTTTTGTGAAAAGTTAAATGTGAAATTCAAAGCACCTAGCAAGAGACATATTTATTCCTGGAATACCATGGAACTTTGGGGAGAACTCCAGAGACCTGCTTTTAATCCTTACTTTCCTACTTACTCTCTGTGTGAATTTAAGCAGTTTGCTTTTAACTTCACTATACTTCATACGCCTTTTCCTTAAAAAGTGATGAGAATACCAGCTCTGCAGTCTCACTGTTTTGTTCTGAGGATGTTCTGGTTGAAGTGCTTTGTCGTTTATAAACCGCAGCATAGAGTTGTAAGATTTGGAGATGTTGTGGGTTGTTTTACTCCTTGTCAATCTGAAGGTTCCAGCTGAAATACAAAACATGTGACCTAGAGAAAACATGAGTCTCTACTCTCTGTTCCCCAGAGTGACTCAGGGTGACAGCTGTTCTTAGTTAAGAGATACTTGGGATAAACAGGACAGTTTGGGGAGCTCTCTATGGATATTCACTGACTTCTAGTTCGTTTTGGCCTTCTGAAGCACTTCTCTTGAAAGACAGTTTTATGTCTGTAACTCATTCCAGAGTCTTTAGACTATACCAAGATATTATGATTATAGAGTCAGTCTAACTTTATAAGCTGGGAGTAGTACAGAGAACCCTCGTGTTGTTGAAGTTTTACAACTGGGACGTCCTGTGGTCTGACTGTTCCTGGTGCACTAGCTAATCCCACCCATATCCTGTTTGTGAATAATTGGATGGATGCCTGGAAATTCTAATGCCAGATTGTATAGCACCTTCTACAACAGAAATCTCTAGTTTGCGTGTTTATTTACCTTCTCCCTATACAAACACCTTTTGTAGGTGAGTCTCTTAGCTCAGAAAGGCAAGATTATATAATAAGGTAATCCTTAGCTCAGTCTGCAGCCACACTTTGCAGAGCACTTCCCGTTGATCTGGATGGGAGACATATCTAAAGTACAAACCCAGGGCTGTAGTCTTTCTGTATAACTGAGAAAATAGGTTTTGAATTGTACACCTCTTGCTATGAATGTAGCAGAAATCTCTGGAAAAAGAAAGAATTTCTTAATTATCTTCTTGTCTAAATTGCTGAGAATAGGAAAATACCATTTGCATCTTTGTATTCTCTGTTGCTGTTTGATTTTCTTTACGAACTGTCAAAGTGTATGGTTACAGAACAGATGCATATAGGTGTGTGCAACCTTGTCTTAATTCAGAAAGGAGTTCCATTGTTACATCTCAGGGGTATATGTAACAGTGCTGCCATTTACTCCAGCAGTGTGATTAAGGGCACAAGCTCTGGAATCAGTACCTTAGTATAAATATGCTAAATCCATCATTTACTAAAGAATTCTAATGGATATTGTGGAAATAAAACCTCCATTTTTCTACCTGCTGTATTCTCACCCATAATTAGTGTATTGATAAAGACTGTTTGGGTTGTAAGTTTTAGGTATCTGACTCAATCAGTAGGCAAAAGCAAAAAGAGGGGAGGAGGGCGGGGAATGGATTTTATTGGCTTGTATAACTTCAAAGTACAAGAGGTGATGACTTCAGGTATTGATCCATCCAGGGGCTCAAACTATATTACCAGGACTTAATCTCAGTCTCCTCCTTTCTCATTCTCTCTCTCTTTCCTAGAGGGATT
>NW_020173682.1:3944294-3963726 GCF_003031525.2 Neophocaena asiaeorientalis asiaeorientalis | reverse complement strand
CTTCCCGCCTCCCCCATTATCCCCTATCTGCAATATAAAAAACTTGAACTAGTTGCTTTAAAAGTCAACCAATCTGTCAGGAATACTGTAGACAGAATTCTTACTTGAGGGAAAGTGTCTCATAGGATTCTGAGAGTCTGTTTTTGAAACGCTTATTAGGCAATTGCATATGATTTTTAAATCTAAATCTCTTAATTTCTTATTTAAACTTCTCAGTGATATTTGACAAAGTAAAAAAAATTAAATAGGGCTTCCCTGGTGGCGCAGTGGTTGGGGGTTTGCCTGCCGATGCAGGGGACACGGGTTCGTGCCCCGGTCCGGGAAGATCCCACATGCCGCGGAGCGGCTGGGCCCGTGAGCCATGGCCGCTGAGCCTGCGCGTCCGGAGCCTGTGCTCCGCAACGGGAGAGGCCACAGCGGTGAGAGGCCCGCGTACCGCAAAGAAAAAAAAAAAAAAATTTAAATAGCATATTATTTCAGGTATGGATTACTAAAATGAATCAAAGTGAAATGCTTGTAAATATATTTGTGTCCTCGGGAAACTGTGTGTGTAGGATCATTTATTAATCACTTACTGTGCATCTTTTACTGTGCGAAGCAGATTACAGAAATCGCCTAATTCAGTCCTTAAAACAATCTTATAAGTGGTTATTATTGTGTTACATGTAAGGAAACCAAGACTTAAGAAGGAAACTTATCCAAGAACAACCAGCCATTGAGTGTTTGACCCATGATTTGAACTCAAATCAGCCGGACCCCAAAGCCTCTGTTACACTGTTAGATTATACTTCCATGGCTTTCATTAATGAGTTGCCTCCTTATGTGAACCAAATCCTCCCCTTTAGTGTAGTGTCTTAGATTGCTACTATTTAGTGGCATGATTGGAATTTACTAAAAATTGCCTCTCTTTTCAGTTTGATAATTATTTAAGTAGGCATATGACTTTTATCTAAATTTCCTAATTTTTCCATATTAAAATTTAACAAGCCAATTTGAACCATAAACTCTGATTTTACTTTTTAAAAAATTTCTACCACTGCCAATATAGTGTCAGATTTTTACCCTTAGCTATAATGTTCCTTGCAAAATAATTTGCTACACAAACACTTTATATGGAAAATGAAGCAGTTCATGAAAATATGTTAACTCTTACTTAGATCATAACCCTTTCTAATTACAGGAACATTATTTAGAATGAACTTACATAGCAAGACAAAATTGAAAACAGAGGCTTTAGAAGCTAGCATAGTATAAAGTTTACAGTTTACAAAAATTACTTCATTTAATGGCAATTATTTTTATTTGCTTTTATTGAAAAAAACAAATTCCTGTGATTCAACTTATGGTACACATTCTTTTGCACGGAGGAGGGGTGATTTTGTAAGGCCCCCAAATCAGTACCTGCTCCACGCTGTACAAAGAGTATGTTAGTTTTATGGATCATGTTTTTGCTTCTCACCCAGAAAGCAGATTTAAGAAAAAATATTGTCTTCTTTTTCCCAAAAGAATCTTTCAGGGGGTGTATGGAGGGGATGATGCATAGTCCTAAATTGGCAGAGGGCTTCTGTATAGATGCAAGCAGCTAACCTCTCCCCTGGCTCCAGGTACAGATCTTGGTGGTTGAGCAGAGAAGTACCTACCCGCCAGAAGCCTGTGTATCTCTCCTGTTCACCCTCCTATGCCTGCCCGGGAGCATGGCTTTAAACTAAACAGGAAAGAGGAAGCAGTGTTCGCTCTACACTGTAAATCTGTTAACTACTAAGCGAGGAGTAACAGAGGGCAAATACAGGCCAGCTCTAGCTCTTTGGTATCCCTAAGTACTTTGCAATTATCTTGGCATGTAAAAATCTCAGAAGTGTATTTAAACAAAATTTATTTAAAATTTTAACTTTAATATGCTTCCACAAATCCCATTCCCTGCTTTTAGTAGGATATAAGGATTGTCAAATCAAAATAATTAGGCGCTAAAATTTTAAAAAGTTAGGAATCCTACAAGGCTATACAGGAAATAAAAGCATTCTGTAAACCCCAGGTGATACTAATTTATTCAAAACAAGTTTAATCATTTTATTGTTTATTATAACTTTTACTATAACTTTAAAAGCATTGCCTTTTTTCACCCACGTGTGCAGAAGTCTTTGGAAGACTTGAAAGTCATAATTAGTAGTTCATGATTATGAACTGCAAGACCTATATCGTATAAGCAATAGATAATAGGAGGAAAAGACTGTCTTTAAATATTTATGCAAATGAAGTGAAACAGCGTAACTTGACCCTTAACAAAGTAGTTTATTGTAAACCCATAAGAAGGGAAAAAGTGGAGACCCAATGCTTACAAATTTGGGCAGGAACATATTGAAATATGAAAGATGATAAACATGATCACGTGGGTCTGTCTTATGTAAAACCCTCAATAAATACTTACTGAGTAAATATTCGGCTCAGCAGGTATCTTATTCAGCATATTTATTTCTAGTAATGTATATTTAAGGCGTCATGGGCTATAATATAATATTATATATATATATATATACGTATAAAACATTATCATGTCGTATAGATGTTAGTGTTTTAGTCCCTGCCCTCAAAAGGCATATATTCTTTTTAGAGGGTTAAAAACAGGTCTGAAAATACTGAAAGAATATGATACCAGTGATGTTTACTAAGATGCTGATTAACTGCCTCCCAAGTGTACTTATAGGTCAGCACTGTCCCACAGAACTTTCTGTGATGATAGAAATCTATTCTATATCTATTCTGTCTAATAGCCACTAGCCACATGTAGTTATTGAGCACTTAAGCTGTGTCTAGGATGAATGAGGTTGAACTTTATACTTTATTTATAATTTTAATTAACTTTAATGTGAAAAATAATATGTGACTAGTGGCTACCTTATTAAACAGCACACGTTTCAAAGTTTTTTTGATCTCAGGATCCCTTTACACTCTTCAGAATCCTTTAACACCTCAAAGTGCTTTTGATTATCTGGGTTTGTTTATTAATATTTATTCTTTTCAAAATTAAAACTGAAAACACCTAAAATATTTATTAATTGATTCTTAATAACAGTAAAGGCAGCTGGGTTCACGTATCTGCTCTGTCTTCAATCTGTTGTAATTTGTTTCGGTTGAAGTATGTTAAAACATAGCCTCACAGTTATGTAGTTGGAACAACTACAGTTATGTAGCTGGAATTAGCTTTTTCAGATAATTGTGGGTATTCTTTGATTACTACCCCAAACCTCATCAAGTAGCAGCTCATTAGTTGCAGTGTGAGTGGAATAGGAAACCATATAATGATTTTGTAGTCTGTTACATTAAAATCCATTGGTCTATCTTGAACTTTAAGTGGATCTTCTATACACTCATGAGTCTGTAACATCATGCATTACTCATTTGGAATATATTGGTTCACCGAGTTGTATAGATCTTCCAGATGTTGACCCTTTTCATTTTACCATGTCAAAAAAATCAGTGTTAGCCCTAGTCCCTTCAGAAGAGTCTTTAAAATTGGGAAGCTGTGAAACTCACATGTTTTCCAAAATTCTAACTTTGCTCAAATTTTATCATTGGAAACAAATTTGGGCTTTTGTTTTCCTTTAAGTGACAGGCTTACTTTTTTTTTTTTTAATGTTTCTCAAACTCTTAAGTCTGAAAAAACATAATTAGTTGTTCTTTCAAGTAAAATTGGTGTACCATGAGCAAAGCAGCTAGTTTAGCTGGCAACTCAAAACAATTACATGCTTTGATATCCAGCAGAAATGTTTTATGTGTACATCCCATTTTGTCACACAGAATATTTAAAAGACATGTTCTAATGGATAAAGATTTAATAAAATAATTTTTACTACTTCATCAAAGCATTCTTTTTCTGCGGTTCGCGGGCCTCTCACTGCTGTGGCCTTTTTCCCATTGCAGAGCACAGGCTCCGGACGCGCAGGCTCAGCGGCCACGGCTCCTGGGCCCAGCCGCTCCACGGCACGTGGGATCTTCCCAGACCGGGGCACGAACCCGTGTCCCCTGCATCGGCAGGCAGACTCTCAGCCACTGCGCCACCAGGGAAGCCCCCATCAAGGCATTCTTAAGTGAAATGGCAATTATTTTTAAGCTGGAAATGAGTGGCAGTGAAGGATACAAGGATACAGTTTGTTGCCACTGCTTTGAATTGTGCTACAAAACCAACAGTTTTACCCACCACTGCCTTTGCATCAGTGCAGAATGTCAAAAGAGTAGTAAATAAGGCAAATAATGTAGCATCTTAGTAGTATTATAGCAACGCTTTTGACCTTGCTGGTATAGACGATGAGGGAGGAGGGAAAGTGCCTTTAACAAGGACAGGTTGGGGAAGGCATCACGACAGAGGTCAGTGTGATATGCATGCTCTGCTTTGCTTCTCTTTTACCTGCCTTTTCCCATAAAAAAAAAAAAGTGAGTAGGAAAGCAGTTAACATGTAAAAAACTTTAACCATGTTCATTTGTATTTTACATTTTAATCATTCATTACCTCAAGTATACATTGAATATCTACTTTGCGTGAGTTATTTTCATTGTTGAGAAATTGGAAATATATAGTGTTTATGATAACGGTCATGCCAATAAGAGCATCTTACTGACCCTACTATTTATAGAGCACTTGCTCTGTGCGAGGTACTGCATTTATGTGCTTTTTCCTTTTTAGTAAATTTATTTATTTTTGGCTGCGTTGGGTCTTTGTTGCGATGTGCAGACTTCTCACTGCAGTGGCTTCTCTTGTTGCGGAGCACGGGCTCTAGCGCACAGGCTCAGTAGTTGTGGCGCACGGGCTTCGGTGCTCCGCGCCGTGTGGGACCTTCCCGGACCAGGGATCGAAGCCATGTCCCCTGCATTGGCAGGCGGATTCTTAACCACTGCAGCACCAGGGAAGTCCCTGTGTGCTTTTAAACGTATTTATTTAATCTTCATGGCAACCTCAGGAGGTAGATTTTTATAGAAGGTCCACTGGATCTTTTGCCAGGTTCACAATTTTTTTGTGTAACTGGGCAAATTACTTAGCTTCTTTGGGTTTTAAGTGTAAAATATGGGACTGAAACTTAATCTTCAAATCCTTTCCAGGTTTAAAATTGATTAATTTAACATATATTTCACAGCAGGGTGATCCTTTATTGACACGTTATTAGAATATTCCACACTTCATTAGGAAACCGTAAAAACAGTTACAGAATCATTAACAAACTTTCTGAAACCTTTTAAAGTCTCTTTCACTTTAAAATTCATTGATTGTAGACATCTTTCACAGCACTTAATCCTTTATTGACATATTGTCAGAACGCTTCACACTTGACCAAAGACCTAATACAAGCATGTGAACATAATGAGATACGCACACTGTTGCAGAGAATGTAACATTTTATAAAGGAGCACAAAGATTAAAACAAGAGTCATGAAGTCAAGGAGAAAGAACTTCACCAAAGCAGTAGCATTTTAATTAATTCAACAGCTCTCTTAAGTGCCTTCAATAGGCCCTGTAGTGCTTGGAACTAAACTCTTGGAGTGAACGAGACAATGTCTTTGCCCTCGTGGAGCTTACATTTTTAGTGGGAAAGCATAGTAGGTAGAATTTATGAGTACATTACGTTACACGACAAAGGAAAATTAAAGTAGCAGAAAAAATTCAGGTTGCTAATCCGCTGAACTTAAAACAGGGAGATAATTTTGGGTTATCCAGTTGGGCCCAGTGGTAAGCGCCCTTAAAAGTGGAGGTGAGAGAGAGACAAAAGGAGGGTCAGTGTCAGTGATGTGACGTGAGCGAGTCTCAGCTGGCCGTTGCGGGCTGTGGAGGGGGAAGGGGGCCGCCCGCGGCGAGTGCGGGAAGCCCCTAGAAGGTAGAGGACACAGAGCCTCCAGAAAGACCACAGCTCTGCCAACACCCTGATTTTAGCCCAGTGAGACCTGTCTTGGACTTCTGACCTCAGAACTGTAAAATAACAAATGTGTGTTATTTTAAACCTCTTAAGTTTGTGGTAATTGGTTACAGCAGCAACAGAAAACTAATAGAAAGGAAAGAAAATAAACAAGTAACTGAACAGTTTAGACATTTACAGATTGGATGCTGTGAAGGAAATAGGATGATGTGAGAGAACCCCGGTGGAGCAGGTTAGGTTGAGCGGCCACGGAAGGGTCATTTGACACTGTGACCTTGGGGTGGAGACGTGGAGAAAAGAGCCAGTGAGGAAGGAGCTGGGAGCAGAGCATCACTCCAGGCAGAGGGGAGGGCGGGGACAAGGGCTTGGGGTGCAGGAAGCCTGGACACATGCCAAGTGCAAGGTCATCCAGTGAGAATGTGTAAGAAGAGTGGAAAAGGTGTGGGCCCAAACTTGCAGAACCTGCAGGCCATGACAGAACACTGCAGAGCCATTACAAGTTTTCAAGAAGGAGAGGTGGCATATTCTGCTTTTATGTTTTGAAAAGATCATTCTAGCTGCCACTGGTAAATACAGACAGCGATACCGATGAGGTAGGTCTTACAGGATCCAGAGAAGGGCGTGGAGAGGCATGACCAACAGGACCTGTTGATGGCTTGGACGTGAGCTCTGAAAGACGAGTATGAATTCGGCAGTAGAGGATAAGGGGCGGAGGGGGCCGTGAACATACAGAGCTGCCTAGGGGGTAGAAGCCCTTGGGCAGAATGGTAGGGGTAAAGATAAAGAGGTAATTGAGGCCGTAATGTCCACAGTCTAGAGGCCCTTATTTGCTGCATATAGGATTTTGGAGTGCATGGCGTGTGCGATGGAGATTTAAAGCGAGAATAAAACAGCCTCTGAACTGAGATTCGTAGTTGTTGGTGTCTTCCAGTGTCATTCTGATGTAAAGACGAATAATAAGGATATTTGAAGTTTTATTTTCTTAGATTCTGAGGTCAGAAAGGTTTGATGAAGTGCTTGTCAGTGAAGTGTCTAGTAATTCATCGTGACCCTCTCTCTCTTCCTGGTTTGTTTGTGAGGGCGTGTGGCTCGTTCGCTGGCCCTGGCGTTCTGCTCCGGGGGAGGGCACAGTAGACGTAGGCTCAGGCAGGACCTCGGGAGCCACGTGGGCTTGGGTTGGGGTCCTGGCTCCAGTGTAACTGGTCTCCTTTGGCAGTTCCATAACCTAAGTCTCAGTTTCCTTATCTATAAAATAAGAATATTAGTAGCTCTTCATGTGGCTCTTGTAAGGATTAACTGATTCAGTGCTTATAAAACACTGTAAAATAGATAGCTAGTGGGAAGCAGCCGCGTAGCACAGGGAGATCAGCTCGGTGCTCTGTGACCACCTAGAAGGGTGGGAGGGAGACGCAAGAGGGAGGGGGTGTGGGGATATATGTATATGTATAGCTGATTCACTTTGTTATACAGCAGAAACTAACACACCATTGTAAAGCAATTATACTCCAGTAAAGATGTTAAAAAAGTAAATGAAGAATTAAAAACTAGAATACTTAGTACTTCTTGGGGCAGGGTGCAAAACTATGTAAGTGGCATTGATTGGTTTAACTTTCCTTTTCACCAGCAGTAGAAATTCAGTAGGTCATAATGTCTTTTTAAATACTTTTAAAATACTCCTTTCTCTGTCTGTTTCTGTATATGGTATTAAAGTTTCCATTTATGTGTGTTTTTCCAAGAATCTCCATTTCTTTCACCACGAAGGCCATTTACTCGCTAAGATAAAGTTTATATGAAAACTTAGGTGTGGTGAGTTCACATGATCTTGTTTACCGGATATTGTTTATCTTCTGAATGGGTTCTGTCCAAAGATGGTTACCATTCCAACTGCTTCTCAGATAAATCAGGTACAGCAAAATACTAGAAATTCTTTGGTACAAAGTTCAAATACATTTAACTTCTCGACAACGTATTTCAAATAAAAAACCCAAAGTATTCAAAATTTTATTTCTGTAGCATATTAACAAGGCATAAAAGATTAGACACAATGAGGTAGGGAATCCTATGGTATTTATTTTCTACATCACTCTTAGCATTTATTTACTGTCACATTCTCATCATAATATTCAACATATATCATTCATATTTTGTAAGTATTGCGTGCATCTCGGAAGCAGAGACTGTAGACCACATATGTCTTCATCCTCCCACCTGCTGGAGCACTTAGGTCAGAACTAAAGTCTTCATTCTACTTTGATAACTCACAGGCTTGTAACATGTAATGTTTAGAAGATCTCAGTAAAACTAATATCTAGTTACCTATGAAATTGTTTTTAATGCTTCATTAAGAATAAACTCCAGTTCAGATCTTACTGCTGTGATCCTTGTTCTTCTGTGATGAGTCCCTAACGAAGTGAAGAGAGCTCCTTTATGAGGCTAGACTTGGGGAATGAGTACGTGCAGTGCCCTCAGGAACGCTTCAAAGACGAGGTCCCCCGGTGGTGCCTTGAGCCCTGCTTGATTACTGTGTGCTGCCCCCCCTGGAAGCAAGGGACCACCCATCCTTGGGGTTACAATCTGTTTCGTTCCATTTCTCCTGACTTCCTTTCCAGCTGTGAGCAGTGGTGTCCAGCACACGGCCAGTTTTCAGTTAAACACACTGTATTACTAGTTGAAGGGAGCGTGAAAAACTCACATGAAAAGATTTAGAATAAAATTCTTGTCCTCTGCCTTCATCTTATTTTTCATAACCAGTTGAGCCACAGATCGGTGAGTCTCAAAACCAGTCAGGGAAAAAGTGCCTTCTGGGATCGGTAAATGACGAGATATGTCTTAAAACTTTTTTGTAAATCGAGGAAAACTTAGAATCATGCCAACTCCTGCAGTAGAAGCTACTAAACATATGATTGTGTGGCTGGGTGTGTGTGTTGCTGTAACCTCTGCTTTGGGAGTATTAGTTGCCTTTGACAAGGGGAAGCGAGTGCTCTCCACAGGCCTCCCTGGGCGCCTGCGGAGTACGAGAGCAGCTGCCCTCGGCACCGGCACCGTCGGGAGGGGCAGGAGGCACAGGCCTGGGTGGTCACTTACGTCTCTCTGCAAGCGTCACTTTCCTTTTTCATTCTGCGTGATGTCACACTTTTAGGTCGCTATGCTATGGATAGAAGAGGTGAATGTTATTCATACTGTAAAACAGACAGCCGTCTTTCACATATGTAAGACAAATAGAGCTGTTATTTTCTAATAAGAACTTAAGTTGTTTTATTTCAAAATCTACAGGATGTATATTTACAACTTATTATTTATTTTCTTCCTAAATGTTATTTTTAACCTTTATTTTTAAGATTTCACTTCTTGTTGGTTCTAATCATACCCTCCTATCTACTGTTATTAAAATTCAAGTAACAAAAATATTAAAACGTTTCCCCTGGTCCCAGTTCAGTTTTCTGATGTTCACCACTAGCAACAGTATGCTGATATGATTTCAGACTTTCTCCCTGCACGTTTAAAACTTATATCTTTTAAAAAAAAAATTTAAGTAGGGCTTCCCTGGTGGTACAGTGGTTAAGAATCCGCCTGCCAGTGCAGGGGACACGGGTTCGAGCCCTGGTCCGCGAAGATCCCACATGCCGCAGAGCAACTGAGCCCGTGCGCCACAACTACTGAGCCCTCATGCCACAACTACTGAAGCCCGTGCTCCACAACAAGAGATGCCACCGCAGTGAGAAGCCCACGCACCGCCTCAAAGTGTAGCCCCCACTCGCCGCAACTAGAGAAAGCCTACGTGCAGCAGCAAAGACCCAACACAGCCAAAAAAAAAAAAAAAAAGTAATACAAACATTTAAACAGTCTTATAGAAGGAATAAAATAGAAAAAAACCAGGTCACTCTTTCTTACTCCAATTCTTCATTTGTATGTCCTTCTAGGCAGTGTCGTGCATATTTAGGTGCATGTATATGTACTCTGTGTATTTTCTACCAGAATGGGATCAGACTATACTGGAAGACTCCTCTATATTAGTACAAATGGATATACCTCGGGTGGCTATTCAGGTTTTTTGTAATTAAAAACAAGTTTGCAGAGAAACGTATGTATACGTATGTACACACCTGTGTAAGTTCATTTAAAGGGTAAATTCCAAGAAATTGCTGGATCAGCAGGTAAACGTTTTAAATTTTGGAAAGCACTGCCAAATTGACACAACAACATGAAAGCGTGTATCTTTTTCCTCAACCCCTGCGAATACCGTGAGTTAATGAACAGTTAGTACTGATGGGCAGTATCGTACATGCATGGGGGCACAGCAGTGAACAAACCAAAAAATCTTGCCCACATGCATTTTACATTCTAGTGAGAGGAGACAGTTAAAAAATAGTAAAATATTACGGCAGTTGGCAATAAGTACTTTAAAAAGAGAGAAGTCGCAGGAGCGGGCTGTGCTCTCGCGGTGGAGGAGGTCTGTAACTGTAGTCAGGGCAGTCTGCAGAAGCCTTGACCAGAGCCTCCGGAGGGCAGGGAGCGGGCGTAAGGGCGCACGTGGAGTCCAGGCGGCGGCAGCGGAGGGCACCGCTCCCGAAGGGCCTATGGATTGCAGTGGATGAGGTGGGAACCCATTGGCTGGGTTGGGAGAAGGGTGACAGGGTCCCCCTGATGTGGTGGAAGGGTTGCTTGGCTGCCGTCCCACGAACTGACCGTAGGGAAGCAAAGGAAGCAGTAAGAAGGCCTGAGAGGAGCCCGTTAACGATATTCGGCGGCAGAAACTGGTCAGATGCCAAATGGGTTTTAAGATACATCCCCTCTAGGTTAGACGTGGAATATAAGAGAAAATAGGGAGTCAAAACTGACACCAAGATTTTTGGCCTGAGCAACTGGAAGAACAGAATTGCCATTTACTGAAGTGAGGGGACTGGGAGAGGCCCAGGGGTTGGCTTTGGGACACGGCAGGTTTGCATCTTGATCACCCAGGTGGAGGCGTCAGGTAGGCAGTGGACGCCCAGGTCCGGAGTTCCGAGGAGAAACGGGACTCGGATATGAAGCAGGTTTAGGGCCGTGAGACAGATGGAGGCCCGGAGGTGGAGGAAAGAAACAGAAAAGCAGCAAGGGGTTAGGAGGAAAACCAGGCGAGTCAAAGCTACATAAATGCAAGCTGTTCATATTATGTCCTTAGATCACATTACTTCCTTATTGTATATAGGCTCTGGGATTGGTCATTTTCTTAAATAAAAATTAAAGAAGAAAAAGAAAAAAAAAAAAGAAGAGAGGGCTTTGACAAGGATAGAGTGATGGATTATGTCAGATGCTGCTAGTAGGTCGTGTAACATGAGGCCTGATGACTGTCGTTGGATTTAGCAATGTAAACATCCTTCACAGTCACAAGGTAAGAGCAAATTGGAAGAAACGTTGGAGGCAAGTGTAGGCGGTGTTTTCAGGAGGCTTTGCAGGGAACAGGGGCTGAGGTATAGTCTGGAAAAGTGAGATTTAATCAGAATAGGGGCTTTGAAGTCGGAGAAGGGCAGGAGAGTTAAAGGTGTGTGTAAGAAGTAATGATATTATAACAATGTAGGATTAAAGTAGGTATGTCTTTAATTGGCAAGGTTGAATGTCTTTTTTACATGCTTATTGGCCATTCATATTGCTGTGTGTGTGAATTACCTTTGCATATTCTTATTGGGTGGTTCATCTTTTTCTCATGGATATTTAAGGATTCTTTGTATAATAAAGAAGTCAGCCTTTGATAACATGTATTGCAGATATTTTTCAGTTAGTCATTCGACTTGAATTTTTTCTATATATAATCATGGTTTTCACGTCGTGTTTGTAACAGCCTTCCTTATTCCAAGTCTGTAGAAGGATTTGCTTGTGCTTTTTTCTGTTATATCTGTGGTTTCATTAGTGTTAATTAAAATCTTTGATTCATGCAGATTTCATTTTGGTTAAAGTTGTGAGGTGGGAATCTGATTAGCAAGACTACCATATGTTTGGGGGTCTGTTTCTGGATTCTATGCAAGTCCATTGATCGCTTGCCTGTCCCTGTGCCTGTAAAAATGTCTTTCCATTTCTATAGCTTTGAGATACTTTCCCTATCTGGTATGGCTAGTCCATGTTCTTCTACCACCACCGTTACTATTGGTTTTCTGAATTTCCCTGAATATTTTTGTGTTTATTTTCCCAGAAAGTAATACTACTAACATCATGTATTGAGCACTCATATGCAGTACTACATTAAGTTTTTTGCATATATAATTATTTTTTATCATTATGCCAACCCTATTAGGGACATACTGTTATCATTCCCATCTTAGAGATGAGAAAACCGAGGCATGAGAAGGTTGAGTAACATGGCCAGTAAGTGGGGAAGCTGTGATTTGAACCAAGCAGTCTGGCTCCAGAGACTGAGCTCCTAGCTCTCCTTGTAAACTTTAGAATCATTTGGTCTAAGTCATCTAGATTTAGAATCTAAAGTATCATGTTAGTATTTGGACCAGAATTACATTGAGTTTGTAGATTATTTTAGGTAGAATTGCATCTTTACAATATGAAATCATTCCACCCCAAAGAGGGATGTCTTCATTCATCCATATCTTTCCACACGCAGTGGGGTGTGCAAGCTCCCCACTGTCCTCCAGGCTTCTTCTTTTCCTTCATGTGTTATCCTTTGAGTAGCTATTATTAATAGAATTTTTATTTTCTTATGTCTTTAGCAGGTTATTGTTGGTTTATTGGAAAGCTATTGATTTTTTTCTGTTAAATTCATAATTAGTCATTTACCAAATTTTCTAATTACTAATAGTTTTTTAGTGATTTTTTTCTTGCATTCTCCAGAAACATATCACCTGTAAATAATAATTTTGCTTTATCTTTTCCAGTATTTGTGCTTTCTTTTGTTCTTTTAAAAAATCAGCTTGTTCTTTTAGAACACTGCTAACTTCTACTTCAGTTTTATTTTTATGAAAAAGCATTTATCAGCAAGGAATAGTGAATTTTTTCAAAAGCGTTTCAGTTTCTATACAAGTCATATTGTCTCTCCTTTACTGTGTTAATGTAGTGAACTCTCATATATTTCTTAATGTGGAGTGTATTTTATTTGGAGTTTTTACATCAGTGATTACCAGTGAGACTGATTTTGTGAGTGGGCGTGTGTGTACTCTTCCTCAGACATTGATTGATTGATTGCTGCATTGGGTCTTTGTTGCTGCGCACGGGCTTTCTCTAGTTGTGGCGAGCGGGGGCTACTTTGTTGAGGTGCGCGGGCTTCTCATTGCGGTGGCTTCTCTTGTTGCATAGGGTGCAACAGGCTCTAGGTGCACGGGCTTCAGTAGTTGTGGCTCACGGGCTCTAGAGCTCAGGTTCAGTAGTTGTGGCACAGGGCTTGGTTGCTCCGCGGCTCCGTGGGATCTTCCCAAACCAGGGCTCGAACCCGTGTCCCCTGCATTGGCAGGCGGATTCTTAACCACTGTGCCACCAGGGGAGTCCCTGTTCCTCAGATTCTAGCTGACTGTTACTATGCGGCTTCATAGAAAGAATTTGGACTCTTTGCATTTTCCTCTCTCTTCTTAAAAGGTAACAGAATTATCAGTCCTTTGAAGATCTGAAGTTCACCTGGGAAAACTTATCTGGCACTTTTTGGTTAACTATTTGATAGCTTCCTAAATTTATTCTATGGTCTGTCTACCATTGCTCTCTCTTCCATAATTTTATAAATTCTATCAGATGTAGCTATAAGCATTTACAGTGTCCAGAAAAGTTACTTCATCCATGTTTACACATTTACCTGCTTAGATTTGTGCAAAATATTTATACAGGAAGTAGCTTAAATTACTTTTAGTTGGAGTTACTTCTCTGTTTGCATTTTAATCTCGAGTATTTGTGCCTTTCAGTTTTTTCCTAGTGTTAAGTGGGCTAGTGACTTGTCTATTTTACTGATACTCCAAAGATCTGGCTTTTGGATTGATTTATCAATTATATGGCTTCTCTACTTTTTGACTCAATAATTTCCATGTTTATATTTTAAATTTCTTTTTCACACTTTGTTTGCATTTTGTCATACTGCCTGTGTTCCAGAAGTAACAAGTAAT
This sequence comes from Neophocaena asiaeorientalis asiaeorientalis, assembly GCF_003031525.2. Lineage (NCBI taxonomy): Eukaryota > Metazoa > Chordata > Mammalia > Artiodactyla > Phocoenidae > Neophocaena > Neophocaena asiaeorientalis. Next base: position 3,949,757 of record NW_020173682.1, on the reverse strand, counting down.
ATAAATTAAAAAGCATCCTTTTATAAATGTAGAATTAACCTATGAAGGAAATATTAGTTATTAATAATTTAGTGTGAGTTATTTTAGTCCATATATTTTCCTCACCTGTTCGTGAGACTGAATTTACTTTAATCTGCTGAGAACTTTGCTGTTTAACTGTTCCACCAACCTTTTTGTGAATTGTACTAACACTGGCTGAAATAAGCTCCCTGGATGAGTGGGAGTTCTGATACGGCAGGACAAGGGGAAGGTCACTTGGGATGACTCTTGTTGGGGGCCATAGACAGCGGACCCGTGGAGAATGGGGGAAGGGCCAGAGTAAGGACGGAGAGAGGACCAAAGACGGATCCCATGGAAACCTAGTATTTTTTGTGTGATGAGAGAGGGGAGAAGACAAGTCAGCTTTCAGTCTATTAATAGCTGGTATCTGGAGGCACTGAAAACCACCAGCCCTTTTGCAGGGGTCAACTTCAGAATCATTGACTTTCACTGAAGTTATGTTTTTCAAATTATTTTGAAAATGTGAAAAGAGTCTATGATTATTGTTCATTAGATACCCTAAGTTAAGAAAGATTTTACCTAGAGAGGAATTGAAATAACTTCCTGCAAAATTGGCTGAACCATTAGTGTTTATTAAAACCTCACGTGTTCATAGGGCTTGGAGCACTCTACAGTCACTGTGATGCCTATTTTTAAGGGACTTAAATATAAAATTAGATAATATACACATTGTACATTATTTACTAGATTACTTGTATGTTATATTAAATATGCATATTTTATCATAACTTTATGCAGTAAATAATATAGATAGTAAGTTAATATTATCTGTAAATCAGGTCAAAAGCCAGATTAACAAATACTGACGGTGTAGACTGAGCGTAGTGTTTATGGACAGCGTGAGCTTCTCTCTCTTGGAGTAGTATTTGCAGACGTTTTCTGTAACCTTATGAATTGTCAAATAACCTCTCCTTTCTATTTCATGTGTTAATTTACAAGTTTCTTTATATGGTTGTCACTGCAGCTTTGTCTTCATTTTCCTGAATTATCAGTAACAAATATACTCACTGAGAAAAAAAGAAGTGTGGCCTCAGATTCAGTTCAGCAAATAATTCTGTACCTACCGTGTGGAAGGCAGTGAGTGTGCCAGGGACTCTGCTCAGGACAAGAAAAATACATGACGTGACATCATTTCCGTCCCAGTGATGTCGAGGGGTAATGGAAGCACCTGTGCTGGTCTCCGCCTTTCTCTCCACGTTTCATGCACTCATGCCTAAGTCACGTTGTTCTCAGCCTAGAGCAGACACGTGTAAAATACTCTGCTCCTCAGTCCAGCTATAATCTTGAGCAGACTTGCAGTGTACCTCTTTTTCTAGGTCTTTCTTAAATTATACCAGTAGGTTAGACTGATGTATATAGAAGAGTTTGTTAGAAGGAGTCTGGTAGTTTTTAAGGACCAGTCTTAGGTCTTTTCCTAAGAGAGATTTTATCTTTCTTTTCTGCCATGTGGATGAGTGTGTGTTGGGGGTTAGGTAGGAATGAGTGGGACGTAGTTAAGCATGAAATACCCCCCCTCTGGAAGGAAAAACACCTTTGTACATCTGAAAATATGTCGAAACGTGGCCTTACCTGTGGCTTTAACCGACACATGCCACCGCTGTCACCGGACAGGAACCGAAAACCTGTGAGTCAGACCTGACCACCGCCCACTCCCCTACCCACCCCTAGTCTCCCGCTTAACGTGCAGGAACCTAACCTGCTGTTCAGAGCAACTGTAGACAGTGTCTGGTGGGGTTTCTATTTGTAAAGCCTTCAGATATCTTCGTGATGGAAGTTGAGATTGTATTGCTCTCTTCTTGAACTGTCTTCCTCTAATTTAGCTAGTTCTTTTATTATTGTACATTACTTAAGAAACAGATACATAGGAGTTGAGCGCAGTTGATGTGCTACATGCAATCAGTACTAAAAATAATGTGCTGTGTGCTAGTCTTTTAAAGTTTACTGATTATAATGACGATGTTACCCCATGGTATACTGTTTGTTATATTATTTTGAGATTCTAATGGTTAAAATTCTTTAGTCATTTGCAAATGTTTTTAGTGCCAAATTGTTAAGTTTGGGATTACAGGGCCCCAGAATAGGCTAGACACAAAAATACAAGTTTAAAAGTATTTATCATTAGTGCAACCATCTTCTGTCAGCAGGCTTTGTATATAGCAGTGAAAGTATATGGGTTGTGGAATCAGGCAGACCAGGTTTGGAGTCCAGCTTTCCAACTTAGTAGCTACATAACCTCAGACACGTTACTCAGCTACTTTTTTTGTCTGTGAAAGGAAGCTGTAATAGAACCTACTTGTTAGGAATTGTTGTAAGCTTCAGTGAGATGCTGCTGCTGCTGACGGTAACAGCAGGCACTTCTGCAGTCTTCACTGCCTACGAGGTGCTGCTCTAATAAGCACAGCGCGTTTCTAAGTCAGTAGCTCCTCCCAGCCGCCTTGTGCGGGAGACGCCGTTACACCTGGCGTTGATGGTAGCAAATGACACGAACGGGAATCACCACCGAGAGTCAGCGTGTCCTTATCCCATTCTAGAATGCATTGAAAATGTTACTATTTTTATTGAAATTTAAGTTCGTATTGTGTATTATAAATTATATTTAAAGATTTTAAAAAGCTGTTTACCTTTTCTGTTCCTTTGTCTTTTCTTTCTTAAAATGTTATTATTTCATTGAAAACTCAGAAGCAAGAGGTGATGATCACCTGTGATGGTTAATAATATTCCTCTCTTTAGATAAACTATGTTACTTTTTTAGCCAAAGGGTGCAACAGTGTAGAGATACGGAGATAGATGGGCACAGTTGAGATCACTGACACTCTCATTGGCTATCAGAATTTATAAAGGTCCTGTATTATTCTCTATGCTTTTTAGTGCTGGGGCTGTACCTTTGACATTAGCTCTGTAGATCCACCAAAGGATAGATCCGGACACACAGGGAGGCTTGCCTGTTATCTGAGTTACGATAATTAATGTAAGTGATTTGCACTACTTTTTCTCTCCACTAAGTGACTTTGAAGCAGAAGACAGTGTGAAGTCTTGGAAAATAGTTATTGGTCTTTTTTCCATCTTAGCCAGCAAAATGTATTGCTCTTCTGGATTTTTCAAGTTTTATACCACTTCTTCAAAACATGCTCTAGGAAAATTCACAGGATAATAGTAAAATATATTGCCGTCTCTGTGTTTTGGTCATTTGGCTTATAATCTTTTTTTTGTTTTGTTTTGGTTTTTTTTTTGTTGTTTTTTTTTTGCTGTACGCGGGCCTCTCATTGTTGTGGCCTCTCCCGTTGCGGAGCACTGGCTCCGGACGCACAGGCTCAGCGGCCATGGCTCACGGGCCCAGCCTCTCTGCGGCATGTGGGATCTTCCCGGACCGGGGCACGAACCCGTGGTCCCTGCATCGGCAGGCGGGCTCTCAACCACTGCGCCACCAGGGAAGCCCAGGCTTATAATCTTCATACCACGATGGCAGCTTGCACTGGGGGACAGGAAGGAGTTTTGCTGGAGTCCTGGACGGTGACAGGTGTTCTCAGAGGACTTCAGGCTACAGTTGACTCAGACAGAATAAAACAGCTCAGAGAAAAAGAACTCAATGAAAACTATGAAGCACACAAGTAAATATTTGAACCATAATGCATACATGTCTTAAAGCCCAATTTTTGGAAAATTTTCAAGCCTAGAATACTCTTTAAGTGTGCATGTAAATATCTAGGGTTGACCAAAAAAACCTACAGCTAACAAAATTGATAATGATAAAGCTAAACTGGAGTATACTTCATTAAAAGGCAAGAATAGCACCAATATAAACCCATGGTCAACTCAAGACACTGAAGAAGCACTGAAACCTCCCTTCAGAAAATAGTAGGAATTTCAGCTGTCTGTGAATGTCCAAGCGCCATGAGAGCTTTGCAGTGAGCCGAACCTTCCGTGGCATCCAGGTCTAGTGGAATACAGAATCGATTAACCCTGAGGAAACACTAGCTGTGTTCTAAGTTTAGCTTGTGGCATAGAAATGCCTTTATATACTGTCCCAACTTTCAGTGACTTTAGTAAGTCATTCAGTAGGCTACTACTAAGGAGCCCTTGACAGTAAAAATAAAGCTAATAGCATGGTGCATCATTTGCCAGCAAGATCCCGCATTCAAACACACACACCTGTATCTTACTCTCAGTTAAAGGTTCGGTGGGAAACCCTTTCCCTCATTCAAATACACACACAACTCTATCTTACTCTCAGTTAAAGGTTCGGTGGGAAACCCTTTCCCTCATTCAAACATACACACACCTGTATCTTACTCTCAATTAAAGGTTTGGTGGGAAACCCTTTCCCTCATTCAAATACACACACAACTGTATCTTACTCTCAGTTAAAGGTTCGGTGGGAAACCCTTTTCCAACTGCAGACTGTCCTTTGAGAATCACGCTCTTTACCCACACACACGGTTTCACAATTTACATTGCTCCTGGTGTGGCTGGAGTGCAAGGAATTCCCCGTGTTTCCATATCTACTTAATAAGTTTTCCTTTGACTCAGCAATTCCACCCCTACTAATGTATCTGACAAATGTATTTAAGGAATGTCCAAAGATACATTTACAAGAAAATTTATTATGATGTTGTTGACAATGCTTAAACACTGGAAACAAATTAAATTTTGTCCACAGCTGATTGGTTAGGTTCTATCTGTTACAGTGAAATGCCCTGTACCCATCCAGAGGAAAATGGGAAAGCTCCACAGATGCTCACATAGAAAAGCTTCCAGGATATGTAATTAAGTGGCAAAAAACTAAGTGGCAGAACAGTACAATGTGATCCCATATGTGTGTATTTTAAGTATGCACACATACACTTATATATGGGATTGATATTAAATACATGATATGTATGTGTATAAGGTGAGGTCTGTGTTACAATTAAATAGGATAAGGTATATAAAATGCTTAGTATCATGCCTGCCTAGTGCATAAAGTAATGAACCTTGCTGTTATTGTTACCTTGAAAGAGTTGAGGAAGGAAAAGTTGGGAGAGGGGGATTTTACTAATTTTACATGTTTTGTATTGTCTGAATTTTTTACATGTATTACTTTTACATTAATACTAGAGAGAAAACTATTTGCTCTTGGGGCAAGATCTGGGAAACTGTATTCACACTGAAGTATTACAGACACAACAATACTTGACACTTTTCTTCAGATATGGAAGAATTCCCAGTGTGGGCAAAAGAGGAACTCCAGTACTCTCTTGGACAGAGGGCTTTTCCCAGGGTCTGTCAGAGCAGTTTTGGAGACGTGGTTATTAGTTCTCACCTTGACATACACATCCATGCTTTTGATTGTGTTTCTTCTTTTGTGTTCTTGGGTGTGTGTGTGTGTATGGGAAAGGGTATATATATATATATATATATATATAT
>NW_020173682.1:3932420-3944280 GCF_003031525.2 Neophocaena asiaeorientalis asiaeorientalis | reverse complement strand
TATATATATATATATATATATATATATATATATATGTATATGTATATATGCATATCGTTTTAAGCGTTTAGGTGATTACCTTCTTTCAAGAAAGCTTGGAAAATTTAAGGAAGAAATGGAAAGAATAACTGGAAGTGATTGTTGCTTAGCTACACAAACAAAGCTTTCTTTTTCCCCCTTCCTCTCACACTTATCTTAGCAAGTAAGAATCACCCGGCTAATTGTTGAAAAGAGGTATTCCCGTGACCATACCCCATGAGGTTCTAAATAATTTATTGCATTAGAGTGACTATTACAAGGACTCTAAAGAAAAAATATTGACTATACTATATAAGTTGTTTTGGTTCTGTGAGCTGTAGTTATTCAGAATTATTATATGTCTTTATAATGCTGGTGTGTTAAAGTTTATTGAAGCTCATTAAAAATGTGGAAGGGGTGCCTGTTTGAAAACTAAATGTCATGGTCTTTTTTCCTTCAGAATGATGGACTTACGTATAAACATTACTTAAATCATGTCTTAATTATGTGGAAATTTGGTTAAATTGGTTGATTCTTTCTGAAGTCAGTGTGGAATTAATAGGAAATGCATGGGCCTAATTGACAATTTGAAAATACCTTCATTGTGTTAAACTTGATGATGCATTTCTATTTTATTAGGAGAGATGAACTCTTTTCTTAAATTGCAATGCTTTAAAGATTTGAAGCCCTTGTGCTACGTAAGCAGCGTCATGTCATATAAACTCATTACGATTGGAGAAGATGTTTGATGTAGTGGTTAAGGACACAGAATATGGAACCAGACTCCTAGGCCTGCCACTTCCTAGATGTGTGGTCTTGGACAAGATACTTACCTTCCCTGTGCCTCAGTTTCCGCTTCTGTAGAACAGGGATATAAGCAGTAGGCGGTAGGCAGATCCTGTGGTCATGGGGCTGCTAAAAGGTTTTTGGAAGAATTGGTGAGTTACTCTCCGTAAAACGCCCGTGCGCATAGCTAAGCATTTAATAAGTGTGGCTACTGTTACTTGCCTTTTTGTCCACCTGGTATCTAGGAAGTGCTGTGTGCGTGCATGTTATCAAAGAAATTAGCTGCTTACATTTTACAGTCTTAAAACTTAAAACTTCTTAAAATTTCTTTGTACTAAGGTGTGAAAACCAGCTTTTGTACTATTTGGTTTTGATTATTTGTTTCTTGTTTGTATTACAGTTACAAACTATAATACTGTGGTAGAAACAAATTCAGATTCAGACGATGAAGACAAACTCCACATTGTGGAAGAAGAAAGTATCACGGATGCAGCAGACTGTGAAGGCGGCGCCCCAGAAGATGGCCTGCCGACAGACCAGGCAGTGCTACCTGGGAGCAGCGCAAGGGAAGGGGACGTGAAGAGCTGCTGGGAAGACGATGGTGAGTGCAGTTTTTCTGGTAATGTTCTATTCTCTGGATTTTTTTTTTAACATCTTTATCGGAGTATAATTGCTTTACAGTGGTGTGTTAGTTTCTGCTTTATAACAAAGTGAATCAGCTATACATATACATATGTTCCACATCTCTTCCGTCTTCTTTTAAAAAATATATTAACTGAAACGATAAATTGGATGAAAAGTTTGAAATGAACTGTAATTTATTTGCTGTTAATCAGTAGAACGTCTCCTTTTGCTTACCAAACAGTACATTCTAAAGTCAGTGTGGGATTAGTAGGAAATGCATGGGCCTGATTGACAATTTGAAAATACCTTCATTGTGTTAAACTTGATGATGCATTGCTATTTTATTAGGAGAGGTGAAAGTTATTTTGACCATAACTTGCATGTAATATATTGATCCATATAATATATTGAATTTTGGTAGTTTTTTAAAAACCAGAATCAAGCTTTCCCCATACTGTTGATGTAATTGAACCTATCTTTAATTTCATACTGTGACCTCAAATGAAGAATCTACTTAGAAACCAACAAAGTATATTTTGGTATAGTAACATTATAAGATAATTCAGTGTGCAAAAATCCCAAATGCAGGTAAATCATGGGAATATTGTTAGTGTTTGTAAGCATCTCCCTCCCTCCCTCACTCCCTCCCTCCCTCCCTCTCTCTGTCTCTCTGTCTCTCTCTCTCTCTCTGTCTCTCTCTCCCTCCCTCCCTCCCTCTCTCTCCCTCTCTCTCTCTCTCCCTCCTTCCCTCTCTCTGTCTCTCTCTCATGGTTCTTTCACTTGCTTTAAATTTCTCCCCGAGTGAACCCTTTACAAAAGTAAAGCATGGTTGAGTGGAAGGAGCAGTGAAAGCAAGGAGCCCCCACTAGTGCCCTTGCAGTGAGCGAGCATTGTGTCTAACCTTCCTCCCCGTCTGTCAGATGAAGGTGCTTTTTCTTCCAGCTCTAAAATGTCTCCTTTCTACTTTTCCCAATAAACTATTTAGCCTATCCTGTGAGAATTTAAGCAACAGTGGGATAAAAAGAGAAGGATGTGGACGTGGCAGCTGTTGTGAATTAGAGGGATCGGGGTGGGGGTCAGGCTCGGGGCATCAGCCGAGGCAGAGAGGAGCAGGTGAAGGGACCAAGTTCAAGGTCAGGCAGAGAGAAGCTGCCCAGCAAGACTCAAATTCAGGGAAGTCATCTCAACAGGACGTCAAAACTCAGGCTAGACAGTCAGGGGAAATGGGTCAGGTATGCAGGCCCAAGAATCTGGGTAACCAAATGTGGAAGCTGAGATAAGAGTCCAAAGAGTAGGCACAGGGTGACAGGAGTTAACAAATTTTATAGCTAACAAAGGACCTCTGGAATCGCGTAATCAGCCCCTCCCTCGTTTTATGGCGTTACTCATCTGTGCATTCAGCAGCTCTGCAGGAATGGGGAGGCAAACTGGAGTAAGACTGTCTCTGTGTGAAAGGAGCTTACAGTTTAATGTGAGGAGGGAAGTAAGTCACAAAGCCATTATAGTTCGATGTAGGTGTAAATTTAAGAGTTATGTGGGAACACGAGGAAGGAACACCTACACCTGAGAGAGGAGAAGTCCTAGAAGGATTTCCGAGTGCAACAGTGCTGGGCTTGAGTCACAGAGGACCAGTAGAGGTTCAGCAGGCAGAGGAGAGGCACAGGAGGTGCTTTTGCAGCAGAAGGCGCATCATGGGTGGAACCACAAAGATTTGAACAAATGGGGTTGGCAGAAAACAAGCTCAGAGAAGTAAACAAGGGAAACGCTATGAAGGGCGTCCTGTGCTAAGTCAAGGAATCTGAACTTATCCTGGAAGCTGTGAGAATACCAGCACTGATACGTACTTTAGAAATAAGTCTGGTAGCAGTGTGGAAAAAGACTCCTGGGAACAGGGGTGTCTAGAGGCGGGAGGCAGTGTCCTCAGTAAAGAGGCTTAATAGTTCAGGCAGTGATGAGGGTTTTGGAACTAAAGAAGTGGGCCTTGGGATGGGAATAAAAGGGAGAGATTTGACAGAAGTGTAGGGGGTAAAATATATTAAATTTGGTTGATTCCATGTAATTCTGTGTAATTGAGAAAGAAAGGCTGACATAACTCCCAGGTTTCTGGAAAGTAGAACCCAGGGAAGTTAACTTGCTTATTCATTATCACAGTTGGTTAACAGCAGGGCTGATAACCTGTTAAATTGTAATACTGAGCTCAGAACTTTGGGGAGCAGCTGTTTCTTAAATATTTACTGTTGGTAGCCAGAACTGATCCATTGGTGTCATTGATATGAAGTCTTAATACAGAAGCAAGAAAGAAACGATTTGTCTGGAAAAGGGGGAGATCAAGAGAATGAGATAGAGGTAAAAAGAAAGATGACAAAATCAATGAAGAGGTTCTGTTTCTGAAAATACATTTGGATAGATTATTTGGACCAGTGTTCTCACTGAAAATAACTATAATGATATTAAATTTTTAAATAAAGAAATCTTCTTGAAAGATTTAAAGAGCTAACTAGATAGTAAGACATTAACAGATTATATATCTAAGTGGATACAGGAAGCCATAGAAGTCAGCAGAGCACAGCATAGAAGACTCTTTGGCCTTGAGGACATTTGCCTCACAAGGGTAGCCTAAGATGTGGTTTTCAGGCCTCTGAGAAGAAACAAAGCCTTGGACCACCAAAGCGTTAGTAGCAGATCCTCCCGTAGTATGGACTACATCCTGACTATGATGAACTAAAAGCAAACCCTCTACCACCCCTACCATCCTCAGGAGTTAGCAAACAAAATTGCCTTGACTAGGGATTGGGGGAATGGAGGATTGTCTCTGAGAAACAGTAACCACAAGCTGTCATGCACTGATTTATAGCTCAGATTCGCATCACTGGGCAGCCTGATAAAGTTCAAGCCATAATTGAGTCCAAAGTGGACCTGCTGCCCTACCCATAGACACCAAGCAGACGCAAAGCCAAATCTTCTGGAGGAACATACCTTCATCGCAGCACTGTAGAAGTTTCCCAGATAATTCAGCAAGAAGACAGCAGTGTGAGTGAGAACTACCAGAAACAAAAGGAAGAAGAAACTGACCCATAAGGACTTTAACTATCTGATACAGATTATAAAATGACTGTCATGTTTAAAGAAAACACATGCAAACTTGAAATTACCTGCTGTGGTAGAATAAAATACAGTAGAATCAACAGATTTTAAGAACCAAATATAACTTCTGAAAATTAAAAAAAATAGAATAATAGAAATTCAAATTCAAAGGATAGGTTTAACATTAAAGTAAGCAGAGCTGAAGAAAGAATTAATGAATTGGAATATAGGGGGAAATTTATACTAAATGCAACTCAGAGAGACAGATAGAAAAATCCTGATAAGAGACATGCAGGATAGAATAGAAGTTTCTTCTACTCTTAATTCTAGGAGAAGAGAGAACAGGGAAGCAGCAGTATTTGAAGAGATAATGGCTTAGATTTTCTTCAGTCTTGATGAAGGACACCGGACCACAGATTCAGGAAGTTCAGTGGATCTCAAGAAGGATAAATAAATCTATCCCCAGTCACATTATGGTGAAATTACAGATTATCCAAGACAAAAATAAAACTCTTAAAAGTAAACCCCCCAAATTCAGATTATGTTTGAGAGGGTGGCAGTTGGACCGACAGCTGAATTCTCTGTAAAAACAGTGGAAGCCAGACATAGTGTAAAGATGCCTGCCAATACAGAATTCTGTACTTCACAAGATATCTTTTAAGAAGGGAGGTGATGATTTCAGACAACTTTCAGGCAATGAAAACAGAAAATGTGTTCTCAGTAGACCCTTATTAAAGCAAGTCTTAAAGAATTTATTTTAGGCGTGAAGAGAGAAATCCTTGTTAGAGGTCTGAGGTGTAAGAAGAACAGAGAAAATGACAAGTACATGGTAAAGATAGATAAATAGTATTTCCCGGGCTTCCCTGGTGGTGCAGTGGTTGAGAGTCCGCCTGCCGATGCAGGGGACACAGGTTTGTGCCCCGGTCCGGGAAGATCCCACATGCCGCGGAGCGGCTGGGCCCGTGAGCCATGGCTGCTGAGCCTGTGCGTCCGGAGCCTGTTCTCCGTGACGGGAGAGGCCACAACAGTGAGAGGCCCACGTACGGCAAAAAAACAGTATTTCCCATGAAAATACTCACAAAAAAACGGGTGTAGCTAAATTTATTTCAGATGATGTTGACTTGAAGGTTAAAAGCATTATTATGGATAACAGGATCATTTTATTCTGAGAATAAACCCTAGAGGTCAAGGGTAGGGACACAAAGACCAGCAAAGAGTTATTACGATACTCCAGGGCAGTGACTTGAATCAGGACAGTAGAAGTAAAGGTGGTGAGGGGTACCAAATTCTGGTTATACTTCGAAAGTAGAGTCACTAGGGTTTATTGATGGATTATGTCAGGATTGTGAGAGGAAGAGGGGTTTAAGATGATCCCATGGTTTCTTCCATTTTACAGTTAGGTTTGGAGGGAGCTGATTATGACACATTTATTACTCGTAATCTTGTTGGAACCAGTCCCACTTGTAGCTGGTTTTGAGTCTGATTCTGTCTTTTGTCCTGTCCATTTCCCTCTGTCATCCAGAAGTGTGATGAGTAGGGCCAACGACAGACCTAGTGGCACTAGCCTTCTTCTGTTGTCATCACTCTCTAAACCACCACTTTTAAATAAATTTATTCAACCATTTTTAAATCCATCCATGTCTTCTAAAATAAATATCATATGAGATCATGCCTCCTAGTAATACTTTAAAAAATGGATATGAGGCCAGTTTATATGACTTTTTTCTTTGAACCCATCCTGAATGCTAGTGGTCAATGTTTTCTTTTTCTTCTCAAGTGCAGACAACATAGTACCTTTATAATCTATTCTAGAAAACATTCTCAGGATGGAAGTTAAATATCTCTGATCTGTAGTTTACAAAAGGAAGTCAAAGGTAGACTATGCAAATTGAATGACTTAGTCCATATCTCCTAATCTCAACGGTTACTCACAGATCATAACCAGTGATCAGGTCAGTGATTTATCTTCAAAGTCTTTTATATTTTCTGAAGATAATTTTGTATGAGCCAGGAGACCAAGTGCTCCTGTACAGCGACGTATCTGTCATGAGGTTGATTCTCTTTTGCTTCTTGAACTTCATACTTTCTGGAAGAGAAGATCAAAACTAATTCTTTTAGTTCCTGGCTGCCTGTGGGATATGAATCCAGGCTCTGCAACATGACAGACCAGGGCCAGTACGGCCCAGCTCCACCACGTCTTCCCAGGCTTGGAGTGGTACCACGCCCTGTGTCCAACCCGTTCCTCTAAGCTTCCGTATCCTGTCCCCTCTCCTGGACGTCCTTCTGTCCTGTCTGTCTCCTCCTCTGTGACCCCTTGTCTGACCCCCGCAGACACAGTAAGTGTCAGCAAAGCTGCGTCTGTCTGTCACTCTCCCACATCGTGCTGTGACTGACTGATCACTCTGTTCCACCAAACACTCCTGAGGCCACACACTGTATCATATTGATCTCTGTCTGTGACCACTGACGCCTAATACGTATTAGATGCTTAAGAAATCTCCTGCAAGTGAGTGAATGAGTTAAGACGTAAGACGTTTTCCTTCTTTTATTTTTAATCTTCATCAATTATACCATCAGTTTCAAGAAAATGTTTTTCCCTTCCTTGCTTTCCTTAACATTTTGAGAGCTTTAGTTCTTCTTCATTTTTTATCTTCCTGACACTACTTGGACCTTACGTTGTCTAAACTCCTATATTCATCCTTGGCTATGTGACATTCTTTCTGCTCTTTGTAAATTTACTTTTGAAATCTGAGCAACCTGGAAGCTCCATCTGGGTGGCACTTTTCTTTCTTTCTTTTCTTAAACTTTTCTTATATAAAATATGAATAGAGATTAAGGAGTTTTCTTGGCTGGCCCACGTATAAGGCATCTAGGAAGTAGTAAAATAAGATAATCACTTAATCCTTTATCAACTGTTTTAAAAAGAACTATAGAGACTTCTTCTGGAAAGATGGAATAGATACACTTTTCCCTGTTTCTTCTGCTAAGTACAGCCAAAACCTGTGGATACTACATGTAAACAAGAAGACTCTGAAGGTAGGTGGAGGGAAGAAGGCAGGCTCGTTGCCTCAGGACCCGAGGAACAACCCAGCAGTGAGTCCCCTGGGCTTTCTCTCAGCCATGTGTCCCTCGTGGATCAGAACCTCAACACCTGGTAAGCAGGCGGCTTGTGGACACTACCTGCTCTAGTCCAGCCACGGGAAGACGGCAGCCCTACTGCCCACCCTCACCAGCAAAGGCTAGTGGGGAGCCCAGCCTTCCACACTCGCTGAAAGGAACCTCCCCCCATGGTGATGTCAGAGACCAAGTAGGGAGCTGGGACTTGGGTACCCACTCAGCAGCAGTGACCATGGAAACACCGTGGAAACTACGCGGTAGCCTGGCCTTCCATCCCACCGCCCGCAGTGGTGACAGGCATGCCACCCGCTCGTGCTAGGAAGCCTGGTGGAGACTGAAGGCGTCCACCCCCGCCCGCAGGGCCAGCGGAAGCCACGTGGAGCGCGGTGATGAAGCACCTCACCCTTCTCAGCCTGAGCGGGATCGGGAGAGCCTGGCCGGGGCCTGGACCCCACCCACCCAGCCGTAAAGAGCAGCGCCTCTCCCCAGGTGCAGAACAGAGGCTGAGGGAGGAGCCCGCACCTCCCCCGCCACGGCCCAGGATGGGAGCGTGCCCGCCTTCCCACGGGAGATCCGGGGTCTCCGTCTCCTTTCAGAATAGCTGAATGTCTAGGTGTCATTCAAAACTCATTTGTCACACTGAGAGCCAGGAAAGTTTCAACTGAAGTAGAAAAGACAATCAACAGACACCAGCACTGAGGTGACAAAGATGCAAGAATTATGTGACGTGGGCGGTCATGTGATAAAAGTGCTTCAACTCCCAATCGTGAGCACCCTTCAAGCTAAAAGATACAGTCTTCACAAAGAAACAGAAAATACGAGGAAGCACCAGGCGGAAAAGTTAGAACTGAAAAATGACTGAAACTCAGAACCTCAGCACGCAGACTCTGTAGCCGCGTGGAAGGGTGGGAGGAGGATCGGCGAGGTTGCAGCTGGAGCAGGAGAGTCGTCCAGCATGAACGACAGAAGGAGACAGACTGCAAAAAGAACAGAGCCTAAGCGACTCCTTTGGATCTGATGTGCCTGTCATCAGAATTCCAGGAGAGAAGTAAGAGGACGGGCCTGAAAAAGTTTTCAGAGAATTAATGGCTGAAATTTTTCAAAATGTGGCAAAAGACACGCACTCACGCCCCAAACAGGATAAATCCAAAGAGACCCAGGCCAAGATGCATCATAGGCTAACTCCAGAAAACTAAAGCCAAAGAAAGAATCCTGAAGGTAGAGAGAGGAGATGCCTTTACCTTTAGGGGAAAACAGTTTAAGTGACAGAGACTGCTCGTAGGAAACCATGGAGCCAGCCAGAAACAGGACACCTCAGATGCTGAAGAGAAGAATTGTCAACCTGGGACTCTACATCCTGAAAAGAGATCCTTCAAGGATGCAGAAGAAATCAGGACACTTTCAAATGAAGAAACACTAAGAGGGTTTGTCCCCAGCACACCTGTGCTAAATGAATGGCTAAAAGCAGCTCTCTGAACAGAAAGGAAGTGATAGAAAAGAAATCTTGGGACATCAGGAAGGAAGAAAGCACAATGGCAAGAGTGAACATATGACTACATGCAGTAGAATCTCCTCTTCTGGATGTTCCAGTTACGTGTGATGACAAAGCAAACGGCATGAGTGTGGGCAGGATAAATTAACGAGACAGAGTAAATATCAATACTTTCTGATTTGTATCGTGTACAAGCTACCTCAAGTTCTGTTTGACCAAATCTTATGGTAAATTTGATACTCAAGTCATAGGGTATTGAGAATTACACATTAATTCCTACCTGAACATAACTATTTTCACGTGAGCCATTATTGTTCAACACGCATTGTTGAGAGAACATATGTTAAAGAGACACTGAAAACTACTTAAAACTCCTCTGAAGAAAAAACCCTCAAATTGGAGATACATTCCTTTCATAAATAAACTATATTTCTAAACCAACATAAAGGGCTAATTTCTAGGCTTTACCATAGCTAATTAAATAATAAAGGTTTATGTGTGTCACACCATGTTCAAAACAATGTTGCCTGACCAAGTGGAACAAACCAATAAACATAAAACCGCTCTTTTGATAAATAATTTTGACCAAAGTGAAAAATCAGTATCAGCCACTGAAAACCTCAAGTCTGGATAATTCTGGCATTCCACCACTTAAAAATATCCTTTCCCACTGCTAGAGTTTAGAATTTCATCTGAGAAAAGGGGCACAGCAGATTGGCAACACTGCCCAGCAATGCAAGGCAACCAAGACTTTTCGCTGGAATATTGGTTCAGAATCCTCAATAAGTTAATTTAACTTCATGACTATCCAGGTTAGTAACTGTTACTGGTTTATTCAGTTGGCTACCATTGTGGCCCTTAATCATTCCTTCAAATGAAAGTTCATGTGATGAGGCCTCGGATCCAGAGCACTCCTACCCTTGAACTGTTTTATGGCTCCTCAAGGCGGTCCTTGTGGCTGAATTTGAAAAATTATCTGTCGAACTGGACCTGGTTGACCAAACCAGCCTGATCCTGGAGCAGAAGCAGAACACTTGAGTTACGGCCAGTGGAGCTCGCTCCCAGAGGCAGACAGTCCCCCTGCCTGGCCACCGTTTCTCTCAGGAGACCCAGCTCCACTGCTGGTCTGTGTTCTTTACTTTTTTGGTGCATCCTATAAATAAACTACTACCCAATGTGACAAAACAAACAACAAAAACAAGGAAGGAAAGCTACGGGAGCCACGCCGTCTACGCCAGTTAGTTACTTTAAAGACTTTTAAGAAAAAGGGGAAACAGTAAAGAAGAAAGCAGTCAGTGACATTTAGCTGTGCCAGAGACCAGCACATGAAACTGATACACAGCTGCAGCAGAGTGCAAATCAAGGGTCTAAATATATTGGAAAATACATGCTATCGAGATGTTAATTATGCAGTAAGCGCCTTGAAAAATCTCTTCGTATCTGGGAGTGAAATCTCAAGTTAGGATCAAGGTCTTAGATTATAGAGAAGATGCAATAGTTTCATCGTAGATACTAAATTAACTAGGACATGTTCACTTCTAAAAATGAAATTTCTAGATTCTTTAAGCCCTGTTGTTTTAAAATACTATAAACTTGACATTTTTTTTTAGGGAAGATAGTGTAACCTGGCAGTGTTCCAACATGTCATACTTATCTGACAAGAGTTTCTTGTGGTTCAGCCAAAAATTCTCATGCTTGTGTCAGTTAAACGTTCTTAAATATACACACTCTTAACTTTTGAGACACCTGTTTTATAGGCCCCTCATTTTTTTAGCTTTTAAAAAGTATATGAAACTAATCCAATAGTATAAAATATTATTTAATAGATTGGCTATTTCTTAATGCTTTAAAATTGCTGAGTTTAAAAAGTGATCCCAAGTAATAGCGACTTAACCATTTTTCTACTTGAAGTTTTTTAAACTCTGTGGAAATGTACGTGTTTACAAAAATGCCAAGTCAGTGAAAACTTCTCTAAAATAAAAACATGTAAAATTCTGATCTTGTAGTCCATAGCAATAAGGCTTTCTTGAATACAAGTTATAATAAAATAAGTAATCTGTGCAAACGGTGCATCAATCACTATATAACTCATTATCGAGCCAAATTATCCTCACGTCTCAAGATTCAGCCTGACCTACTCTTTGGAAACTTTTCAACCAAGGATGGTTGGTGTGTGATGTGGACAAAGCTCCCCCGCGGCTCCGTGTCTTCACTGTACTCTGTGCCTCTTGAGCGCCTCTTTTGCGTCTGTAAAATGAAAAGACTGGGCCAGATGACCACGGAGGTACTTTTTAGTTCTACTTACAAGGGGATCCCACTCCATTTGCGCTAATATGCGACCGTACTATTGAAGTGCCTCTAAATACCTAAGTGTTAAGAGACAGCCCTGGCGGAGGAGCCTGGGCTGTGCCCACAGTGTGAGCCTCAGCCGTGCCCTCTGCCCTCCTGCAAATCCCAGCCAAACACAGGAGCTGCCTGGAGAGCAGTGTGTGCAGCTCCTTTGTCATCAGCTCTACTGCGCGTGTTCCAAGTACTGCTTTCCAAGTTACGTAGGTTCTTTCTTGTCTTCCCCACCCCTTCAGTGTGTGATGTCATTCATTTATAATACAGTTAGGTTCCTTTGTTGGTGTTTGTATTTCATTTTTTATTCTGTCTGCTGAGTGATTTATTTTGGGGGGGGTGGAGCGGGGAACAGGGACATTGTCGTGGCTGTAAAGGTGTACCGTGCAGAAAGATACA
>NW_020173682.1:3835408-3932244 GCF_003031525.2 Neophocaena asiaeorientalis asiaeorientalis | reverse complement strand
CCCCCCCCCCCCCCCAGTCCCTGTTTTCCCTCTAGTTAATAAAAATGCTACTCACAGAGGTATGCATTATTTTGGAACTATTTTATATGTAAAGTGTACACTGGAATTGAACAAATAAGTTTGTTGAGGATGATGAGACCCAGATTTCTCACTGTCAGAAAGAAGTTACAAACAAGGGGAAGAAAGGAGGCTAGAATAAACGCTGTGGTGTCCGATTGGAATCAGAGGTACCAGAGTGAACTCATGGTTCTTTATGTCTATAAAGATAAATACAAAATTACACATGGCTATATTCAGGTGTTAGGGTACATATATGTCTCTCCCAGCTCTGTCTGCTGAGAAGGCATGGAAGCAATGAGAGCCAGTAGCAGTGAGTGTATCTAGGTGCGCAGATCTGGGATTCACATACCATCTCCTGTAGAATGACTGTACCCAGGCTCCTTGCATAAATGACTGATTCTAGAACTGGGGGGGGCGGAAATATGAGATAAGCCTGGAACATAAGAAAGTGCTAAAAAGTTTATGAAGGCACATATCAAAGGACACAAGAGCTACCTTGAAGAGCTCCCCATGGCCAAATCTGGAACAGTTTTGGCAGCAAAATAGTGATGACAGTATTGGATTATAATCCATAAAATAAAATACCCATTCATCCCTATTGATATAAATACTTAATACATGGGGGAGAAGGGAAAGCTCCTCCTTACAGTGTAATTCCAGTTGTAAATTAAGAAGTAATTAGGGGAATGGAAAATCGCCATTTGGCAGACACCTTGGTAATAACTGTTGCAGGCAAGAACCATCAATGGATGCTAAAATTAGTGGGTACAAGTAAAATGAGAAAAGAGTGTATCTGCATAATCGCCAAGTATTTCCCCACCAGACAATTACAGAGAAAAGGCATAATAACTAGTATAAAGAGACCTGACGGCATCTTAACCAGGTGATCAAGCTTACGGTCACCAGTAGTAGCACACGCTGACACCACACACCACTGGTGAGAGGCACTAACAAAGGCACATCGCTTCAGAGACAGTTTTGCTCAAAATGTATTTCCTCAATCCAATCATCAGAAAACGTCAGAGAAATCAGATTGAGGGCATCTTACAAAATAAGTGACCAGTACTCTTCAAAATTGTCAGTGTCAGGGTCATAAAAAACAAAGACTTGTTGGAGACTGACTGGATTGCCAAATTTTGGAGGAGACGAGGAGACATGACAACTGAATGCACCGTGGGATCCAGAATTGATTTCTGAACCAGAAAAGAAAAGGACGTTAAGGGGGGAGACTGGCGAAAGTCAAATAAGATCTGTGCGTGGGTTATAGTATGGCCTTAATGTTTTTATAATGGTGGTCGTAATAGTATGGTGATTATGTAAGAAACTGGTTGAAAGGTATACAGGAACTCAGTGCTATTTTTCTTTTCTATAAGCCTAAAATTATTTTAAATCAAAAAGGTTTTTTTTTTTACAAAATAAACCAAAAAATATTTTAATATGCCTATACATATCATATTCCAACTGTAGAAAATCAAAATCAAGGTAAAATTTTGAAAAAAAAGAGGAGAAAAATACTTTATATACAGAAGAACAAGAATTAAAAATTACAGCCAACTTCTCGTCAGAAACCAAACCAACAAGAAGAAAATGAATTTGGGTTGTTTGTTTTTTTGTTATTGAGCTGTATGAGCTGCTGGTGTAGTTTGGAGATTAATCCTTTTTCAGTTGCTTCATTTGCAAATATTTTCTCCCATTCTGAGGGCTGTCTTTTCATCTTGTTTATGGTTTCCTTTGCTGTGCAAAAGCTTTGAAGTTTCATTAGGTCCCATTTTTTTATTTTTGTTTTTATTTCCCTTGCTCTAGGAGGTGGGTCCACAAGGCTCTTGCTGTGATTTCTGTCATAGAGAGTTCTGCCTGTGTTTTCCTCTAAGAGTTTGATAGTTTCTGGCCTTACTTTTAGGTCTTTAATCCATCAAAAAGGTTTTTTTAATCCTGGTCAAAATGAAGCAAAACCCCCTTTTCTTTGAGTTTCATTAGTATGTCTGAAAAAAAAAGTTGGGAGTTTTCAAAAAGATTTTTCTCAATAAACAATAATAGAACAAAAGGAGGAACACTGAAACATAGTAATAATTCAGCTTACAGAGTGCATGTGCTGTCGAATCTCTGGCCAGATCTCTGGCCTTCATCCCTGCCTTAGCCTGTCTGATAGAATGTCTGATGTCCCGTCCCTGAAGGCCTCGGGCACGGCCATCACCGTCCTCCCGGTCTGCTCGAGGTTGCCGGCAGCCTTATCCCAGAGCTGGTCTCCATACCTGGAACTTTGGGGGCAAGGATGAGTCAGGCTCATTCTGCCTTTCATTCGGGCTTTTGTATTCGGGTCTAGTTTGGGTTTTGAGAGATATGCATCTTTTCTGAAAAACACTGGAGGGCTGGGAAGGCTGGCACAATAATGAACATTCACCTGTAAAGCCAACTTTCACACATCAGCACAGAGAAGTAACATCGAGTGGATGCACCTGTACAGGCCTGCTGCTGACTGCTTTCCCAAACATCATTTTCTTTAATTTTTATAACAACTCTGTGAGATAGCGTATTATCTCCATTTTACAAGTAAGGAAACTGAGCCTCAGAAAGGTTAAGTATCTTGTTAAGATGACACATTAAATATGGAAAGCCAAGATTGAAATCCAAATCTATTTGACTGAAAAGTATGCTATTTTCTTTTCCTTATAGACCAACAGAAAAATATATATATATGTTGAATATAACATCATTATGTGACATACATGTATAGAGGAACAGGATGTAATTTCATCATAGGATACATCCATAGAGATCTCTTCTGTGGTGCTTCTGTCAGCACTGAACTCTTCTCTGTTTCATGCTCCCCTTTCTAATTGACTTAATGACCTCCAAATCTTAATTTTATTTTAAATTCCTATCTTTATGTTTTATGTTTCCTTCATATATCTCTTTGTATTTCATTTTTATATTTTAAATATAAAAGCCTTCATTCCCTTCTTCTCATAGGCAAGTTCCATTGAGTTGGCCAAAGCGTTCGGTTTTTTCCATAAGATGGCTCTAGTAGTGCATAGTTGTCTTTAACTTCATTCGAAACAATTTTGTTAGATTGTATTGTGACAGCTGTCATATCAGCATGCATTAAAAAAAAAACTTATCAAAATTGGTGAATTTTTGTGTTGCCATTTTAATATTGAAGATGGAAGAAAAAAGCAACATTTTCTGCATATTATGCTTTATTATATGCAACTGAAATGCAAAAAAAGATGTGTACAGTATATGGAGAAGGTGCTGTGACTGATTGAACGTGTCAAAAGTGCTTTGCAAAGTTTCGTGCTGGAGATTTCTCGCTGGACGGTGCTCCAGGGTAGACCAGTTCAAATTGATAGCGATCAAATGAAAACAATAATTGAGAACGGCCAACGTTATACCACGCGGGAGAGAGCCGACATACTCAAAATATCCAAATCAAGCGCTGAAAATCACCTGCACCAGCTTGGTTCCGTCAGTCGCTTTGATGTTTGGATTCCACGTTAAGTTAAGCGAACAAAAACGTTCTTGACCATATTTCCGCATGTGATTCTCTACTGAAACATGATGAAAACGTTACGTTTTTAAAACAAATTGTGACGGGCGATGGAAAATGGATTCTGTACAACAGTGTGGAATGGAAGAGATCATGGGGCAAGTGAAATGAACCACCACCAACCACACCGAAGACCGGTCTTCATCCAAAGAAGGTGATGTTGTGTATATGGTGGGATTGGAAGGGAGTCCTCTATTTTGAGCTCCTTCCAAAAAACCGAATGATTAATTCCAACAAGTACTGCTCCCGATTAGACCAACTGAAAGCAGCCCTCGACAAAAAGTGTCCAGAATTAGTCAACAGAAAACGCACAATCTTCCATGAGGATAACGCAAGACCGCATGTTTCTTTGATGACCAGGCAAAAACTGTTACAGCTTGGCTGGGAAGTTCTGATTCATCCACCAGATTCACCAGACATTGCACCTTCGGGTTTCCATTTATTTCGGTCTTCACAAAATTCTCTTAATGGAAAAAATTTCAATTCCCCGGAAGACCATAAAAGGCACCTGGAACAGTTCTTTGCTCAAGAGAAAGTTCTGGGAAGATGGAATTATGAAGTTGTCTGAAAAATGGCAGAAGGTAGTGGAACAAAAAGGTGAATATGTTGTTCAACAAAGTTCTTGGTGAAAATGAAAAATGTGTCTTTTATTTTTACTTAAAATCTGAAGGAACCTTTTGGCCCACCCAGTATATCCCTCTAGACTATAAACATTCCCATGGCCTCCAGCAAGGCCAGGACCTAGTAATTCCTAGATGATTCTTGGTTTTCAGGCCTATGGTATCTGATATCGAACCCTACATCACAATCTTCTTCTTGGCTAGCCAGCAGATAGATGCTATCCTCTTTCTTCTCCTTGCTCTAAGACTACTTAACCACTTGATTGGTTTTCTGTTGCTGCCATAACAAATTACCAGCACACTCAATGGCTTAAACAACACAAATGTATGGTTTTACAGCACTGTTGGTCATAAGCCCATGACAGATCTCACTGGGCTAAAATCTGAGAGTTGACAGAGCTGCGTATTTTTCTGGAGATCCTAGGAGAGGATCAATTTCCTCACTCATTTGGAGATGGGTGGAATCAGTTCCTTTTGGTTGTAGGACCAAGGACCGCACAGGACAGCTCCATCAGCAAACAACTCCTCACTGTACCCTTTTTAGTCACACCTTCCTCCTCCTGCAAACCCTGGTGGCCACGGCCTCTTCTCTGTCACTGTGGTTTTGGTTTTTTGAGAAGGTCATATAGATGAAATCACAGCATAACACATTTTGCGTCTGGCTTCCTGCATGCTGCATGCCTTTGAGATTCATTCATCTTGTTGCAAGTATAAATACTGTACCCTTCATTGGTGAGTAGTGTTCCGTTATATGGACGCACCACAGTTTATCCATTCACCCACTGAAGGACATGTGGCTATTCCCCGTTTGTGGGGATTATTAATAAAGCTGTAAACACTGGTGTATGTGTGGGGTTTTGTGAACAGTTTTCATTTTTCTAAGGGTAACTTGTAGTGGTATTGTTGAATAAAATGTTAAGTGTACGTTTAATGTTTTAAGAAAATGTCAAAGTGCTTTCCAGAGCGGCTGCTACCCCGCCAGTAATGCAGGAAGATCGAGTTTCTTCACATCCTCACCACTGCTTGGTTTTATCGGTTATTTTTTACTTCAGCCATTGTAATAAGTGTGTCTTTATCATGTGTCGCTGTCCTGTGCATTCCCTTGATGGCTAGTGAAGTTGAACATTTTTCATGTGTTTGTCTGCCATCTGGATATCCCCTTCAGCGAAGTGTCTGTTCGTGTCTTTTGTGCATTTACATAAACAGGGTTTTAGTTTAAGTTTTGAGTGATCCTTTTAGTTGTAGCAAATATTTTCTCCCAGCCTATAGCTTTCATTCTCTTATCCTAGCCTTTCACAGAGCAAAAGTTTTAGATCCATTGAGGTCCTCTAACAATTTTTCCTTTTATGGATCGTGTTTTGGTGTCATGTCCAAGAACTCTTTGCTTACCCCAAGATCACTGGAATTTTCTCCTTTGTGTTCTTCACTTTTTTATCAGATCTATGATCCATTTTCAGTTAATTTTTTGTAAGATACAGGGTTGAGGTGAGGTTCATTTTTTTGGCTGTGGATGTCCATTTGTTCTGATATTGTTTGTTGAAAAGACTGTCCTTTCTCTGTTGAATTGCATTTGCACTTGTGTCAAAACTTAATGTCCATATTGTGAGGATCTGTCCCTGGACTCTGTTCTGGTGGTCTGTGGGTCTATCCCTTTGCCAGTACCACATCATGTGATTACTATGACTTTATCCTAAGTCTTAAAATTAGGCAATGACATTCCTCCACCTTTAACTTTCTTTTTAAAAACTGTTTTGACTATTATAGTTTCTTTGCCTTTCCATGTGAATTTTAGCATAATCTTATATATATAAAAAATCCTGCTGGTATTTTTATTTAAATCGTGTTAAACCTGTGGGTCAATTTTGAGAGAACTAACATCTTTATTATGTTGAGGAGTCCCTATCTTTATTTTTTCCAGCTTTATTGAGATGTATTTGCTATGTAACATTATTTAAGATGTACAATATGACTTGATACATGTTTTTATTATGGAATGATTGCCATAATAAGGTTAGTTAACACATCCATTCCCTCACATAGTTACAACTGTGTGTATGGCTGGAACATTTAAGATCTATTCTCTTATTAGTACCTTCATACTGTAATGCAGTATTGTTAACTGCATTCATCATGCCATTCATTAGGTTCCCAGAACTTACTCATAACTGGGAGTTTGTACCCTCTGACCACCATCTCCCATTTCCCCCAGCCCTGGGCAGCCGCCAATCTGCATTCTGTTTCTGTGAGTTATGTTTCTAAGATCCTGCCTATAAACGAGATCACGCAGTATTTGTCTCCCTTTGACATATTTCACTCAGCATGAGGCCCTCAGGTTTCATCCATGTTGCTGCATAGGGCAGGATTTGCTTCTTCTTTGCTGCTGAATAATATTTCATCGTGTGTGTGTATGTGTATACATACCACATTTTCTTTATTCATCTGTTGATGTACACTTTGTTTGCATGTCTTGGCTATTGTGAATAATGCTTCAGTGAACATGGGAGTACAGATATTTCTTGAGACAGTAATTTCTTTTCCTTCAGATATATACCTAGAAGTAGGATTCCTGGATCACGTGGTAGTTCTATTTTTAATTTTCTTGAGGAACCTCCATACTGTTTTTCATAGTGGCTGCACCAGTTTACATTCCCAACAGTACACAAGGGTTCCCTTTTCTCTACACCCTCTCCAGCATTTATTATTTGTAGACTTTCGAATGATGGCCATTCTGACCCGTGTGAGGTGGTACCTCACTGTAGTTTTGATTTGCATTTCCCTGATGGTAAGTGATACTGAACACCTTTTCATGTACCTCTTGGCCATCTGTAGATCTGCTTTGAGAAAAAATTTCTATTCAGGTCCTTTGCCCATTTTTAAATCATTATTTGTTTTTTTACTGTCAAGTGGTATACGTTCCTCGTATATTTTGAATATTAGCCCCTTTTCAGATGTACGGTTTGCAGATATTTTCTCCCACCCCATAGGTTGCCTTTTCACTTTGTTGATCATTTATTTTGCTATGCAGAAGCTTTTTTAGTTTGATGTATTTCTTCCTACTTGTTTATTTTTTAT
This sequence comes from Neophocaena asiaeorientalis asiaeorientalis, assembly GCF_003031525.2. Classification (NCBI taxonomy): domain Eukaryota; kingdom Metazoa; phylum Chordata; class Mammalia; order Artiodactyla; family Phocoenidae; genus Neophocaena; species Neophocaena asiaeorientalis. Next base: position 3,924,945 of record NW_020173682.1, on the reverse strand, counting down.
TTTGTTGCTTGCGCTTTGGTGTCATATCTAGAAAATCACTGCCGAGACCAGTGTCAAGGAGTTTTTTCCCTATGTTTTCTTCCAGGATTTTTATGGTTTCGTGTCTCACGTTGAAGTCTTTAATCCATTTCTAGTTAATTTTTGAGAGTGATACAAGATAGGAGTCCAGTTTCACTTTTACATGTGACTGTCCAGTTTTCCCAACACCATTTATTGAAGAGACCATCTCTTGCCCATTGAGTATTCTTGGCTCCCTTGTCAAATATTAGTTGACTGTATACACGTGGGTTTATTTCTGGGCCTTTGATTCTTTTCCATTAGTCTGTGTTTTTAATGCCAGTACCATACTGTTTTTATTACTATAGCTTTGTAATATGGTTTGAAATCAGGAAATGTGAGGCCTCTAGCTTTGTTCTTATTTCTCAAGATTGTTTTGGCTATTCAGGGTCTTTTGTGATTCTGTATAAATTTTAGGATTTTTTTTTCTATTTCTGTAAAAAATGCCACTGGGATTTTGATAGGGATTGCACTGAATCTACAGATACCTCTGGGTAGTATGGACATTTTAAAAATATTAATTCTTCTAGTTCATGAACAGAAGATATCTTTCCACTTATTTGTGTCTTCTTCAATTTCTTTCATCAGTGTTTTACAGTTTTTAGTGTACAGATCTTTTACCTCCTTGGTTAAATTTATTCCTAAGTATTTTATTGGTTTTGACACTGTTGTAAACAAGAGTGTTTTCTTTATTTCTCTTTCAGGCAGTTCACTGTTAGTATATAAAAATGCAACTGATTTTTTGTATGTTGATTTTTTTTTTCTTGTCCTGCATAGGTATTGTTTGATTTCTTGCCTCAGTGTTTTGTAGTTTCAAAATGCAGGTCATTAACATGTTTTGAGAGACTTAAAACAGGTCATTAACATGTTTTGAGAGACTTAAAACCTATGTCTTTCATTTTTGAAGGGAGAAACTATTGTGAATGTTTTGTTTTTAATTAAGTTTCCATTTGTTCATTGCTGTTATATAGAAAGCAATATGATTCATTTTTGTGTGTTGCCCTTGTATCCTGCAGACTTGCTAGTTCTAGAACTTTTTTGTAGATTCCTTGAGATTTCTATGTAGACAGTCTTCTCTTCAAATTGGGACAGTTTTTCTTCCTTTCTAATCTGCATAACTTTTATTTCTTTCTATTAAAAGATGTCAGGAGTGGTGAGAGTTGGCATTTTTCTTTTCCCCAATCTTAGAGGGGGAAGTATTTGATCTTTTATTTTTAAATATGTTAACTGTAGCTTTGTTGTAGATGCTCTTTATCAAACTAAGTTTTCATTCCTAGTTTGCTGAGAGTTTTCATCATGAATAGGTGTGAAATTTTTTCAAATGCTTTTTCTGCATCAGTTGATATGATCATGCAGTTTTGCTTCTTTAGCCTGTTAACACAGTAGAATGCATTACTGGACTTCCCAGTATTGAACCAGCCTTAGATTGATTCCCTGAAAAGCCCCTCTTAGTCATTGTGTTTTCATATATTGCTGAATATGACTTGGTAATTTTTTGTTGAAGATTTTTGTGCCAATGTACATGAGAGATACTGGTCTATAGGTGGGTTTTTTTTTTTTGCAATATTGTTACATGATTTTGATATCAGGGTAATGTGGACCTCATAAAATTAGCAGGAAAGTCTTCCTTTCTCTTTCATTTTCTTGAAAATATTATTTAAATTTAGTGTAATTCATTAACTGTCTGGAAAAATTTAAAGTAAAACCATCTGGAGCTAGAATTTTATATTGTTTGGGGGGAAGGTTTTAAACTCCAAATTCAATTTTTAAAACAGTTATAGGAATATTCAAGTTAACCATCTCATCTTGGATCCTCATCTAGTTTTTGAGGAAATGGTCCATTTCAAAGTTTTCAAATTCATGTGTGTTAGAGACGTTAACCTTACAGGACTGCTTTAAGGAAGATAGCTCACAATTACATAGCACTTACTATGTGCCTGGTACAGTACTAAGCATATACTATATTGATTTAATCTTCACAACTACCCTAAGAGGTATGGTTACTATCCTCCAAATTTATATTTTGTAAACTGATTATGTACTGCCTCACAGATTTCATAATGGACATATAAAGTTTTTCATTTTAGGTGTAAATAATTACAAAAACAATCTAATTTCTAGCACATTAAAAATGGCATTTTTAACATCATTCTTATATGTGAAATCCATAGCAATTTAATACCTTCATTTACTACTTTCATTCATTTTTTTAAAATATGAATAAGCTCTTCTTTAAGAGTCAGAAATGTATATCTTAATGTTTACTCCTTGGACTCATAGTGGTCCCTTATAACCCTTTTAATATCTTCTGGCTTTTCAGTGATAGCCCCTTTTCATTCCTGATATTAGAAATTTGTGGCTTCCCTCTTTTTTTGTCAGTCTTACTTAAGGTTTGTCAATTTTATTGATCTTTTCAAAGAATCTTTTATTGCTTTCTTCTGTTATTCTTTTTTGAATTTTATTGATTTCTGATCTTAATACTTCTTCCTTTCTGTTTGCCCTGGGTTTATTTTTCTCTTCTCTTCCCGTTTCTAACATGGAAGCATAGAATTTCGATTTGAGTCCTTATTTTATAACATAAGCATTTAATAATGTAAATTACCCTTTAAACAGTGTTTTAGGTACATTCCACAAATTTTGATACATTGTTTTTCATTTTTCTATTTGACCCATGGATTCTTTAGGAGTGTGTTAATTTCCCAAGTGTTTAGAGATTTTCTCCTCTTTCTTCTACTGATATCTAGTTTATATTCATTATGGTAAGAACATACTTTGTGTTATATATATTTTTTAATTTGTTAAGTTTTGTTGTATGATCCTGGATGTGATCTGTCTTCATGAATGTTCTATGTGCATTTGAAAAAGATTGGGGTGAATGTTTTATAAATGTCAATTGGATCTGGTAGTTGTTAATGTTGCCTAGTTCTTTATATCCTTGCTGACTTTATCTGTTTGCTTGTTCTGTCAATTAATGTGAGAGGACTATTGAAGTCTCCAGTTATAATTGGATTTGCCTCTGCTTTCTGTTCTCTCATTCACCTATTGTGAAGCTCTGTTGCTAGATTCATACAAAGTTAAGATTGTTATGTCTTCTTGGTGAATTGACCTCTTATCATTATAATGTTTCTCTATATCTCTGGTAATTTTCTTAGCTCCAAAGCCTACTTTGATATTAAAATAATCACCCTAGCTTTCTTTTCATTAGTGTTTGTATGGTATATCTTTTTCCATCCTTTTACTTTTAACATACCTGTATCACTACATTTGAAATAACTTATTTGTAGAGAACTACAGATGGAGCTTGCTTTTTAAAATCTGTTCTGACAATCTCTGTCCCTTAATTGGCTTGCTTAGACCATTTATATTTAATGTAACTTTTGGTGTTTGGGTTTAGGTTTATGATTGTATATTATTTGTTTACCGTTTTTTCATTCTTCTGTTTCTTCTTTTCCTGTCTTTTTTGGACCATTTGAATATGTTTTAGTATTACATTTTCACTTATTTATTTCATTTTTGACTATCTCTTTATATAGATTTTTTTTAGTAGTTGCTCTATTTTTAAAAATTTTTTATTGGAGTATAGTTACTTTACAATGTTGTGTTAGTTTATGCTGTACAGCAAAGTGAATCACCTATATGTATATATACATATATCCCCTCTTTTTTGGATTTCCTTCTCATTTAGGTCACCACAGAGCATTGAGTAGAGTTCCTTGTGCTATACAGTAGGTTCTCATTAGTTATCTATTTTATACATAGTACCAGTAGTGTATATATGTCAATCCCAATCTCCCACTTCATCCCAAACCCGCCCCCCCTTTCCCCCTTGGTATCCATACATTTGTTCTCTACGTCTGTGTCTCTATTTCTGCTTTATAAATAAGACCATCTATACCAATTTGTTCAGATTCCATATATGAGTTAATATACGATATTTGTTTTTCTCTTTCTGACTTACTTTGCTCTATAGATTTGAATGTTACATGTTTTTCACAGTCTACTTAGAATCAGTATTTTACCACTCCAAGTGAAATATAGAAACCTTGCACCCACTGGGTCCCTTTACCCTCCTTCCTTCATGTTGTAGTTGTCATATGTAGTTGTCATTTCTTATGTTCTCCTTCATTCCTGACATTTCAAGTTTCCCTCTAATATCATTTCCCCTTCTTTATGAAGATCTCCTTCTAGCAGTTCTTTTAGATGAGGTCTCCTGTCAACGAACTCTGCTAGATTTCTTTTATCTAAGAATCTCTTTATTTTACCTCCAGTTCTGAAGTATATTTTCACTGGATGTAGAATTTAGGGTTGAGAGGCTTTTCTTTCTTTTAGCACTTTAAAAATGTTCCACTTCCTTATGGAATCCTTAATTTCTAATGATAAATATGCTGTCTTTTGAATCATTCTTCCCTTTATAGTCATGCTACATTTTCTCTCTTTTCAAGATTCTTTTTAATTTTAGTTTTCAGAGTTTGACTCATGATCTGGGCCTGGATTTGGGGGGCTTTACCCTATTTGAGACTCAGTTAACCTCTTGAATCTATTAATTTGTGTCTTTTGTTGAATTGGGGATGTTTTTAGACATTATTTTTTCAAATATTTTTTTCTGTGTCATTCTCTTTCTGGGACTTAAGTGACATGAAAGATACTTTATTATTATCCTACACATCTCAAGACTATTTTTTAATCATTTACTCTCTGTTTTTCAGATTAGATAATTTTTTTCACTGCTCTATCATCACGTTCACTGATCTTTCCTCTTTCATCTCCATTTTGCTATTGAGCCTATCGAGTGATTTTTTTTTTTTTTACATTTTTGTCACTGTAATTTTAGTTCTAAAGTTTCCTTTTGATTCTTTTTTATATCTTCTATTTGCTGATGAGAGTTTGCTGAGACTTTCTATCTTTCCACTCTTTTCAGGAGTGTTCACCCTTACTTCTTGGAACACCTTTACAGTAGCTGGCTTACAGTCTTTGTCCTATAATTTCAACATCTGTGTCATCTCAGTGTTGCCATTTTTGATCACCTTTTCCCACAGGCACTGCGATTTTCCTGGTTCTTTGTACGCCAGATAATTTTGGATTGTATCCTGGACATTTTGAGTATTGTCTTAATGAGACCCTTGTTGTTATTTAAATCCTGTGGAGAATTTTTGTATTTTTGGTTTAGCAGGCAATTCAGTGTATCAGGCTGTAAGTTCCAAGCAGCTTTCTGTGGGTCGTGGTTCCAACATCAGTTCAGTTTTCAAGCCTTTGCAGTGCTTTTCAGATCTGTGCCATGCAGTGGCCAGTCTGGGACATGAGTAGTGATCTTATCCCACACTTCAGTTCTCAGAGTCTGGGGTCAGATCCACACGTGAGAAGCTTGGGATGCACCCTGGAGCTCACAGACAGCTTTGTGCAGTCTCTCTCCCACGCCTCTCCCTCTCCACCGTCTCCTCAGTATTTCCAGTTCCTTGGGACTCCCCTGTTCAGTCTTCTGACAAAAACCTGGGACTTCGTTGCCGTACCTGATGCGTACTTCCTGCAACTATGACTGCGAGAAGAAGGGCCGCAAGACGACTGGGAGGAGGAGCTCAGTGGACATTTGCGCACCACCTTCAGGCTCTGGTCCGCTGACTGGAGAAGAAGGTCCCTTTCCCTTGGAGTTTTAGGTACCCTTAGGCCCCTGCTGTCACCATGGCCTCTCCCACCACTGTGGAATGACCTGGGGGCTGGGACACAAGACAAAAGAGGGAAAAATGCATATTTCTCCCTTCTTTGAGCCCCTTCTTGCTCCCTGAGCCTAAAGTAGAGGGCTTTCTTAACACGCTCTTCCGTGCCTCAGTGTTGACGTCCAGCTTTTGGGCCTCCCTGAACCCAGGCCGGGGTGGGAGGGATCACTTCCAGCTCAGGGGCCCAGCCTTCCTCCCCTGCCTGCCTTCCTGCTGTGGTCACCTTCCAGAGGCTTCACACTGCCCCTGCCTGCATCCCCCCAAGTGCTTTAGTTGCATCCAGTGGGACACACAGGTGGTTTATCTCCATCTTAACCAAAGCTGACCCCAGGTGTATATTTCTTTTTACCATTATCTAAGTTAACAGGTATTCATGGGGGTTGTGAATTATATTTACTATGACATTGATGGGCAGTTATACCAAAAGTATATTAATTCATATGTAGAACCTAAAGGATATTAGAAGGGAAGATGGCACTGTCTGGAAAGGTTCTGAAAAAGTACATAATGAAACAAATGTTTCACCCCTAAATAAAGTTTGAATACTATACTAATACTAATACTAATACTATACTAATACTAAGACTATACTAATACTATACTAATACTAAGACTATACTAAGACTATACTAATACTATACTATACTAATACTATACTAATACTAAGACTATACTAATACTATACTATACTAATACTATACTAATACTAAGACTATACTAATACTATACTATACTAATACTATACTAATACTAAGACTATACTAAGACTATACTAATACTATACTATACTAATACTATACTATACTATACTAATACTATACTAATACTATACTATACTAATACTGTACTATACTATACTAATACTATACTATACTATATTATACTATACTATACTAAACTTATACTATACTAATACTATACTATACTAATACTATACTAAGACTATACTAATACTATACTAATACTATACTATACTAATACTATACTATACTAATACTATACTATACTAATACTATACTAATACTAAGACTATACTAAGACTATACTAATACTATACTATACTAATACTATACTATACTATACTAATACTATACTAATACTATACTATACTAATACTGTACTATACTATACTTATACTATACTAATACTATACTATACTATACTATACTAAACTTATACTATACTAATACTATACTATACTAATACTATACTATACTATACTTACACTATACTAATACTATACTATACTAATACTATACTATACTAAACTATACTAATACTATACTATACTAATACTATACTATACTATACTAATACTATACTATATTATACTATACTATACTAAACTTATACTATACTAATACTATACTATACTAATACTATACTATACTAATACTGTACTATACTATACTAATACTATACTATACTATATTATACTATACTATACTAAACTTATACTATACTAATACTATACTATACTAATACTATACTATACTATACTTATACTATACTAATACTATACTATACTATACTATACTAAACTTATACTATACTAATACTATACTATACTAATACTATACTATACTATACTTACACTATACTAATACTATACTATACTAATACTATACTATACTAATACTGTACTATACTATACTAATACTATACTATACTATATTATACTATACTATACTAAACTTATACTATACTAATACTATACTATACTAATACTATACTAAGACTATACTAATACTATACTAATACTATACTATACTAATACTATACTATACTAATACTATACTATACTATACTATACTATACTATATTATCGGCATTTGCTTTTTGGATAGTACTCCTGTAATAGGAACAGCGGGGTGGGGATAGCAGAGAGCAGGGTCAGGGAAGACTTACAAAATGAGAGACATGTGAACTGATCTTTAAAGAATCAGATTAGTAGAAGTTACTCAGATGAATGGGTAACAGCATTCTCGCAGAGAAAACAGCTTGAGAAGAAGCAGATATAAATGTGCATGGCATATGTGGATGTGTGTCATCAAGGAAGGGACAAAAGCAGGAAAGGAAAATCTGATTCATTTAGCCACTTACTGTGCCTTATTAGCCATTGCTACAAAGTGTTCCCACAGAAACATGTGAAATGGTTAGAAACACCCTGGTATGAATTTCAGAAATGCAAGGTTTAGTGTTAATGTGTTAAATGTGTTAAATAATCAGTCCTGTACTTCGCACTATTCTATCTTGCCATTGATAGTAAGCTTCTGGGTTTTTAATTAAAATCAATTGCATTTGTCATTCTTACTTTTACTTGCTAGGACTTTCATCCTTTGGCAAAATGAACAAGTGCTGTCTATTTTGATCTAAATGTGTGCTATTTACCTTTGACTTTTTTAAAACTAAGCTTTCAATTTTGAAATAATTATAGATTCACAAATAATTCAGTTTTAGATCTCCAGATAATACAGAGAGCCTTTGTACCTTTTACCCAGTTTCCCCCAATGGTAACATCTTGTAAAACTGTAGTGCAGTATCATAACCAGGATATTAACACTGACATAGGTGAGATACAGAGCATTCCATCACCACAGGGCTCCCTACTTGCCTTCAGACAACCCACCCTCTCCTCCCCTCCACCCCACCCTTAACCCCTGGTAACCACTAAGCTGTTCTCCATTTTTGTAATTTTGTCATTTCAGTAATGTCATGTAAGTGGAATCATACAGTATGTAACATTTTGGATTGGCTTTTTTCACTCTCCGTAATTTCTTGGAGATCCACTGAAGTTGTACGTATCAGTAGTTTGTTCCTTTTTGTTGCTGAGTAGTAGTTTATGACTTATTGCAGCTATATTTTACCGTTTTTTAAAAACTAAAGTCTTGTTACTTAGGAGTTTTTCCTTTATATATTTGCTTTGGAATTGAGACTAAAAGTCAAAGCCTCAGGAGCATTCTGGTTTTCCTTCCTAAGCTGCATTTAGGTGGGTCAATCATAATGTGTTGACATTATTAAGTCTTACAGGAGAGAAAGTCTTATGTACAAGTAGATTCAACTACTTTACCCCTCATATATTTCTTAAAACTAGAAGTAAGGTCAGAACACATGAGGGAGATGGCTGCCTGAGAAACATTCAGAACAGCCGCTGTTCCAGACACCCTCGTGCTGACCCCTGGACAGAGCAGTGGGCGGTGCGGGGGGCTGCCCCAGGTAGCAGTCTGCAGCAAGAGGAGTGTGCCTACCTTACAGCCCAGCATCAGCACCGTTTCTGTTTTCATTAGTTGACATGGTTTTAGTTATTGAACCAAAATTCCAGCCCCAGTAATGAGGGAAAGAATGGACACTTCCGGGTTTCGAATTGTGGTGAGTGTGGGACCAGATTCTGACATATGCTGCATGCTCGTCTAAGCAGCCTAGGTTCCAGCAGAAGGAATGAAGAAGTGAATGATTTAATTGAATCACACACAGTATTTAAATTAGCTATAATAATAACTGTAGGTAGTCAAATTAATAAGGTCCAAAATAGCACTTTAAACTTTAATATCAATCTTCCACCTTAGCAAGTCATAGCTCTGCCTGCTTTGATCTTCATTTGAGGAGAAATAGAGAATGCGCATGTGCGGTAATAAGTACCTGTATTACTATCATATAATTGCCCACTTGGCACACTGTTTATTTTAGCTCAAGTAGATGCTTTGGAGGAAGAGGAAAAAAAGACATTAGAGATTTTCAGACACTTACCAAATACTAGTGTTTATCCTACAGTATTGTTAACACTTGACCAGGGATTTTTAAATTGTCATTTTGCTGATGGCAAATACAAAATGAGAATTCTTCGGCAGAAGTTAGTCTCCCCATAATCCACTTTAGACAGTGGTTTTTATGCTGATCTAGAGAGGTCTGTGCGTATTTTAACTGTTTTTCACATAATGATCGTCTTTAAGTAGTAACATAACAGTTAATGAGTACAGAAAATCCACTGAATAAATCCACCCGACAATCCAGGACACTTAAGGAAATACATGCTTTAATGTGAGCACATTTTACTTGATTAGTGCTCTATTTCTCAATTCAATTATCAAACTTAGGGGAAATCTAAATCAAGATTTTTGACTGACATATTCAATGGGATTGATTGGAGTGAAGATAACTACACAATGTTTTAATATGACTGTAAGTCTTCTGATCATAATTATGATATATACTCTGAAAGCAGTTTTTAACTTATCTTTTTATGTGCACAGGTTCTTAATAAACTATTTAATGAATAAAATGTACCTAAATATATAAAGCAAACTTTCTGCTTGCCTAAATAATGTGCATATTTACTCTGATCTTATGAGTTCATTACAAACATATATAGGTGGCAGAGCCAGATAATAGACAACTAAAATGTTTATTAGTACCTACACTGTTATCATTTATTACTACTTGTCAGTAGTTAGAATAATAAATACAGTGAAAGAAAAAGTATAGTCTACAGGTGTTTGCTCTGGGCACACTGCAGTTTGGTCCAGCCTGCTCTCTGGTTGTCCAGGACTCCGTCTCGTGAGAGGGGCCAAGGTGGAGTAGCAAGTAGGCTTTAGAGCCATTCAGACCTGCATGCAAGTTCCGCCTCCACCACCCAGTAACCGTGTGTCCTTAGGCAGGTTGTTTAACCTCTTAAAGCCTCATGTTTTGGTGGGATTTTTTAAACTTATAAGAAGGTAGTTATGAAGATTAAAGGAAATGAGTTGATAAGGCATCTAGTACAGTGCCCAGTACATAGCAATTTGTGCTTCGGGAAGGAGATGCAAAAAGGAATCCTACAGCCTGTAGGTAGGTCTCCTCTCCTAAAAAAAAATGCTAAAATCCTAGTATGCTTATAATTCTAAGACATGTATGCGTTCAGAATTACATACACATCTTCACTTATTTCGCTTCACTAAAATATCTGAGTTTTGTAAAACTATCTGCTTAATTTCTTTAAAAAGCTTTTCCTTACTAGGAGATAATACTATACTTATAAAAGGGAAAAAATCCAAACCAAATATAATCTGAAAGTTTCCTTTTCAGATTTCTAGAAGTTAAAATGTTGGTGAGAGGTGGATCTATCTTAATGCTTTGTTCTTTGATTTTAGCAGGAAAGGAAGGACAAGAAATCCTGGGGCCTGAAGCTCGGGCAGATGAAGTGGGAGGTACAGGTAACTCTTGCCTTTTTCACACACACTGTCGTCCTTGAACAAGGCCTTTTGTGTCACTGGTTTGTGCATCTGTGAGTCCTGAATTTAGTCTGTTTCCTACTCTTTATCTTGCCCCCTTTAAATGTTTAAGTACCGAGGCGTGTGGGACACTGTATGGAAAGTTAGCTATTTACATTCTTTAAATACAGCGTAAGCTTACAGATTCATGTAATACAGGTTTCCATCCGTAAGGATGACAAGTATAATATACAGATAATCCCCAAAATAAGTATTTGAATGATAATTTAAACTTCTATCAAAATTTTTTACCATAGTTATAGAAATACAGATCTAACTATTTTGAGTTTCATTATTAGTTACCAGGATCTAACATTGAATTGCCCACAAGACAAAAAGCAAAGAGAGAAAAATAAGCAGAGATAATTGCTTATCCAGAAACCAGACTGAGAATCATGAATACTGATGAGTGAACATGTCACAGCAAACAAGAGAGTAAACATTTTTCTTGTAATTACTGTGATTGAAAAAGGCCAAAACGACGTTGAATTATAGTAAACAGGAAAATTGCTTCTAGGTTACTAAAAGTACATACTCTCTGAGACTTAAGGCTATTCCTCTGTAATGGATTCAAATCAGATTTAAGAAGCAAAAGAATAAGTGCAAGTCTTAAATCCAGATCTTACATATGATAAGAGTAGGCCCTTAATTATTGTGTCTCATAAGTCAGTCTTAGAATGTAAACTTCAAAAATAAATTCCAGATTATTAAAACATTTCCTCAAAATTCTGTACTTAAAAGTATTGTATAACTGTATTCTGTATATACAACCATAAATTAGATATTTCTGTCATATAGTTTTAATTAAATTTTGGTTTTTTCCTTTGGTTTAACGTTTATAGTTTTTTTTTCTTTGCAGCACATTTTAGGAGTATTCCACAGAGCCTTATAAATTACCTTGTGTTGTGTAAGATGAGTGTGTTTTATAGTAATGTGTCAAAAATAGATTTTCATCTATAATACAAGCATCAGCCCTCCCGTACTTGTCAGTTCTGTAAAACAAAGAGCAAGTCTTTGTACATTCCAAATTAACTAAATAATAATGGAATATGTGATAATTTATGGTGCCTGCAGCCAAAGATTTTGTATTCTGCCCTTAATATGGTTATGTTGAACTTGCATGAATAATGTATTCAGGTATGCTTGTTATCCAATATTTGTCAGGCCGACTTACACATTATATAAAATATTTAAACGAGGTATTTGTTATTAGTAACATAGTGTTAATGAACACAAAAGAATGCTGTTCATTACTCTTTTATTTCATGTTAAAATTTGATGACTTACATTACCAGAGTAATATAAGTTATTCTGTAAAAGATCGTTTGCCCTTTTAGGCAAAATGCCAGCAAAAAAGACATTTACAGCTCCAAGTTTACAGTATTTTACCTCGCAATTTGCTCTCCGCTACGGAAATGAATGAATTCTTTCAGTTTGAAGTACTGAGTAATACCTAATTTCCCTCCCCCCCCGCCAAAACAGTCACATCTGGAAGATAGAGTCACTGTGTATCAGCCGGAGCTGCCACTGAAACACAGGACCCTCTGCCCCGAGACGATGAGTCCTGTGCATTATTTCCTTGGAACGTGGGGAGTTAGGAGTAGACAGACATTTAGTGAAACCCCGATAAGTGCAGTTTTCAGCAAAGAAGGATGGAAATTAGACGTTTGAGACTATTGAGCAGTTAAACTTTAAAATTATGTTTCGCCTTTGCTTTTGTTACTTCCTTGACTTCTAGGGAATAATGTGCTGACAGAGTCAACAAAAACCTGGCACAAAGGTCACCATCATTAGTTTAGAACTTTGTCAGCTTCTTTCTATAGCTGACTTCCTTCTGCAATTCCCGAAGTGAAGAGAACTGTGGTCTCAGCTTAGTATTCAGAGAGTGAAAAATCACCCAAAACATCCTTTGTTCTTCTGAGCATCGCTTTTTGTTTATATAGCTGATACTCGTGCAGAGTTTTAAAATTGGAGGATAAAGGTAGGCTACTTTATTCTGATGGGAGTGAAATACTGATGGCCACGTTAAAAACGTTATTTAGTCTTTACACTGAACATTTGTCTCTCTCTCCTTGCTTTCTCTAATTTGCGATGATAACCCTGTAATTCTGCACTTCGTCAAATGATTATAGTTCTATACTTTGACAATTAGCTCTGAGTTTTGTCACACCTGAAAGAAAACCAAATTATCATTATGTGTTTCTCTGTGTTTGCTCATCTCTTTAATGTTTAAACACGTAAGCTTATCAGTCTTAGGACGAGGAATTTTGCTTTATAACTGACCTTTTCACAACATGCACTTCCCAACGCTTTAAATTTTATGGGTGAAACTGTGGAATGTCTGGTCTTAGCTTGAAATTGGCTTGGTAAATGCAGGTTCGTGGAGACAGTGTACTTTAGTTGGAAAGACGCCAGAATTTGAAAGCAGACTCCTAATACTGAATCATCTGCTCCAATTTAATGTTCACCTTACCAGGACTGCTTTGAGGAAAATAGGTAACAATTATACAGCACTTACTGCGTGCCTGGTACAATACTAAGCACATACTGTAGTGACTCATTTAATTCTCGCAGCTACCCTAAGAGGTACTGCTGTTATTCTCCAGATGTTATACCATACAAATGGATCATGTATCACTTCCCAAGTTTCTGATGGACATATAAAATTCTTCATTTTAAGTGTAGGTACAGTCGATTGACCCTTGAACAACACGGGTTTGAACAGTGCAGGTCCACTTATGTGCAGGTTTTTTCCAATAGTAAATGCTGCAGTGCTGCCGTCTGGCCTTGGCTGAGTCCAGGGACGCAGACCCATGTATGCAGAGAGCCGACTCTAAGTTACACACGGACTTCGGACTGCATGGAGGGTCGGCACCAGTAACCTGCCCCGAGTTGTTCAAGGGTCAGCTGTGCTTACAGCCTAATCTCTGGCATATTAAAAATGACATTTCTAACACCACTCTTATATTTGAAATCCAAAGAAATGTAATACCATTCATTTTTAAAATATGAATAAGCTCTTCTTTAAGAGTCAGAAATGTTATATCATAATGTTTACCCCTTGAACTCATGTTTCCATTCTACGCAGCCCATAGAATTTGATGCTGACATAGTGTATATTTCCTGTTCAAAGATATTTTTGATCAACTCTCATTTCCTTGCAAGAAAAACATGTATGGAAATTGAAATCTAAGTTTCTCTTAAATTCCCAGGAACCATACGGCTCTTAAGATTAAAAAAAAAGTTATGGATTGCTTTGTCCTATGATTATTAGTCCTACATAGTTGATCACAGCATACATGACAAATTGTAATAAATATGGTTGACCCTTGAACAACATGGGGACTGGGTCGCCGACCCTCTGCCCAGTCAGAGTCCACACATAACTGAGAGTCAGTGGTCCCGTGTACGCAGCCTCTCTGTACACAGGACCCCTCCCTGTCCGCGGTTCCATATCCGTGGCCACAACCAACCATGGATGGTGTAGAACTATAGTATTTACTGTATTGAAAAAACCCAGTATAAGTGGACCTGTGCAGTTCAAACCTGTGTTGTTCAGGGGTCAACTACTTACTAAAGAAAAGTGTTACTGGAAATGACATTAAAGGAGCTGAAGTATTCTTCAATTAGCCCATATATCAGTAGTTTAATGTTGCTTATTCTAGAAGAAAAAGTGTTCAGCATTGTTTCCTTTTTATCTTTAGCACTGAGATAACCTTATTCTCATAAATAAAAAGGTGAAATACATTTTTGTTATAAACGATTTATTCGATTCTTTACATATTCAGATTTGCAAAGAATTATGGTTACCTATTAATAAAAATATTTTAATATCTTGTCAACTGACAGTTCTATTAAATGCTCCTTCAGTTTTGTTGAAAGCAAACATGGAAAGCCACCTAATTTCCTAAAGGATTTGTTTCCCAGTCACCAGAATCATTCACTCCCTCATTTCCTGGGACATATGCCAAAAGGCTTTACCAATACTTACTTATCAAAGGACTAATGATATCTCTTTTGGCTTTTGTTACTTTTTTCCCCTCACTTTGAGGCACCTTGTTTAATATATTCAGAAATGGTTGGAGATATGGAAATATTGCTAATTTTAGTACCTTCTGTCAGTACATTTTAAAATAAAAGTCCTTTTAACATGTGAATTAACTATATTTTGATCAATACCTTTGAGCTATAGACTTAGTTCATTCAATTTTTGGAAAATTTGTACCTAATAACCTTACTAGTAAAACCAGTTATCACTGTTAGACCAATCAGCCAAATCAGACTTTCTCTCAGAAAAAAAAAGGGTGTCTTCATTTTTCTAATTAAAATAAATGTGTCCATACACATTTTGAGGGATTTTATAAAATATTTTCTATGAAAAATATGTTACAAATAATGAGGAATATATAAAGTATAAATAAATACATCTTTAAAATAGATTATTCAATAATGAGATTATTTAGATCTAATATCGTTATGCTTTATAAAAATCTTGGTCTCCAAATGGGTACCTTTACAACTAGTGTGTAGATAAACTTATAACTTATTGAAGATGCAAGGTTTGTGTATAAAATACAGATTATGTATATAATTCTGAAAACCATATACTATTTAAAACCTCATCATACCATCATGTAGCATATATATAGTTACTAGGCTATAGAAAATATAAACATTTTAAAAGTGGAGACTATTTAACTGAAATAATTATTTTTAATATAATCTGATAAAAATATTTTTAAGTAACTTGTCAAATCTGTATTTCTGTATAGGAAATCACATAAAATATAAATTTCATTCATGAGTTTAATCTAGTTTAACTTGAAAATTTGAAGTTACATTGAAAAGACCTAATAACACAGACTTGCACTGCTTTAGTTATTCAGAAGTGCTTATTGTTCTAGATAATGACAGATCCTAGGAAGGGTTTTCGAGAACAGTCTTTGCTTTGCTCTCAGCAGCCTCCTGAAGAGCAGTGAATGTTTTAATAATAGGGAATGAAACAGGTGAGATCATTAAAGGAAAATTACTCTCACTCCCTCTGGATATATTATATAGCTGAGTTCCGAGCTTTGTAACTAGGGCCAAAATAATCCCCATTGCAGTTGCCACACTTTATCGCTGATAGAAATCCATGTAAACAGGAACTAGAGCGCTCTTCTGTTGCCCTGATTGACAAAGGAGGTTTTCCCCAGTCGGTGTTTTGAATCGTTTTCCTTCGGCAGCCTGGAGGCTTTTTACACTCGAGGCAATGCAGTGTATTAACGTACGGGATGGAGGGGGAGGGATCTGCCTCTTTGAAGTTAGAGCAAAGGACTGTGAAAAGCAGGGGTAGAAAGAAGAACCTTCAGGATTCTAGGAAGGACCGTGCATGGAAGCTGAGGATCCGGAAGTAGATTCCGTTTAAACCGACAGTACTGGCTTCCCTTTAAAAGAGCCTCCCCCCCTGCCCCCCGCCCCCACACACCACCGGATCCAGTAACCCTGGTTTGGTGACTCACAGGCGTCAACTAAAAACTACAGTTCTCAGTACAGTTACCATTGAACAACACAGGCCTTAGAGGCACCTGACCCTCCCCGCGGTGGAAAATCTGTGTGTAATTTACAGCCAGCCCTTGCAACACGAGGTTCCTCTGTGTCCACAGTTCCACATCCACGGATTCAACCAACCACAGTCATGTAGTACCATAGTATTTACTATTGAAATAATCCGAGTAGAAGTAGACCCACTCAGCTCAAACCCATGTTGTTCAGGGGTCAGCTGTGTATAGCAGATACTAAATAATTGATAGCTCTTGGCTGCATTTAAGAGGAGGAAAAAACGACTAGTCATCCTGATTACTATGTCATCAGCTCTGAGTCTGTAAATAGCAGCCACCCTGAAGAGTTGGGTTACCACTGCTGTGCAAGATTGCCTTGGTAACTGTCGAACGAAAGGACGCCCTTACGTTACCATTTTAATTTTTCTTCATTAATTTTTTTGGCTGTGCTGT
The DNA here is from genome assembly GCF_003031525.2 of Neophocaena asiaeorientalis asiaeorientalis. Classification (NCBI taxonomy): domain Eukaryota; kingdom Metazoa; phylum Chordata; class Mammalia; order Artiodactyla; family Phocoenidae; genus Neophocaena; species Neophocaena asiaeorientalis. The sequence continues at coordinate 3,907,938 of NW_020173682.1, read as the reverse complement.
GTCTTTGTTGCTGCACACGGGCTTTCTCTAGTTGAGGCGAGCGGGGGCTACTCTTCCTTGCGGCGTGTGGGCTTCTCACTGCGGTGGCTTCTCTTGTGGAGCACGGGCTCCAGGTGCGCGGGCTCAGTAGTTGTGGCTTGCAGGCTCTAGAGCGCGGGCTCAGTAGTTGTGGCTCACGGGCTCTAGAGCACAGGCTCAGTAGTTGTGGCTCATGGGCTTCGTTGCTCCGCGGCATGTGGGATCTTCCCGGACCAGGGCTCGAACCCGTGTCCCCTGCATTGGCAGGCGGGTTCTTAACCCCTGCACCACAAGGGAAGTCCCACCATTTTAAGCACCAGTTCAGTCTGCTACTTTATAAATTTAGAACTGAGTTCAGTCCGAAGTGTGTGAAGAGGTCAGCCACGAGACACTGGGGGGCCACCCTGACCCAGGACAGTTAGCAGCAGTGTGGAGCAGACCCTCCTCCGGGAGGAAAAGGACGGGAACCCCAGGATACCAGTCCCGCTCTGCAAACGCGGCAACGCTCTGGGCTGCCTTCTCCAAGTGAAGACGTGCCGTTATGCTCGGAACCTTCTGACTCAGGGAAAATGCCTCTCCTTCACCCCACAATTAACATTTACTGAGGAAGAAACACAGAAAGAATAGCCCTGCCTGTATCTGAATACCGGGGTAGATAGGAAGCAATTTTATCAATTTGATACTCTTTGACTCTTATTCGAAGTCTTTCCAACTGTAGGGAACTATTAAAGCTATTTTCTGAGAAATCACGTAACTGAACTGAACTTCAGAGCAGTTTGTTTATTCAGAGAATGGTTCAGATTTCAAGCACAACTCCAACTAAATATGAACAGTAGGTTGCTAGGAAGGACTGAGGTTTGAGAACTACATTTTTCTCTTTTCCTGTTTTCCTTGCTTTATCATTGATTCCAAAACTAAGGATTCAGCCAACCCTCTCTGTGTCTTGTTCATCAGTAAAATGGAATAGAAGTACAACCCTAAAGCTTACAAGGGATATTGTGACAATGTCAAGACTTTTATAACATCTTAAACTTATGAAAACGGACTTCTTAATAGATTAGAACAGAACGAGTAAATTTTTAATGTTCTGTAAATATTTCCTGCAAATTCAAGAACAGTCATTTATTCTCTCAAGATAAACAATTTCTTATTTAGGAAAACTATGTAACAACTTGGTGGTGAAATTGGTTTTTATAGAGTATGCGTTTCTTTTAGTAAAAGATGATGAATGCGACTCAGATGCAGAAAATGAACAAAACCATGATCCTAACGTTGAAGAGTTCCTGCAGCAACAAGACACTGCAGTCATCTACCCCGAGGCGCCCGAGGAGGACCAGAGGCAGGGCACGCCGGAGGCCAGCGGGCACGATGAAAACGGTAACAAGCATCACGGCTGCTTTGTTCTCATCTCCAAAGGATTATTGCTTCCATTACTCTCTGTGGGAACCCACTCTACTAGAGGGAACATTTTTGAAAACCAAAACGTATTGCAGGTGGCTGTAGAGAGTGATCTCTTTAAGGAGTGGAGCATTGTCCGTGGTAACAGTACAGCATTCTGTCAGTGGCCTCTCGTGTATATAGTGTGGTGCCGCCACGTGTGAAATGCTTAGGGCAGTGCCTGGACATTGGTTTCCATTCACTTACATGGTAGCAAGTAGTAGAAATGGGAACTAGGCTGACCCTTAGTGCCCTTTGATTATTCTCCACTGTTCTGGCAAGAAAAGCATGGCTGTCTGGTTCAAAACATACTAATTTGGAGACAGATGGTTTTCCTGTATCTACTTTGGTCCTCTCTGATATGAACAGCCAGTATATAAAGAGTGGTAAAATACAATAATAATGCGTTCATACTCTCCTGAAAAGAAATATTCTGCCTTCCATGCACTAGAAACAGATGAAAATACTCCTGTAAGAAATTTTACACAGTATCTGTACCAAGAACTAGGAAGATGCTTGGACTGTTTGAGGATATTTGAAGTATTAAGATCCTAAATCTGGTTTGGTTTTTCCAGGGTTCCCAGTTTAATGGATAGATTTAGCTTAATAGCCCAATAATCAACTTTTTAAAAGACTTTTTAGAGCAGTTTTATATTTAGAACAAAATTGTACAGAGGTGCAGAGATTTCCCATATTCCCCCTGCCCCCCCATTGTCAACATCACTCAGCAGAGCGGTACTTTTTTTTTTAACCAAGGATGAACCTACGTTGACACATCATAATCACTCAAACCCTCATTTGCATTAGGGTTCACTCTTGGTGTTGTACGTTCTGTGGGTTTGGACAAATGTGCGGTGACAAGTGTCCATCATTATAGTATCACACAGAGTATGTTCACTGCCCGAAAAGTCCTCTGTGCTCTGCCTATTCATCCTGCCCTCCTCCTTGCCCTGGCAACAACCACTGATGTTTTTATGCCTCCATAGTTTTGCCTTATCCAGGATGTCTTATAGCTGGAGTCATATAGTATATAGTCATATAGCCTTTTCAAATTGGCTTCTTTCACTTAGTTATGCATTTAACTTTCCTCTGTGTCTTTTCACGGATTGATAACTCGTTTCTTCTAAACGCTGAATGATATTCCATAGTCTGGATGTACTGCATTTTATTTATCCATTCACCTACTGAAGGACACCTTGGTTGCTTCCAAGTTTTGGCAATGATGAATGAAGCTGCTGTAAACATTCATGCACAGATTTTGGTCTGGAAATAAGTTTTCAGCTCCTTTGGGTAAATACCAAGGTGCACAACTGCTGGATTATGTGATAAGAGTATGTTTAGTTCTAGAGGAAACTGTCAAACTATCATCCAGAGTGGCTGCACCACTTTTCATTCCCCCAGCAATGAGGAGAGTTCCTGTTGCTCCACATCATGGCCAATGTTTCACGTGCTCAGTGTTCCCGATTTTGGCCATTCTAATAGTGTGTAGTGGTATCTTGCCGTTTTAGTTTGTATTTCCCTAGTGAAATATTATGTGCAGCATCTTTTCACACTTAGTTGTCATCTGTATATCTTCTTTGATGAGGTGACAAAGTCCTTGGCCCATTTTTTTTTAATTTTTTAACTTTACATTGGAGTTAGTTGATTTACAATGTTGTGTTAGCTTCAGGTGCACAGCAAAGTTATTTAGTTCTACATATACATATCTATCCTTTTTCAGATTCTTTTCCCATGTAGGTCATTGCAGAGTATTGAGTAGAGTCCGCTGTGCCATGCAGTAGGTCCTTATTAGTTATCTGTCTTATATACAGTAGTGTGTATATGTCAATCCCAATCTCCTCATGTATCGCGCCCCCGCCTTTCCCCTTTTGGTAACTGTAAGTTTGTTTTCAAAGTCTGTGAGTCTGTTTCTGTTTTGTAAATAAGTTCATTTGTACTATTTTTTAGATTCCACATATAAATGATACCCTTTGATATTTATCTTTCTCTGTCTAACTTACTTAGTATGATAATCTCTAGATCCATCCATGTTGCTGCAAATGGCATTATTGCATTCTTTTTTATGGCTAATATTCCATTGTGTATATATACCTATATATATATACACCACATCATCTTTATCCATTCCTCTGTCAATGGACACTTAGGTTGCTTCCATGTCCTGGCTCTTGTAAATAGTGCTGCAGTGAACATTGGGGTGCATGTACCTTTTTGAAGTCTGATTTTCTCTGGATATATGCCCAGGAGATGGATCGCTGAATCATATGGTAGCTCTATTTTTAGTTTTTTAAGGAACCTCCATACTGTTCTCCATAGTGGTTGTATCAGTTTACATTCCCACCAACAGTGCAAGAGGGTTCCCTTTTCTCCACATCCTCTCCAGCATTGATTGTTTGTAGATTTTTTGATGACGGCCATTCTGAACAGTGATACCTCACTGTAGTTTTGATTCTCATTTCTCTAATAATTAGTGATGTGGAGCATCTTTTCATGTGCTTTTTGGCCATCTGTATATCTTCTTTGAAAGATAAACAAAATAGATAAACATACATTTGTAAATTTGGAGAAATATACATTTCTCCAAATTTAAATATATATTTGGAGAAATGTATATTTAGATCTACTGCCCATTTTTGGATTGGGTTGTTTGTTTTTTCGATATTGAGCTGCATGAGCTGTTTGTATGTTTTGGAGATTAAACCCTTGTCGTTCGCTTCATTTGCAAATATTTTCTCCCATTCTGTGGGTTGTCTTCATTTTCTTTATGGTTTCCTTTTCTGTGCAAAAGCTTTTAAGTTTAATTAGGTCCCATTTGTTTAGGAGGTGGATCCAAAAAGGTATTACTGCAATTTATGTCAAACAATGTTCTGCCTATGTTTTCCTCTAAGAGATTTATAGTATCCAGTCTTACATTTAGGTCTTTAATGAATTTTGAGTTTATTTTTGTGTATGCCGTTAGAGAATGTTCTAATTTCATGCTTCTACACGTAGCTCTCCACTTTTCCCAGCACCATTTATTAAAGAGACTGTCTTTTCTCCATTGTATATTCTTGCCTCCTTTGTTGTAGATTGACCATAGGGGTGTGGGTTTATTTCTGGGCTTTCTATCCTGTTCCATTTATCTGTATTTCTGTCTTTGTGCCAGTACCATACTGTTTTGCTGACTGTAGCTTTATAGTATAGTCTGAAGTCAGTCAGCCTGATTCCTCCAGCAGCTCTGTTTTTCTTTCCCAAGATTCCTTTGGCTATTCAGGGTCTTTTGTGTTTCCATACAGATTTTAAGGTTTTTGTTCTAGATCTGCAGAAAATGCCATTAGTTATTTGATTGGGATTGCATTGAATCTGTAGATTGCCTTGGGTATAGTATAGTCATTTTGACAATATTGATTCTTCCAATCCAAGAATATGGTATATCTTTCCATCTGTTTGTGTCATCTTTGATTTCTCTCATCAGCATCTTATAGTTTTCTGCATACGGGTCTTGGTTGTATCAGTTTACATTCCCACCAACAGTGCAAGAGGGTTCCCTTTTCTCCACATCCTCTCCAGCATTGATTGTTTGTAGATTTTTTGATGACGGCCATTCTGAACAGTGATACCTCACTGTAGTTTTGATTCTCATTTCTCTAATAATTAGTGATGTGGAGCATCTTTTCATGTGCTTTTTGGCCATCTGTATATCTTCTTTGAAAGATAAACAAAATAGATAAACATACATTTGTAAATTTGGAGAAATATACATTTCTCCAAATTTAAATATATATTTGGAGAAATGTATATTTAGATCTACTGCCCATTTTTGGATTGGGTTGTTTGTTTTTTCGATATTGAGCTGCATGAGCTGTTTGTATGTTTTGGAGATTAAACCCTTGTCGTTCGCTTCATTTGCAAATATTTTCTCCCATTCTGTGGGTTGTCTTCATTTTCTTTATGGTTTCCTTTTCTGTGCAAAAGCTTTTAAGTTTAATTAGGTCCCATTTGTTTAGGAGGTGGATCCAAAAAGGTATTACTGCAATTTATGTCAAACAATGTTCTGCCTATGTTTTCCTCTAAGAGATTTATAGTATCCAGTCTTACATTTAGGTCTTTAATGAATTTTGAGTTTATTTTTGTGTATGCCGTTAGAGAATGTTCTAATTTCATGCTTCTACACGTAGCTCTCCACTTTTCCCAGCACCATTTATTAAAGAGACTGTCTTTTCTCCATTGTATATTCTTGCCTCCTTTGTTGTAGATTGACCATAGGGGTGTGGGTTTATTTCTGGGCTTTCTATCCTGTTCCATTTATCTGTATTTCTGTCTTTGTGCCAGTACCATACTGTTTTGCTGACTGTAGCTTTATAGTATAGTCTGAAGTCAGTCAGCCTGATTCCTCCAGCAGCTCTGTTTTTCTTTCCCAAGATTCCTTTGGCTATTCAGGGTCTTTTGTGTTTCCATACAGATTTTAAGGTTTTTGTTCTAGATCTGCAGAAAATGCCATTAGTTATTTGATTGGGATTGCATTGAATCTGTAGATTGCCTTGGGTATAGTATAGTCATTTTGACAATATTGATTCTTCCAATCCAAGAATATGGTATATCTTTCCATCTGTTTGTGTCATCTTTGATTTCTCTCATCAGCATCTTATAGTTTTCTGCATACGGGTCTTTTGCCTCCTTAGGTAGGTTTATTCCTAGGTGTTTTATTCTTTTTTCATGCACTGATAAATGGTATTGTTTCCTTAATTTCTCTTTCTGATCTTTCGTTGTTAGTGTATAGGAATGCAACAGGTTTCTCTGCATTAATTTTGTGTCCTGCAACTTTACTGAATCCATTGACAAGCTCCAGTAGTTTTCTGGTAGCATCTTTAGGATTTTTTATGTATAGTATCATGTCATCTGCAAACAGTGACAGTTTTACTTCTTCCTTTCCAACTTGGATTCCTGCTATTTTTTTTCTTCTCTGATTGCTACGGCTAAGACTTCCAAAACTATGTTGAATAGAAGTGGCGAGAGTGGACATCCTTGTCTTGTTCCTGATCTTAGAAGAAATGCTTTCTGCTTTTCACCACTGAGTATAATGTTAGCTGTGGGTTTGTCATATATGGCCTTTATTATGTTGAGGTATATTCCCTCTATGCCCACTTTCTGGAGAGTTTTTATCTTAAGTGGGTGTTGAAATTTTGCCAAAAGATTTTTCTATTGAGATGATCATATGGTTTTTTCCCTTCAATTTGTTAATGTGGTGTATCACACTGAATAATTGTGGGTACTGAAAAATCCTTGCATCCCTGGGATAAATCCCACTTGATCATGGTGCATGATTCTTTTAATGTGTTGTTGGATTCTGTTTGCCAGTATTTTTTTTGTTGAGGATTTTTGCATCTATGTTCATCATGAGGTCGGCCTGTAATTTTCTTTTCTTGTGGTATCTTTGTCTGGTTTTGGTATCACGGTGATGTTGACCTCATAGAATGAATTTTGGAGTGTTCCTTCGTCTGCAATTTTTTGAAACAGTTTCAGAAGGATAGGTGTTAACTCTTCTCTAAATGTTTGATAGAATTCCCCTGTGAAGCTATCTGGTCCTGGACTTTTGTTTATTGGGAATTTTTTAATCACAGTTTCAGTTTCAGTGCTTGTGATTATTGTTCATATTTTTAATTTCTTCCTTGTTCATTTTTGGGAGATTGTACCTTTCTAAGAATTTGTCCATTTCTTCTAGGTTGTCCATTATATTGGCATATAGTTGCTTGTAGTAGTCTCTTAAGATCCTCTGTATTTCTGTGGTGTGTCCATTGTAACTTCTCCTTTTTCATTTCTAATTTTATTGATTTGAGCCCTCTCCCTTTTTTCTCGATGAGTCTGTCTAAAGGTTTATCTGTTTATCTTTTCAAAGAGCCAGCTTTTAGTTTCATTGATCTTTTCTAATGTTTTCTTTGTCTCTATTTCATTTATTTCTGCTCTGATCTTTATGATTTCTTTCCTCCTGCTAACTTTGGGGGTTTTTTTGTTCTTATTTCTCTAGTTGCTGTAGGTGTAAGGTTAGGTTGTTTATTTGGGATTTTTCTTGTTTCCTGAGATAAGACTGTATTGCTATAAACTTCCCTCTTTAGAACCGCTTTTGCTGCACCCCATAGGTTTTGGATCTATCTATAAGTAGATTCTTGGTTTGCGGTTACCATGAGGTTTTGATACAGCAGTCTATATATGTATATACAAGATTGTTTTAAGTTGCTGGTCTCTTAATTTCAAATGCATTTCCAAATATCCTGCATTGTACTCTCATCTTCTCATGATTGCTGGTTTTGATAGCATGTTTGTGAGTGGATGATTTCCTACCTTTACTGTATATTTGCCTTGACCAGTCAGCTTTCACGTTCATACTTTTCTTGTTTTCTCTCATGGGCTTTTCTTTTCTGCCTAGAGCAGTTTCTTTAGCATTTGTTGTAAAGCTGGTTTGGTGGTGCCATATTCTGTTAGCTTTTGCTTGTCTGTAAAGCTTTTGATTTCTCCATCGAATCTGAACAAGAGCCTTGCTGAGTATTCTTGGTTGTAGGTTTTTCCCTTCCACCACTTAAATATATCCTGCCACTCCATTCTGGCCTGCAGAGTTTCTGCTGAAATACCAGCTGATAACCTTATGGGGATTCCCTTGTATGTTATTTGTTGCTTTTCCCTTGTTGCTTTTGATATTTTATCTTTATCTTTCATTTTTGTCAAGTTGATTAACATGCCTCTGCATATTCCTCCTTGGGTTTATCCCTTATGGGACTCTGCACTTCCTGGACTTAGGTGGCTGTTTCCTTTCCCATGTTAAGGAAGTTTTCAACTATTATCTCTTCAAATACTTTCTCAGGCCCTTTGTCTCTCTCTTCTCCTTCTAGGACCCCTATATTGCAAATGTTGGTGCGTTTAGTGTTGTCCCAGAGGTCTCTTAGGCAGTCTTCATTTCTTTTCATTCTTTTTTCTTTATTCTGTTCTGCAGCAGTGATTTCCACCATTCTGTCTTCAGCTCACTTATCCATCCTTCTGCATCATTTATTCTGCTATTGATTCTTTCTGGTATATTTGTCATTTCATTTATTGTATTGTTCAACTCTGTTTTTTAAATCTTCTAGCTCTTTGTTAAACATTTCTTGTATCTTCTTGGTCTGTGCCTCCATTCTTTTTCTGAGATCTTGGATCATCTTTACTATCATTACTGTGAATCTGTTTTCAGGTAGACTGTCTATCACTTCATGTAATTATTCTTTTGGGGTTTTATTTTGTTCCTTCATCTGGAACGTATTCCTCTGCCATCTCATTTTGTCTCACTTTCCGTGTTTGAGGTCCCACAGACCGCAGGATTGTAGTTCCTCTTGGTTCTGGTGTCTGCCCCCTGGTGAGTGAGGCTGGTCATGGGGCTTGTGCAGGCTTCCTGGTGGGAGGGACTGGTGCCTGCCCACTGGTGGGTGGAGCTGGGTCTTGTCCCTCTGGTAGCAGGGCCGTGTCAAGTAGTGTGTTTAGAGGTGGCTGTGGCTCAGGATGACTTTAGGCAGCCCGTCTGCTGATGGGTGGGGCTGTGTTCCCACCCTGAAGGTTGTTTGGCCTGAGGCGTGCCAGCACTGGAACCTAAGGGCTGTTGGGTGGGGCCAGGTCTTGGTGTCAAAATGGTGGCCTCCAGGACAGCTCATGCCAATGAGTACCCCCCAGTACTTCTGCCACCAGTGTCCTTTTACCCACAGTGAGCCACAGCCGTCCCTCACCTCCCCAGCAGACCCCTCCAAGACCAGCAGGTAGGTCTCGCCCAGGGTCCTATGAAGTCACTACTCTTTCCCATGTCCCAGCTCACATGAGACCTTATTTGTGCCCTCCAAGAGTGGTGCTTCTGTTTCCCCAGACCTGTGGAGTTCCTGCAGTCAAGCCCCACTGGACTTAAAAGCCAAATGCTCTGGGGGCTTCTCGTACCAATGCAAGACCTCCAGACTGGGGAGCCTGACGTGGGGCTCAGAACTCTCACTCCTGTGAGAGAACCTCTGTGATATAGTTATTTTCTAGTTTGTGGGTCAAACTAGAAAATAATTAGTATGGGATCTGATTGTATTGCGAATGTGCCCCTTCTACCATCTCGTTGTGGCTTTGTCTTTGGGAGTAGAATTATCTTTACTGGTAGGTTCCGGCCCTTTTTTGTTGATGGTTGTTTAGCAGTTAGTTGTTTAGCAGTTAGTTGTGATTCTTCTGTCTTCGTGAGAGGAGGTGAGCTCAGGTCCTTCTACTCCACCACCTTGTCCTCCAGGTTTACTTTAATCTCAAGTATGTATTCTTGAACTCAGTAGTTCCAGTGGTGATTTCCTGATTCTCCGTCATGAAGTTGGAGGAGGAAGAGGGCTATGATTTGGCCCATTTTTTAAATTAAATTATTTGATTTCTTAGCAGTGAGTTTTAAGAATTCTTTGTGTATTTTGGATACTAGTCCTTTTTCAGATGTGTCGTTTGAAAGTAGTTTTCCCAGTCCATGGCTTATCTTCTAATTCTCTTCTAGTCCTCTTGTTATTGTCTTTCATGGAACAGAACTTTTTCATTTAATGAAGTCCAGCATATCAAGTATCTCTTTCATGGCTCATGCCTTTGGTATCTAAACTGGCATGACCATACCCAAGGTCACATAGGTTTTCTTCTGTTGTTGTCTGTGATCCATTTTGAGTTTTGTAAAGGGTGTAAGGTCTGTGTTTACATTTTTTTTTTTTTTTTTTTTTGGTATGTGGATGTCCAGTTGCCTTTGCTTTTTGGGCTGTCTGTTCTGTTCCACTGACCCATTTGTCTGTTCTCTCGCCAACACCACACTTTCCTGATTATTATAGCTGCATAGTAAGCCTTGAAGTCAGATAGTGTTGGTCTCCCAACATTATTCTTCACCTTCAACGTTATGTTGCCTCTTCTGGGTCTCTCGCCTCTCTGTGTAAACTTAGAATGTCTGTCATTATCCATAAAATAACTTGATTGGGATTACATTGACTCTGTAGACCTAGTTGGGGAGAACTGACATCTTGACAATGTTGAGTCAATGTTGAGTATCCATAAACATGGAATATCTCTCCATTTATTTAGTTCTTTGATTTTATTCATCAGACTTTTGTAGTTTTCCTCAAATAAATCTTATACATAATTTGTTAGATTTATGCCTGAGTATTTTTGGTGCTAGTGTAAATGGTGTTGTATCAATCAACTTTTAAATTTTTGAAGGAAATCGGGAAGGATGGTACAGAAAACAAAACAGATTCCATTGTGAAGAGTCACCTGTACCTTCCTTAAATCAGGAATCAGCTTGCAAAAGAGCAGAAAGAGAAGTTTCACTCCAGAATAGATAGGATTTCTGTAACTAATTTGGTGACAAAGGAAAAAGAAGTAGGGTACTCTAGGAATTGTTTCCTGCAGTGTGGCAAAAGGACACGTTTCTGAAAACTATAAGTAATTACCCCTGGGGACACTGCATTTCAGCTTAAAGATATGCGTTCTGTTGATCTGTTTGCATATTTGCAGAGTCCGTAGTTATAGGCATTATAATCCTGTCGGGCCTTAGTTTTCTACTTTTGTTTCTTGGTTGTTTTTTTTTTCTCTTAAAGAAAATGTGTTAACATTTCACCTGAAGAAGCAGTAGCTTACCATAGATATGAAAGGGAAATAGAACATTTTAAATGCAGATGTGTATAACAGTGTAAAATTTTTATGTAACAGAGGATTTCAGAAAGTATCAGTGAAAGAAAATAATGAAAACTAAAGAAACATTCCATTGCATAGATCAAATAAGGTTAAATTTGTAAAGTCCATTGTTACAAATCAATGCAGTAAAATCCCATAAAAATTGAGGCCTTAACTGTTCTGAATTAGTAAAAACATTTTTTGTTTTCTTTGTCTAATTATTATTCAATATGTTTTTAATTCAGGAATTCATTACTTTTAGGTACATAATCTAATTTAACTGCTAATACAGTATTTCACAGATTTTCTATCACACCAGCAACATCTGTTTACATAGAAAAAGTGATGATCTTCAGAAGCACTTAGGTTTTTAGTGTTTTAATAGATTAAACATACCGTCTGCATGTCATAAGTTGTAAACAGGGAAACTTCAACAGATGGATTTATCACAAATTCTGGTTCAGTGGGGAACAAATCAGGAAATTTTTCACAGGTTTTATATCAGTCTGCCTACTAAAGGAATTTTAAGATACAGAAATTTTAAATGTTTTTTAAATAAGTGTATATGCATGGTCACAGATACATAAAGAAATTATGGTTCAAAAAATGGTCAGGTATAGGTTGGATTTTTTAGTAGTATTGAATTGCTACCATAAGTTTATTATAGGAATTCTAAAAAGAAACATTTTTTTCTTTACATGACAAGTCTTCATTGCTAAAAAGTGAGTTTTTAAAAAATAATATTCCAGTATTTTTTAAAACAGAAACAAAAATTCTAACTTTTAAACCTGTTCATTCTATAACTTATGAGGTCAAATATTTAGATTTTTTTCATTGTTTTATGCAATTGGCCTAAAAGAATAAATTCATCTCTCATATGTGTGAGAACATTCAATAGATACTGATTTATGAAAAGAACTTGCTACTTGAATATGAGAAACTTGTCATTTTATGGATATTTTGTTTACTGATTGGAAGGATTAATGAAGGTAAAGAAGAAAATAGAATGTAATGCAAGCAGACCGCTTATGACCCAGGAGTACAAGGAGCTTGAATCATGAAATCACACTGTGACTGTGGTACTGATGACCAAACACCTGACTCTGACGTTAGCCGCTGAGACCAGTAGGATAGACAGTCTGGCAAGGAGAGTGTCCCGAATGTTGATTTCCCACTTGTCTGTACAAATAGGAAATTGATACTAGACAAAATATAACTTGATTTCCCCCCCCAAAATGTCCTCATGTGGCTACTCTAGTCCCCATAGAAGGGGGGGTCATGCCAGAGTCATCACTAAGAGAAAAAAACTCTAGTTCCAGGTGACTTGCGAACTGCTAACAAACAAAAAAACAAACAAACAAACAAAAAAACAGCATAAACCATGGGGGTCTTGGTTGTTTGATTTTATTTGTATATTTGATACATATTTCAGTGTATTTAGCTGTGTAGTGTCAGGTGCTCAGCTTATTATTTGCAGGCCTGCCCTTAAGCAAGACATTTAATTTACATAGACTTGAATTTCAATAATGGGGCCACATGTTTATGAAGCATTTGAAGAATGTTCCAAAATTTTCTTTGGTGGTCTTTTTCTGTAAGAAATCCAAAATGAAGGTAAGATGATATTTACAATAAGCTGTCACTTAGGAACTTATTTCTTTGAAGAAATACATCAAATATGGAAATCTACTCTTAGTTAAATATTAATTGGCCAAAGAAGTATTACATTTTTAGGATTGGCAGGCTTAGATGGTTCCATATATAAGAAATATCTAGTTCACTCCGCAAACTACAGTTCATCCATAATGCCCTTATTTTCTGAAAGCTATCGGAATAGTCATCCAGCTAAAACTATACAGAAAATGTGCTGGTGTGTTTCAGGAGGAAAAAGAACATGAAGAGCTGGGGGCGTCTCAATGGGCCAGGCCTGGTCTGGCCCCCACTGCTCCTCTCAGTACCCACTCTTCTGGTCTGAACTCGGGCACAGGGCCACACCTACCTGCAAGGAAGTCTTAGAAACATAGTCCGTGTGCTGCTTACTCTCCAAGGACTATAACTAGAGTGTCGTTTTTCTCTAATTAACCGTGAAAACGAAGAGAAGAAATATGTTTTAGTGAAAAAGTCACACAGCACGCGTTTGACTTCTGACTTCGTCATTTACCGGCTGTGTGATTTGGAAGTTATTTAGCCTTTTCTGGGCCTCTTGTTGTCTCTTTATAAAACAGAGGGGGAGATCAGTGTGTTGTTTTGAGGATCAAATACAAAGCATAATGTCTGGTACATAACAGAGGGCCTTGGTGGTAGCTTTGGTAATTTATAACATCTTTATTGGAGTATAATTGCTTTACAGTGGTGTATTAGTTTCTGCTGTATAACAAAGTGAATCAGCTACACATATACCTATGTTCCCATATCTCCTCCCTCTTGCGTCTCCCTCCCACCCTACCTATCCCACCCCTCGAGGTGGACACAAAGCACCGAGCTGGTCTCCCTGTGCTATGCGGCTGCTTCCCACTAGCTATCTACCTTACATTTGGTAGTGTATATATGTTGATGCCACTCTCTCATGTTGTCCCACCCAGCTTACCCTTCCTCCTCCCTGTGTCCTCAAGTCCCTTCTCTACATCTGCATCTTTATTCCTGTACTTGTACTTGTTTTTCTCTTTCTGACTCATTTCACTCTGTTTGACAGACTCTAGGTCCATCCACCTCACTACAAATAACTCAGTTTCATCTTTTATGGCTGAGTAGTATTCCATTGTATATATGTGCCACATCTTCTTCATCCATTCATCTGTCGATGGACACTGAGATTAGTGCTTCCATGTCCTGGTTATTGTAAATAGTGCTGCAATGAACATGTACGTAGTACATGACTCTTTGAATTATGATTTTCTCAGGGTATATGCCCAGTAGTGGGATTGCTGGCTCATATGGTAGTTCTATTTTTAGTTTTTTAAGGAACCTCCATAATGTTCTCCATAGTGGCTGTATCAATATACCTTCCCACCAACAGTACAGGAGTGTTCCCTTTTCTCCACACCCTCTCCAACATTTATTATTGGTAGATTTTTTGATGATGGCCGTTCTGACTGGTGTGAGGTGATACCTCATTGTAGTTTTGATTTGCATTTCTCTAGTAATTAGTGATGTTGAGCATCCTTTCACATGTTTGTTGGCAATCTGTGTATCTTCTTTGGAGAAATGTCTGTTTAGGTCTTCTGCCCATTTTTGGATTGGGCTGTTTGTTTTTTTGAAATTGAGCTGCATGAGCTGCTTGTAAATGTTGGAGGTTAATCCTTCGTCAATTGCTTCATTTACAAATATTTTCTCCCATTCTGAGGGTTGTCTTTTCGTCTTATGGTTTCCTTTGCTGTGCAAGTTTTAAGTTTCATTAGGTCCCATTTGTTTATTTTTGTTTTAATTTCCACTTCTCCAGGAGGTGTGTCAAAAAGGATCTTGCTGTGATTTATATCATATAGTGTTCTGCCTATGTTTTCCTCTAAGAGTTTTATAGTGTCTGGCCTTACAATCTTTAATCCATTTTGAGTTTATTTTTGTGTATGGTGTTAGGAAGTGTTCTAATTTCATTCTTTCACATGTAGCTATCCAGTTTTCCCAGCACCACTTTATTGAAGAGGCTGTCTTTTCTCCATTGTATTCTTGGTTCCTTTTATGAAAAATAAGGGGACCATATGTGCATGGGTTTATCTCTGCTCTTTCTTTCCATTGATCTATATTTCTGGTTTTGTGCCAGTACCATACTGTCTTGATTACTGTAGCTTTGTAGTATAAGTCTGAAGTCCAGGAGCCTGATTCCTCCAGCTCCATTTTTCTTTCTCAAGACTGCTTTGGCTATTCGGGGTCTTTTGTGTTTCCATACAAATTATGAAAATTTTGTTCTAGTTCTGTGAAAAATGCCATTGGTAGTTTGATAGGGATGGCGTTGAATCTGTAGGTTGCTTTGGGTGGTATAGTCATTTTCACAGTGTTGATTCTTCCAATCCAAGAACATGGTATTATCTCTCCAAGAACATGGTATATATCTCTCCATCTTTTTGTATCATCTTTAATTTCTTTCATCAGTGTCTTATAGTTTCCTACATACAGGTTTTTTGTCTCCTTAGGTAAGTTTATTCCTAGGTGTTTTATTCTTTTCATTGCAATGGTAAATGGGAGGAATGCAAGAGACTTCTGTGCATTAATTTTGTATCCTGCTGCTTTACCAAATTCATTGATTAGCTCTAGTAGTTTCCTGGTGGCATCTTTAGGATTCTCTATGTATAGTATCATGTCATCTACAAACAGTGACAGCTTTACTTCTTTTCCAATTTGGATTCCTTTTATTTCTTTTTCTTCTCTGATTGCTGTGGCTAAAACTTACAAAACTATATTGAATTATAGTGGTGAGAGTGGACAACCTTGTCTTGTTCCTGATCTTAGAGGAAATGGTTTCAGTTTTTCACCATTGAGAATGATGTTGGCTGTGGGTTTGTCATATATGGCCTTCATTATGTTGAGGTACGTTCCCTCTATGCCTACTTTCTGGAGGGAAATGGGTGTTGGGTGTTGAATTTTGTCGAAAGCTTTTTCTCCTTCAGTTTGTTAATAGGATGTATCACATTGACTGATTTGCGTATACTGAAGAATCCTTGCATTCCTGGGAAAAACCCCAACTGATCATGGTGTATGATCCTTTTAATGTGCTGTTGGATTCTGTTTGCTAGCATTTTGTTGAGGATTTATGCACCTATGTTCATCAGTGGTGTTGGCCTGTAGTTTTCTTTCTTTGTGACATCTTTGTCTGGTTTTGGTATCAGGGTGAGGGTGGCCTTGTAGAATGAGTTTTGGGGATGAGTTTTGGGGATGTTCCTCCCTCGGAAGAGTTTAACAAGGATAGGTGTTAGCTCTTCTCTAAATGTTTGATAGAATTCGCCTGTAAAGCCATCTGGTCCTGGGCTTTTGTTTGTTGGAAGATTTTTAATCACAGTCTCAATTTTAGTGCTTGTGATTGGTCTGTTCATATTTTCTATTTCTTCCTGATTCAGTCTTGGCAGGGTGCGCATTTCTAAGAATTTGTCCGTTTCTTCCAGGTTGTCCATTTTATTGGCATATAGTTGCTTGTAGTAATCTCTCATGATCCTTTGTATTTCAGCAGTGTCACTTGTCTCCTTTTTCATTTCTATTTATTTGAGTCTTCTCCCTTTTTTTTCTTGATGAGTCTGGCTAATGGTGTATCAATTTTGCTTATCTTCTCAAAGAACCAGCTTTTAATTTTACTGATCTTTGCTACTGTTTCCTTCATCTCTTTTTCATTTATATCTGATCTGATGTTTATGAGTTCTTTCCTTCTGCTAACTTTTGGATATTTTTGTTTTTCTTTCTCTAATTGCTTTAGGTGTAAGGTTAGGTTGTTTATTTGAGATGTTTCTTGTTTCTTGAGGTAGGATTGTATTGCTATAAACTTCCCTCTTAGAAGTGCTTTTTGCTGCATCCCCTAGGTTTTGGGTCGTTGTGTTTTCACTTGTCATTTGTCTCTAGGTATTTTTGGATTTCCTCTTTGATTTCCTTAGTGACCTCTTACTTATTTAGTAGTGTATTGTTTAGCCTCCATCGTTTTTTTTCCTGTAATTGATATCTAATCTCATAGCATTGTGGTCAGAAAAGATACTCGATATAATTTCAGTTTTCTTAAACTTACCAAGGCTTGATCTGTGACCCAAGAGATGATCTATCCTGGAGAATGTTCCATGAGCACTTGAGAAGAAAGTGTATTCTGTTGTTTTTGGATGGAATGTCCTATAAGTATCAATTAAGTCCATCTTGTTTAATGTATCATTTAAAGCTTGTGTTTCCTTATTTATTTTCATTTTGGATGATCCGTCCATTGGTGAAAGTGGGGTGTTAAAGTCCCCTACTACAGTTCTGTTACTGTTGATTTCCCCTTTGTGGTTGTTAGCATTTGCCTTATGTATTGAGATGCTCCTATGTTGGCTGCATAAATATTTACGATTGTTATATCTTCTTCTTGGATTGATCCCTTGATCATTATGTAGTGTTCTTCTTTGTCTCTTGTGTCTGTTTGATAGGAGAATTGCTACTCCAGCTTTCTTTTCATTTCCATTTGCATGGAGTATCTTTTTCCATCCCCTCACTTTCAGTCTGTATGTGTGCCTAGGTCTGAAGTGGGTCTCTTGTAGACAGCATATATATGGGTCTTGTTTTTCTATCCATTCAGCCAGTCTATGTCTTTTGGTTGGAGCATTTAATCCATTTACATTGAAGCTAGTTATAGATACGTATGTTCCTATTACCATTTTCGTAATTGTTTTGGGTTTGTTATTGTAGGTCTTTTCCTTCTTTTGTGTTTCCTGCCTAGAGAAGTTCCTTTAGCATTTGTTGTTAAGCTAGTTTGGTGGTGAATTCTCTTAGCTTTTGCTTGTCTGTAGAGGTTTTAATTTCTCTTATCGAATCTGAATGAGACCCTTGCTGGGTAGAGTACTCTTGGTTGTAGGTTCTTCCCTTTCATCACTTTAAATATGTCCTGCCACTCCCTTCTGGCTTGCAGAGTTTCTGCTGAAAGATCAGCTGTTAACCTTATGGGGATTCCCTTGTATGTTGTTTGTTGTTTTTCCCTTGCTGCTTTTAATATATTTTCTTTGTATTTAATTTTTTCTAGTTTAATTAATGTGTGTCTTGACATGTTTCTGTATGGGACTCTGTGCTTCCTGGACTTGCTTGACTATTTCCTACATTAGGGAAGTTTTCAGCTATAATGTCTTCAAGTATTTTCTTGGACATCCCTTTCTTTTTCTCTTCTTCTTCTTCTGGGACCCCTGTAATTCGAATGTTGGTGTGTTTAATGTTGTCCCAGAGGTCTCTGAGACTGTGTTTAATGTTGTCCCAGAGGTCTCTGAGACTGTCCTCAATTCTTTTCATTCTTTTTTCTTTATTCTGTTCTGCATTAGTTATTTCCACTATTTTATCTTCCAGGTCACTTATCTGTTCTTCATTGTCTGTTTGCTCTTTAGTTCTTCTAAGTCCTTGTTAAACGTTTCTTGTATTTCCTCCAAGATTTTGGATCATCTTTACTGACATTACTCTGAATTCTTTTTCATGTAGACTGCCTATTTCCTCTTCGTTTGGTCTGGTGGGTTTTTAGCTTGCTCCTTCATCTGCTGTGTGTTTCTCTGTCTTCTCACTTTGCTTAACTTGCTGTTTTGGGGGGTCTCCTTTTTGCAGGCTGCGTGTTCGTAGTTCCCGTTGTTTTTGGTGTCTGCCCCCAGTGGGTAAGGTTGATTCACTGGGGTTGTGTAAGCTTCCTGGTGGAGGGGACTGGTGCCTGTGTTCTGGTGGATGAGGCTGGATCTTGTCTTTCTGTTGGGCAGGAGGACCACGTCCAGTGGTGTGTTTTGGGGTGTCTGTCACCTTATTATGATTTTAGGCAGCCTCTCTGCTAATGGGTTGTGTTGTGTTCCTGTCTTGCTAGTTGTTTGGCATGGCCTGTCGAGCACTAGAGATTGCTGGTCATTGAGTGGAGCTGAGTCTTAGCATTGAGATGGAGATCTCTGGGAGAGCTTTCGCTGACTGATATTACGTGGAGCCGGGAGGTCTCTGGTGGACCAGTGTCCTGAACTCAGCTCTCTCACCCGAGGCACAGGTCTGACACCCAGCTGGAGCACCAAGACCCTGTCAGCCACATAGCTCAGAAGAAAAGGGATAAAGGAGAAAGAAAGAAAGAAAAGAAAGTTATTAAAAATTTTAATTATTAAAAATAAAAAGAATTAAAAAGTAATTTTAAAAAAGGGGAAAGAAAGAATAGAGCAACCAAACCAAAAAACAAATCCCCCAATTATAACAAGTGCTCAAAACTATATTAGACAGACAGAACCATAGGACAAATGGTAAAGCAAAGCTATACAGACAAAAATCACAGAAAGAAGCATACACATACACACTCACAAAAAGAGAAAAAGGAAAAAATATATATATCTAAAAGGAAAAAAAGGAAGAGAGCAACCAAATCAATAAAAAATCTACCAGTGGGCTTCCCTGGTGGCACAGTGGTTGAGAGTCCGCCTGCTGATGCAGGGGACATGGGTTCGTGTCCTGGTCTGGGAAGATCCCACATGTGGCGGAGCGGCTGGGCCCGTGAGCCATGGCCGCTGAGCCTGCGCGTCCGGAGCCTGTGCTCTGCAACGGGAGAGGCCACAAGAGTGAGAGGCCCGTGTACCGCAAAAAAAAAAAAAAACTACCAGTGATAACAAGCTCTAAACACTAAACTAAGATAAAACCAGACCCAAGTCTACAGTCGCTCCCAAAGTCCACCTCCTCAATTTGGGATGACTCTTGTCTATTCAGGTATTCCACAGATGCAGGTACATCAAGTTGATTGTGGAGCTTTAATCCGCTGCTCCTGAGGCTGCTGGGAGAGATTTCCCTTTCTCTTCCTTGTTCGCACAGCTCCCGGGGTTCAGCTTTGGATTTGGCCCCACCTCTACATGTAGGATTGCTGGAGAGCGTCTGTTCTTGGCTCAGACAGGACGGGGTTAAAGGAGCCGCTGATTTGGGGGCTCTGGCTCACTCAGGCCGGGGGAGGGAGGGGCACGGCGTGCGGGGCGGGCCTGCGGCGGCAGAGGCCGGCGTGACGTTGCACCAGCCTGAGGCGCGTTGTGCGTTCTCCCGGGGAAGTTGTCCCTGGATCCCGGGACCCTGGCAGTGGCGGGCTGCACAGGCTCCCTGGAAGGGGGTGTGGAGAGTGACCTGTGTTCGCACACAGGCTTCTTGGTGGCGGCAGCAGCGGCCTTAGCGTCATGCCCGTCTGTGGGGTCCGCGCTTTTAGCCGCGGCTCACGCCCATCTCTGGAGCTCCTTTAAGCAGCGCTCTGAATCCCCTCTCCTCGCGCACCAGGAAACAAAGAGGGAAGAAAAAGTCTCTTGCCTCTTCGGCAGGTCCAGACCTTTTTCCGGACTCCCTCCCAGCTAGCCGTGGCGCACTAACCCCTGCAGGCTGTGTTCACGCCGCCAACCCCAGTCCTCTCCCTGCGCTCCGACCGAAGCCCGAGCCTCAGCTCCCAGCCCCGCCCGCCCCGGCGGGGGAGCAGACAAGCCTCTCGGGCTGGTGAGTGCCGGTCGGCACCGATCCTCTGTGCGGGAATCTCCCCGCTTTGTCCTCCACACCCGTTCCTGCGCTCTCTTCCGCGGCCTCGAAGCTCCCCCCTCCGCCACCCGCAGTCTCCGCCCGCGAAGGGGCTTCCAGTGTGTGGAAACCTTTCCTCCTTCACAGCTCCCTCCCACTGGTGCAGGTCCCGTACCTATTTTGTCTCTGTTTTTTCTTTTTTCTTTTGCCCTACCCAGGTACGTGGGGGGTTTCTTGCCTTTTGGGAGGTCTGAGGTCTTCTGCCAGCGTTCAGTAGGTGTTCTGTAGGAGTTGTTCCACGTGTAGATGTATTTCTAGTGTATCTGTGGGGAGGAAGGTAATCTCCGCATCTTACTGTTCCGCCATCTTGAAGGTATGTCCTGGCAATATTTTTTTAACGTTTTAAAGTTAAAATATATGATTCTTCTTTTACAGGAACACCAGATGCATTTTCCCAGTTACTTACCTGCCCATATTGTGACAGAGGATATAAACGCTTTACCTCTCTGAAAGAACACATTAAATATCGCCATGAAAAGAACGAAGACAACTTCAGTTGCTCCCTGTGCAGTTACACCTTTGCGTACAGAACCCAGCTCGAACGTCACATGACCTCCCATAAATCAGGAAGAGATCAAGTAAGTGGAAAGACTGCATTCACGAAATTTCCACACTGAGAACTCACCCCTCCACAGAAGGCGAGGGTTTTAATATACTGAAAATTTTAGGGGATGTGTCTGGTCTACAGCCTTATGAAAAGGAAAGAGATTATTCATTTGGATTATCTGGTCATTTCTGATTTTAAAAGCACATATGAACACTACTTTAGAGGTAACTAAGTTTTTTTCTTTTTCAGGTAGGTCCCTTTCATCTCAATTTAATTGTTTTGCTTATACCATAACAAATACTGCCTTACGTTTAGAATTTCAGAATACATACTACTGGAATGTTCAGTGTAGAGAAAATAACTGATTACATAAACTGCATGCCTCGAAAAATCTAAAGTTTAGACTCTAAACCATTTTTAATCTGAAGATTCAATTTTCATATGGTTTATTCTACTTGTTTCACTTTGCCTCAATTTCTAGAAGCGTAAACCAAGACTATCCTGTAAGTGTAAGTTACATTTAAATTGTTGGCTGTGTATTTAAGTACAGGTTAAAGTTAAAGAAGCTTTTGCCAGTTGTCCTTTTATAAGATCCTGATAACCAGCAACTGCAAGTAATGAAATTTAGCTACTTAATTCTAGATTTAAAAGTCAAGTAAATATTCAGCTGCACAGGGTATGTTGAGGCTATGTCCAGTTTCTTATATCCAAGGATGTGAACATCTGTCTACCTGAGTGCATGAGAGTTTTATCTGTGTGCGCCTAAGTCACAGATCCCCTAGAGGACAAGTTACCCCAAACCAGAAAACTGCAACAGAAAGATGAGAAGGGTCAGCCTGTCTTCTCAGGACTCTGGGGACAACACTCACGAACTAAGATAAGGGGTGTGGGAGGGTGGCAGGCAGGGAGCAAGAACCAAGCTTCTCCTTAGGTGGGTCAGTGGCTCAGTCCACGCAGGGCACTTGGGGTGGACCGAGCGCCAGGAGAGGAGAAAACTGACACACGGAAGACAGAGCCCATCTGTTCGCATCTGCCCCGCACGAGTCTTGTCAGGGACAATACAGATGCATGCTCTTGTCACCCTGGTGTCCCCACATGACCATGCTATAGACAAGCCCTGGGGAAAGGGTCTGCCAGGTGATGTGTGGGGAGCAGCCCGTCCTGCCTCTGCTGCCCCACATCCTCTACCCTGAGGGCCCTTGTCAAAGGAAGGGACCTTCAGAGGACAGATGGAACTGGTGGGGAAAGCAGGAGATGCTGCTATAAAATTGTAAGATCTCTGATGAGGGTGAAAGCCACTTTCTGTGAGGATTTCTCTGATGGGTTTTGCAAAGGTAGTCGGTTTTATACGTGAAGTATGTAGTCAGACCAACGTCAGAAAGGAGCCGTGATAAATGTAATAATGTGAGAAACAGAATTGGGAACAATTTAGGTTAGGACCAAAGTGCAGACCATCTGCCGTGCTGGCCTTTGAAAAGTGTCTGAGTTTCCATTCTGTATGAGGCCTGTTGTAGGTGTTAAAGGCACAATAGTGAAAAACATGAGCAAAGTCCCTGCCAGTAGAAGGCGTGTATTAGTAGGTGACAGAAATGTAAGATATAAAAGCAGGTAGAATGATGAAAAAATAAGGCAAGAGTAAGAGGATAGAAAGTTTTTCTGTTTTTACAGGGTAGGGAGACCTTTCTGAGAATAAGTGTGATAGGGAAGCCACTGAAAGATACTGCATTTTGTCTTATAATTCTAAGGCAGCACGGACTCTTGGGTGGAAAGTAGACTGAGAGAGACAAGAAGGAAGCAGGGAGGCCACTTAGAGGCTGTGATCTAAGCCAGAGGTGGTCGGTGTGGCAGACACAACATCGTTAGGGACCGTGGGTGCAGGATGGCTTGCTGAGGGATTGAACAAGGGTCTAATGGAAAGAGAGGGATCAGGGATTCCTCCGAAGTTCAGGGCTTAAGTGATGATCAGATCAATGAGGGGGTTATTCACAGAGGTAAGAGACACACGAGGGGAGGGCCGACTCTTCCAGGAGAGAAATGCAGGCGTCACCGCAGGCCTGTTGCTTCCCAGTGGGGACCATCGAGGGAGCGGCCAGCGAGGGCCTGGCATTGAGGGGATGCGAGACGTCGAGCGAGAGACATTTGGGAGTTGTCACCGTATGTTCGGTTTCAAAGCCAGGGGTTTGGGTGAAGTAGAGCATGGTACGTGCTCTGTCCTTCCTGTACGAAGGACAGAAGAAGGGAGATTCCAGTGAGGGAGAGCGCACAGCAAGCAGAGCTTGAGCCTTTGACAGATGGGTAGAATCTTAACGGTCAGAATTCAGGGGAAGCACAGCCAAGAAGTAAGGGATAGTATAAATCAGAGCAAGGAGGTGAAGAGCAGTACGTGTGCAGAAGACTGGGGCTCACTGGACGACTGGGACATAGGCTCCTGAGCGGGGATTGGTGAAGAAGCCTGGAAACTCAGGGGCTATGAACCTGGCGTCTGTAGTAGTAGAATCTGGGTTCAGGGGTGGAGAGGAATCCTCTAGAAATCTCTGAGCAGAATTGGTTGAATAATTCAGTTCCAGCGGTGCTTCTGTAAGAGTAATAGAGGGTACAGGATATATTCGAAGTATACAGAAGTAGGGATTTGGTAAGCCAGGCAGAAAGCTAGTACAACAACCCATATTGGGCTGAAAAAAATGGAAGTACTTGTTAAATCATCAGATTAAGGTACATTTTGGAAATACCAAACTTTCTAGAGACAGGCTAAGGTGCTGAGAAAGCCCAGCCTTTTCTTCTGTGTGTGTAGTAATTGTGCTAGAGACAGATGACTGGATGTCCTCGACTGCAGTTCCTTTATCTGTGGATCAGACTGCAGGCGACGTGGCCTCTCGTTCCTAGCAAAGTGCGTGGTGTTTGTGCTGACGCTGTGCTGCTTCATACTGCTGATCCTTTAGGAAGCGGAGATTTTCCTTTATGTCACAATTCTGTTGCCATGATCAACCTCCTTTTTGGTAATATTCCCAGTGTTAGATTTTTGTGACTGTTAAAATTTGAGAATCACCAAAACATTCCTTTTAGTAGATTGGATGTTCCTTAAAGCCTTTTTGCTTTATAAATAAAACACCAATTCTTTCTTACAGAGACATGTGACGCAGTCTGGGGGTAATCGTAAATTCAAGTGCACTGAATGTGGAAAAGCTTTCAAATACAAACACCATCTAAAAGAGCACTTAAGAATCCACAGTGGTAAATATTTGTTTTCTTTGTCTATGGTGAATATCATAGCAATTACGGTAATAAATTAATATCACTTGCGATCTACACACGATTAGAAACGCTGCTTTTCTTTTAGGATAAAGACAAACCTGGAGAAATCTTCTGCTTGTAAATGGTGTTTTACTGGAATCTTAATCTTTGACGAAAGTATAGCAAGTCAATAGGACATACTCCACATTTCCTCATCAGAATATAGCATGCGTTAACCAGACATA
This sequence comes from Neophocaena asiaeorientalis asiaeorientalis, assembly GCF_003031525.2. Lineage (NCBI taxonomy): Eukaryota > Metazoa > Chordata > Mammalia > Artiodactyla > Phocoenidae > Neophocaena > Neophocaena asiaeorientalis. The sequence goes on along the minus strand of NW_020173682.1, from coordinate 3,883,608 downwards.
CAACCTGAAAACACTTCAGCTTTCTGGTGAATGTTATTTCATCGCCTCCTCTGCACAGTTAACAAGGGAATGATAAAGACTATAGGGGTACCGTGTGCCCAAGGGAGGGAGGAGATGAAGACACTCTTCTTTACATGAGAGAGGTAGAAATGGAACTCGAGGCAGGAGGTGGCACGGGTGCTGTGGAGTCAGCGGGCGAGAGCAGCACAGCAGGGCAGGGACTGAGGCGTGAAGGGGGACCTAGACTAGGGAAATGTGCTCTGCCCTCATCTCACCCTTCTCTTCTACACTAGTCATTGTCTGTCTGCAGCTTTACGTACAAAATGAACATTACTATATGGTAAAAATGTTATGTCTGTTTAGAAAGTTGTTTCCACAAAAGCTATCAAAACCTAGAAACTATCCCACATTTGCATTGCATTATGAACTCTGTTCGTCTCCTGATTAATTCTGATATTACTTAAGTCTTAATTTTAATGAAAAACAGCTGTTAGCTAATGAGTGGGAAATTACGTGTCTGCACATGCTTATTTTGTGAAGATTTTACAAATATCCTGCAAAAAGAGTAGAGTTGGGTGGCTTTATGAGGGCTGGTTGGTGATATCTGTGTTTTATTTTGGAACTGCATTTATAGAAGTTGTGCTGAATTGGTTGTTGAGGGCTAAATAATGTTAAAGTTACCACTTAAACCAAGATTCATACAAATACATTTAAAAATTTTTACACATTAATAATGTGTCTGGAAAGTAAAGATTGTCTTTTAGAGCCTGGAACAGGATCCTGTTTCTCAGCCTCTCAGCTCCTGTGCCATTGAACAGTTTTCATCAATTTTATACATATATATTAATATTAACATATATTAATATATACTAAATGGACCTTTTTTCCTCTTACACCACTGTCCTTATTGAGATATAATTGACATACAGCACTGTATAAGTTTAAGGTGTACAGTTTGATCTGACTTACACACATCATGAAATGATTATCACAGTAAGTTTAGTGAACATCCATCTCATACAGACGCAAAATTATAGAAAAAAATATTTTCCTTGTGATGAGATCTCTTAGGATTTACTCTCAACTTTCATATGTAACATGCAGCAGTGTTAATTATCCTTACCATGGTATACATTGCATTCCTAGTACTTATTTATCTTATAACTTCTTATAACTGGAAGTTTGTACCTTTTTTGACCACCTTCATCCAATTCCCCCCACCCACCCCCGCCTCTGGTAATCACAGATCTGATCTCTTTTTCTATGAGTTTGTTTGTAAATTTTTATAAAGTGTCTTTGTCTGGTTTTGGTATCAGGCTGATGCTGGCCTTGTAGAATGAGTTCAGAAGCATCCCTTCCTAAAGTAGGATTCACATACAAAATGAACGTCATATGGTCCTATTGCAGTCATATTGCAGTCATATAAGAGGACTTACCAGATCTATAGATGATACACAGTTGGGATGCACAGATCACACCAAACATTAAAATATAAGTCTAGAAACAAGAAGTTAATAATCACAGAATCCTACACTGCTATTCAAAAATCAACCTCAATCAAGTAGGGAGCTAGTATCTGTAGTACATACAGAAAAACTTTAGGAGTTTTGATGGTGAAGAGCTTTGTATAAGCTAACAGTATGCTGCTGCTTTAAAAGATAAGGCAAATTTAGGCCGCATCATAGAACCAAAACTTGCACCGTGCTCTGTCTGCTCTCCATTCGTTATGTCTCTTATTTACTATGAGGCTTGTACACCTTTAATACAGCAAAAATTTTAAAAACATTTAAGAAAAATAAAGTTAAGAAAGTAAGACAGGCATGAAGTAAACATGAGAACAAAAGGAATATATAAAATCCTTTGCACATGCTAGAAGTGACCACAAATTAGACGCTAAGGTTTCGGAAGTAAGAAAACTACAATTAGTAACCAAGACCCAGAGTGACTGTAAGTAAAAAGAATCACTTGCTGGAGTGACTGTAAGTAAAAAGAATCACTTGCTGGAAAAAGCACAACCCTTCCTGATACTAAGTCCATAGAGAAAGTTGTTCCTTGAAGCATCATTAAGAATAAAGAACAGGGAGGACCTTCAAGATGGTGGAGTAAGATGAGGAGATCACCTTCCTCCCCACAAATGCATCAGATATACATCTACATATGGAACAACTCCTACAGAATGCTGGCAGAAGACCACAGACTTCCCAATAGGCAAGACTCTCCCCACATACCTGGCCGTGTGGCTGACAGGGTCTTGGTGCTCCAGCCGGGTGTCAGGCCTGAGTCTCTGAGGTGGGAGAGCCGAGTTCAGGACACTGGTCCACTAGAGACCTCCTGGCCCCATGTAATATCAATTGGCGAGAGCCCTCCCAGAGATCTCCATCTCAATGCTAAGACCCAGCTAAACTCAGCGACCAGCAAGATCCAGTGCTGGACAGGCCAGGCCAAACAACTAGCAAGACAGGAACACGACCCCACCCGTTAGCAAAGAGGCTGCCTAAAATCATAATAAGGTGACAGACACCCCAAAACACACCAGTGGACACAGACGGTACTGTCGACCAGAAATACAAGATCCAGCCTCACCCACCAGAACACAGGCACCAGTCTCCTCCACCAGGAAGCCTACACAACCTACTGAACCAACCTTAGCCACTTGGAGCAGACACCAAAAACAGAACCTGCAGCCTGTGAAAAGGAGACCGCAAACGCAGTAACTTAGGCAATGAGAAGACAGAGAAATACGCAGCAGATGAAGAAGGTAAAAACCCATGAGACCGAACAAATGAAGAGGAAATAGGCAGTCTACCTGAAAAAGAATTCAGAGTGATGGTAGTAAAGATGATCCAAAATCTTGGAAATAGAATGGAGGAAATACAAGAAACATTTAACAAGGACCTAGAAGAACTAAAGAGCAAACAGACAACGATGAACACCACAATAAATGAAATTAAAAATCCTCTAGAAGGAATCAATAGCAGAATAACTGAGGCAGAAGAACGGATAAGTGACCTGGAAGATAAAATAGTAGAAATAACTACCACAGAGCAGAATAAAGAAAAAAGAATGAAATGAATTGAGGACAGTCTCAGAGACCTCTGGGACAACATTAAACACACCAACATTCGAATTACAGGGGTCCCAGAAGAAGAGGAGAAAAAGAAAGGGACTGAGAAAATATGTGAAGGGATTATAGTTGAAAACTTCCCTAATATGGGAAAAGAAACAATCAACTCCAAGAGGACAGAGAGTCCCATACAGGATAAATCCAAAGAGAAACATACCAAGACACATATTAATCAAACTATCAAAAATTAAATACAAAGAATTAAAAGCAGCAAGGGAAAAGCAACAAATAACATACAAGGGAATCCCCATAAGGTTAACAGCTGATCTTTGAGCAGAAACTCTGCAAGCCAGAAGGGGGTGGCAGGACATATTTACGGTGATGAAAGGGAAGAACCTACAAACCAGATTACTCTACCCAGCAAGGATCTCATTCAGATTGGACAGAGAAATGAAAACCTTTACAGACAAGCAAAAGCTAACAGAATTCAGCACCACCAAACCAGCTTTACAACAAATGCTGAAGGAACTTCTCTAGGCAGGAAACACAAGAGAAAGAAAAGACCTACAATAACAAACCCAAAACAATTAAGAAAATGGTAATTGGAACATAACATATCCATTAATTACCTTAAATGTAAATGTATTAAATGCTCCAACCAAAACACAGACTGGCTGAATGGATACAGAAACATATGCTGTCTACAAGAGGTGCACTTCAGACCTAGGGACACATACAGACTGAAAGTGAGGGGATGGAAAAAGATATTCCATGCAAATGGAAATAAAAGAACGCTGGAGTAGCAATTCTCCTATCAGACAAAATAGACTTTAAAATAAAGGCTAGGGCTTCCCTGGTGGCACAGTGGTTGAGAGTAAACCTGCCAATGCAGGGGACACGGGTTCATGCCCTGGTCCAGGAAGATCCCACGTGCCACGGAGCGGCTGGGCCCGTGAGCCATGGCCGCTGAGCCTGAGCGTCTGGAGCTTGTGCTCCGCAACAGGAGAGGCCACAACAGGGAGAGGCCCGCGTACCACACACACACACAAAAAAAAGAAATACTAGCAAACAGAATCCAACAGCACATTAAAAGGATCATACACCATGATCAAGTGGGATTTATCCCATGAATGCAAGGATTCTGACAAAATTCAACACCCATTTATGATAAAAACCCTCCAGAAAGTAGGCATAAAGGGAACTTACTTCAGCATAATAAAGGCCATATATGACAAACCCACAGCCAGCATCATTCTCAATGGTGAAAAACTGAAACCATTTCCACTAAGATCAGGAACAAGACAAGGTTGCCCACTCTCACCACTCTTATTCAACATAGTTTTGGAAGTTTTAGCCACAGCAGTCAGAGAAGAAAAAGAACAGGAATCCAAATCGGAAAAGAAGAAGTAAAACTGTCACTGTTTGTTTGCTGATGACATGATACTGTACTAGAGAATCCTGAAGATGCTACCGGAAGTAAAGCTACAGTGATCAAGACAGTATGGTACGGGCACAAAAACAGAAAGATAGATCAATGGAACAGGATAGAAAGCCCAGAGAAAAACCCACGCACATATGGTCACCTTATCTTTGATAAAGGAGGCAAGAATATATAGTGGAGAAAAGACGGCCTCTTCAATAAGTGGTGCTGGTAAACCTGGACAGCTACGTGTAAAAGAATGAAATTAGAAAACTTCCTAACACCATACACAAAAATAAACTCAAAATGGATTAAAGACCTAAATGTAAGGCCAGAAACTATCAAACTCTTAGAGGAAAGCATAGGCAGAACACTCTATGAAATAAATCACAGCAAGATCCTTTTTGACCCACCTCCTAGAGAAATGGAAATAAAAACAAAAACAAACAAATGGGACCTAATGAAACTTCAAAGCTTTTGCATAGCAAAGGTTACTATAAACAAGATGAAAAGACAACCCTCAGAAAGGAGAAAATATTTGCAAATGAAGCAACTGACAAAGGATTAATCTCCAAACTACACCAGCAGCTCATGCAGCTCAATGTCAGAAAAACAAACAACCCAATCCAAAAATGGGCAGAAGACCTAAAATAGACATTTCTCCAAAGAAGATATACAGACTGCCAACAAACACATGGAAGGATGCTGAACATCACTAATTACTAGAGAAATGCAAATCATAACTACAATGAGGTATCACCTCACACCGGTCAGAATGGCCATCATCAAAAAATCTACAAACAATAAATGCTGGAGAGGGTGTGGAGAAAAGGGAACCCTCTTGCACTGTTGGTGGGAATGTGAATTGATACAGCCACTGTGGAGAACAGTATGGAGCTTCCTTAAAAAACTAAAAAGTAGAACTACCATACAACCCAGCAATCCCACTACTGGGCATATACGCTGAGAAAACCATAATTCAAAAAGAGTCATGTACCACAATGTTCATTGCAGCTCTATGTACAATAGCCAGGACACGGAGGCAACCTAAGCATCCATCAACAGATGAATGGATGAAGAAGATGTGGCACATATATACAATGGAATATTACTCAGCCATAAAAAGAAACGAAACTGAGTTATTTGTAGTGAGGTGGATGGACTCAGAGTCTGTCATACAGAGTGAAGTAAGTCAGAAAGAGAAAAATACCCTATGCTAACACATATATATGGAATCTAAAAAAAAGGTTCTGAAGAACCTAGGGGCAGGACAGGAATAAAGACGTAGAGAATGGACTTGAGGACACGGGGAGGGGGAAGGGTAAGCTGGGATGAAGTGAGAGAGTGGCATGGACATATATACACTACCAAATGTAAAACTGACAGCTAGTGGGAAGCAGCCGCATAGCACATAGCACAGGGAGATCATATCGGTGCTCTGTGACCACCTAGAGGGGTGGGATAGGGAGGGTGGGAGGGAGATGCAAGAGGGAGGGGATATGGGGATATACGTATGCATATAGCTGATTCACTTTGTTATAAAGCAGAAACTAACACACCATTGCAAAGCAATTATACTCCAATAAGGATGTTAAAAATTAAGTTAAAAAAGAATAAAGAACAAAATATTTATATCATCCTGAGAAATATCCTTAAAATAATACAACAGAGAATTTGATAGTGTTTTCTCTCTAAAATAAGATTCTTCAATAGAGGCCAACGATATTTCACCAAAGTGCAGTTCAGGAAAAGCACTGTCCCAGGGTGGCTGACGGACGCCGTCCCGTCTACGGCTCCCGGATGGTCCATTCCAAGGGGAGAGTTCAAGCAGGGCTACTCAGCGTCATCCCAGATACACTGAGAAACTAGTATACCAAGACAGTGCTCTGACAATTTCATTGTATTTTATACAATATTGGTCCATAGGAGATTGGAAAGTTTTTTTAATGAAAAAACAAATGACCCTCACCACAGATGGTTTTGAAAGCACTGTTTAGAGTATCTAGTAATGAATGAACTGCATATCCTTCAGGAATCCTCTGTAATTTTTTTTCTCAGCGGAGTTTTCATAAGACCTTGAGGGTCAGGGTCCTCGATTATATGCCCTAAAATTGCCCAGATAGTTGGTCTCTTCTGATACCCATGAAATGAACCCTATGCAGAGACGTGTGTCACACGTCATGTGAACTTCACACGTGGGTGGGCACTGAGCTGTGAGAAGGCCACCACACCTGCACACACGGGGGTGCAAAGGAGCCCCTGCACCTGGGCTGGGATCCTCCCAGCAAGTAACCTGGGTTTGTTCCACGGCCTTACAGTCATTTTAGCCTGGAAAACCTTTACATCAGGTGCAACCGAACACCCACCCAGCCATTAAAAAGAAGTCAGTGTTCATAGTACATGTAACTTTGAGCAGCACACCCTCCTGATACGACCTCCAGGGCTGAGTGGTTACAAACACTGACCCAGGTCGACTGGTAAGCGAGCTGATGTGCTTCGGCTATCATCCGTAAGCTATGAAGTGAGAGTTAGAAACAAGAGTTTTTCTAACAAACGTAGTGACTTTAGCTCTAGAATAACTGTCCTGCAGACTTTGCAGGAGTGGTGAAGTATCAGGGTGATTCCCAATAAGCATAATGATAACTAGCGCTTACTGAACACTTAACTCTGTGCGGCCACACTCTAGTTTCCTGCATGCACTAAGGCATATACTTCTCACAATAACCCTGCGAGGTGGATGCTACGAGAAAATGGAGGTTCAGCAAGCCTAGCTTTGTCCACAGTCACTCAGCTGGGACATGGCAGAGCTGGGGCTCTGACACAGGCATCCTGTCTCCAAAGCCACTGCCGTACCCACTGTGCTCTTCTACCTCCCTGTTTGTAAAGACAGAAGTAACCTGTATTACATATGCTTATTTTCCTAGAGAGCGGGACTCACCTAAAAATGCCACCGAATAATTAAGAATGTTAAAATAAGAGAGATACTAGGACATATCCCTTGTTTTACCCCCACTGGAAATTTTTATCTGATGCATTTTGAGTAATGAATCATATTTCAGGCATCCCACTGGAAAGATACTGATTAAACTGGAGAATTTCCAGAGGTGAGTTAACAAGCGAGTAAGGGTTCTAAAAACCATGTCCCACGAGGAACACGTGAAAGACCCGGATATGTTCAACCTACACAAGGGAAATTGAAGAATACACGTGACAGCTCTTCATCAGTTTGGAAGTCTGGCTCGTGGAAGAGAAGTTAACCCAATTCTGTGGCATCAGAAGCAAACTAGTGCAGGGAAGTAGGCGTTCCAACAAGCGGACTTTGGCTTAGTACTGCACCTCTGTCTCACTGCCTTTGGAAGGAATCACTAACATTTCTTGAGAGCACACTGAGTTTTGCTATATAATCTCATATAACTGCTACACCAGTCCAGTGAGGATGTATCTACATTTATTTATGCACCAAAACACTGAGGCTTAAAAAGGTTAAGAAAATAGCCTGTGACAGAGCCAGAATCTGAACCCAGATCCACGGTCCTCAGCAGAGCCAGACTAGACTGTCTTCCACAGAGCTGTCCAGCAGCAGTAGACTCCTTTTAATAAAGGAGGTTAAGCAGAGATGAGCCAGTGTCAAGGATGATATAAAATGAACTCTTCATTGAGAAGGAGGCTATATAGAGGGCTTATTAGATTCCTTCCAGTTCTGATTTCTTAGATATAAATTTCTATGAAAATATAATGCACTTGTTTTAAAGTTTACAACATTGAAGTTACATTACTAGCAGAGCTTACGTTGACTTTCTTGCTGCTTTCCTTTTAATTATTAAAAAGAAAGGGGGAATGTGTTGGGGGGGGTGGGATGAACTGGGAGATTGGGATTGACATGTATACACTAGTATGTATAAAATAGATACCTAATAAGAACCTGCTGTATAAAAAATAAATTTCAAAAATTCAAAAAAAGAATAAAGCTGAATATACCAGAAACTAACACAACATTGCAAATCAACTATACATCAATTAAAAAAAAATAAAGTGGCTATAAACATCAAAAAAAAAGGGGGGGGAAGATAAAGAGCTTTAATTTTGCTACTGAGTAGATAATCAGCATCGTCACATTTCATAATTTTCATAATTAGCCATTCATTCATCTAAAGAAGGTTTTTAAAGAGCATCTCCGTGAGCTGCTGAGCCTCACTGTAACAGGTGCAGGGAAACGGCCCACAACACCTGGAGTTTGCTGCCTCCCCGAAAATGGGCATCAGTAACCTTTACCTTATAAACGATGAACTATAAGTTAAAGCAAAAGGAAAAAAGAAATAGGTTGTATGTAAATATTTCAGGTAGCTCAGTGCTTCTCAAAATTTTCTGTCAAAGTAGCCCTACTGGCCTTGTACCCTGGAAGGTCTAAGGAAGCAACTTAAAGGAGGCCTCTGTAAGCAGGAAGCTTCTTTGTTTTTTTCCTAACGTTTCACAGAAACGTTGCATTTGTGCAACATAGTCTAATCTGTGTCTTAATATTTACATGTTTTAAATTACCATAACCACTGTCGCTAAAACTGAAACTGTAAGATGCTTTTCATACCCAGTAAAACATTGCCTGATATATCCAGAAGTACATACGTCCCAGTTTAATAAGCCAAGGCTTATAACAATACCTTGTATTTAAAGTTTTCTTCCCATTGAAAAAGACATTTTCAAGGAAACCTGTGGAAACCTGTGGATGTGGGAAGGATAGATATTCATGACTCATACAGTTAAGGCGAGATGTTCATACGTGTTAAGCCTTACGGGAGATTTACTTTTCTTTCCTCTAATATTAATTTCTCCTACAGATGGTTAAGTAGAATAAAATATAGAAAATTACATAAATTGGTGAAACAGGATCAGAAAAAAATTACTTGAAAGAGTAGGATATAATTTTTTGGTATTTGAGAATGATTTGAACGTTTAAAAGTTTGCAGAAATGTTGGACACATATGCTGAGAAGACTCTTATTGGTTAGCACGTAGCTCAGACTCACGTTTTACTGGCGTTTATGACATTTACGTAGGTTTTGAACGTAAAGTGATAATTCTAAATAAAATTATATTACAAACATACATGGTAACCTCTTTTTAAATTGATACTGCTTGTTTCAGGGAAAACGTGGATACGTAAAAATTTATGAATGTAATTTTCTTGTTGTTGTTTAGGAGAGAAGCCATATGAATGCCCAAACTGCAAGAAACGTTTTTCCCATTCCGGTTCCTATAGCTCACACATAAGCAGTAAGAAATGTATCAGCCTGATGCCTGTGAACGGGCGACCACGAACAGGGCTCAAGACCTCGCAGTGTCCCTCACCATCTCTCTCGGCATCACCAGGCAGTCCCACGCGACCACAGACACGGCAGAAGATAGAGAATAAGCCCTTCCGAGAACAACTTTCCGTAAACCAAATCAAAACTGAGCCTGTGGATTATGAGTTCAAGCCCATAGTGGTTGCTTCAGGAATCAACTGTTCAACCCCTTTACAGAATGGGGTTTTCAGTGGTGGTGGCCCCTTGCAGGCAACCAGTACTCCTCAGGGTGTGGTGCAGGCCGTTGTTCTGCCAACGGTGGGGCTGGTGTCCCCCATCAGTATCAACTTGAGTGATATTCAGAATGTACTTAAAGTGGCAGTAGATGGTAATGTAATCAGGCAAGTTTTGGAGAATAATCAAGCCAATCTTGCATCCAAAGAACAAGAAACAATCAGCGCTTCATCCATCCAGCAAGGTGGCCATTCTGTTATTTCAGCCATCAGTCTTCCTCTGGTTGATCAAGATGGAACAACCAAAATCATCATTAACTACAGTCTTGAACAACCTAGCCAACTTCAAGTTGTTCCTCAGAATTTAAAAAAAGAAAATCCAGTCCCCACCAACAGTTGCAAAAGTGAAAAGTTACCAGAAGATCTTACTGTTAAATCTGAGAAGGACAAAAGCTTTGAAGGAGGAGGGAATGACAGCACTTGCCTCCTGTGTGACGACTGTCCAGGGGACATCAGCGCACTTCCGGAGCTAAAGCACTATGACCTGAAGCAGCCCGCCCAGCCCCGTCTGCCCCCCACACCAGAAGGTGCCAAGCCCGAGGCCTCTGCTCCCTCGGGGTCCGGAGACGGCAGTCTGTCTCCCAGCCAGCCACCTTTAAAGAACCTCCTGTCTCTTCTGAAAGCATATTATGCTTTGAATGCACAGCCAAGTGCAGAAGAGCTCTCAAAAATTGCTGACTCAGTGAACCTACCGCCGGATGTAGTGAAAAAGTGGTTTGAAAAGATGCAGACGGGACAGACTTCAGTGCAGTCTTCTGAAGCATCTTCTCCCGAGCCAGGCAAAGCCAACATCCCTGCTAAGAACGATGATCAGCCTCAGCCCACAAACGCAGATGAATCCCAGGACGGCACAAGGAATCTCCAGAGTCCTCTGAAGATAACTAGCTCCCCCGTCCTACCGGTGGGCTCCGCGGTCAATGGTTCCAGAAGCAGCGCATCATCCCCATCCCCCCTCAACCTCTCCTCCTCCGGAAACGCACAGGGTTACTCGTACCCGGCAGAAGGGGCACAGGAAGAGCCACAAGTCGAACCTCTTGATCTTTCACTACCAAAGCAACAGGGAGAGTTATTGGAAAGGTCAACTATCACTAGTGTTTACCAGAACAGTGTTTATTCTGTCCAGGAAGAACCCTTGAACTTGTCTTGTGCAAAAAAGGAGCCACAAAAGGACAGTTGTGTCACAGACTCAGAACCAGTTGTAAATGTAATCCCACCAAGTGCCAACCCCATAAATATTGCTATACCTACAGTCACTGCCCAGTTACCCACGATCGTGGCCATCGCCGACCAGAACAGCGTTCCGTGCTTGCGAGCGCTGGCGGCCAACAAGCAGACCCTGCTGATCCCCCAGGTCGCCTACACGTACTCGACTGCAGTCAGCCCGGCAGCCCAGGAAGCAGCCCTGAGGGCGGCCCAGCCCAACGGAAATCAGGTAAAGAATGCCCGCACCCTCGGCCTCTACTGGTCAAGTGCTCGTTTGACTTTTTTCAGTGAATTTTTCTAATAAAAATCAGTCCCAAGAGAGCCAAGCAGCTTGTTAAGCTGTCATTTCTGAAAGGAAACAGATGAATGTGTGCCTTAGTACTTTTCAACGGCAGTTTTGTTATTCTGCTGAGAAAAGGGTCGATGAGTCTCAGCTAAATATTGACTGTTTGAAACTAGAGACAGAAGACGAAAGTAAACCTGGAATGCTTACTAATCAGACTTCTGTTTTCTAGTCAGATCCCAAAATTCGGTAACGTTCTGTGTCGATTATGATCATTCGTAAATGAGAACTTGTTCACAGACATTTCACACCAGGCAAACTTAGCTATCACTTTTTATGTGTTTATAAAAAAACTTTAAACAAACAAAAATTAAGTATATAAAGAATTCATCTAGTGAATTTACTCATGACTTTATAAGCTGTAAACTACGTAGTGTTCAGTCATAATGATACATGAGGGAATTATTCTTGTGAATCTATGTTTGCAGTTTCCTCTTTAACTCCCCCCAAATCCATGACGGTTTTGATAGAACCAATGTGTGTGATTGCTGTGTGTCTCACTGTCCGGGCTTTTTCTGTGTCACTGACCTTGATGTCTCTCCATTTCTTTCCATCAATTTCTGATTAAATTTATCTCTAGTATTCATTTGATTCAATCTTTTTTCCAAATATTTGCTCTAAGTAGGTGCAGCTAAAATAATTACGGTATCCTGTTCAAGTGTGTTTTGCTGCTTTTTGCTCTTTATTGCTACCAGTGGGCTTCCCGTAATTGTGGTAACTCTTGAAAAAGTTTTCACACGGCTGAATTTCTCACCAAGTCTAAATTTTGGGTATATAAAACACTCTTCATGCCTTTGAATAATAAACAGGGAACCACAGACATTTCCGTGAATCATCAACTAGATCACATGACGTTGGAGTCCCTTAGCACCATTAGCAGCTCGCAAATGCCAGAAAAATGTCGGCACTTCTCCCGCCTCACAGAGCCGTGAGAAACGTGGAAAACCTTTGAACTTGTAGAAAATTTGTGAGTTTAGAATGGAAGACTTCAGAAAAGACACAGGATCTTAGGGGCCCAATCCCACTACAGGCTCCCTGAAGAATTATTCTACTGGCAGGAGGCCCAAGTTTCCTCCCCAACCCTATCCCTAACCCGAAACTCTGAAGATTCATTGTTTAGCAAGTGTTCTTGTTTAGAAATGTAGACCCTCCTACATTGTTTCCACCTTGCTCCTTAGAAAAGTGACAGGGAGACAGTGGAGTTTAGTTCACAAAACTCTAAGGTTCTGGAAGATGCAGTCTGAAGACCACTTTTTTAAAAAACAGAATCTTAATTTTTGCTTAGTGAAACCCAGAATGAAAAAGTGAAGGTAAGTGATGCAGTCACAAATCTGTGATTGTTTAGCAAACTCGTAAGTTAAAACTTTCTGCCAATTTCTCATAAATTAACGATTCATATGGAACTAGGTGGACTGTGTTAGTACTGCGTTTTGTATTACTTATTTTTGGTGTCCTTTCTTCTCGGCGCCAGCCGGCCCTGGGTTTGCTGCGGTTGTGGCTGTATGTAGCGCCCCTCCCTTTTGTCTGTGTCAGCCCCACCTGTCACCTGGCCCTCCCCTTGGAGCCTGCTTTGGTCAAGTTGTGGAAAGTGTAAATCACAGTAGTTCTTTAATCTGTGCTTTTATTCATGTCTCTTGTTTATCTTGTAATTTTAAAGGAAATTGTCCTACTTCTTTGTCTCCTCTAGGATGAAAGGCAAGACACTAGCTCAGAAGGAGTATCAAATGTAGAGGATCAGAATGACTCTGATTCCACGCCACCCAAAAAGAAAATGCGAAAGACAGAAAATGGGATGTATGCTTGTGATTTGTGTGATAAGATATTCCAGAAGAGTAGCTCGTTGTTGAGACATAAATACGAACACACAGGTATGTATGCTCGTGAACCTGGCAGTTTTGGAAAAACAAATTTATAACCATCTCCAACCTGAAGTGCCCCGAAGCCTGTCGGCTTCATGCCGTCTTATTTCATAGCTGTGCCCTTATTTTCAGGTAAAAGACCTCACGAGTGCGGCATATGCAAAAAGGCGTTTAAACACAAGCATCACCTGATCGAGCACACGCGCTTGCATTCCGGGGAGAAGCCCTACCAGTGCGACAAGTGCGGGAAGCGCTTCTCCCACTCGGGCTCCTATTCCCAGCACATGAACCACCGCTACTCCTACTGCAAGAGGGAGGCCGAGGGGCCCGTGAGGGGGAGGGGCGCGAGGGGGAGGGGCGAGCCAACTCCGAAGGTGCGAGGGAGGGCGCAGGAGCTGGAAGCCCAGCCCACAGTTTAGAACACAAAGTCAGCCAGGGCGCTGAGCAGGTGTCTGAAGAGAAAACAAATGAAGCCTGATCGTTTTTCTAGAAAGAAAGAAAATTCTAATTGGTAATGAAGTTTGTTCTATGTTATACATGCTTTTCACGGAAACACAGTAACCTGTATACTGTGATTTCTGTTCACTACTGTGTAAAGTAAAAATTTAAAAAAATACAAAATACCAAAAAAAAAAAAAAAACACACACACAAAAAAAAATCCGGGTGTGCCTGAACCTCAGACCTAGTAATTTTTCATGCATTTTTCAAAGTTAGGAACAAGTTTGTAACATGAAGCAGATTAGAAAACTTAATGACTCAGAAAGCAAAGATGCAACAGGTTAAAGGAAACTGATTACTTAGACAAGCATCTGGCATTGTTTCATTTTATCAGTATTAATTATCACTCTTACGTTGGTTTATTCTTAAGCTGTACAATTGGGAGAAATTTTATAATTTTTTATTGGTAAACATATGCTAAATCCGCTTCAGTATTTTATTATGTTTTTTAAAATGTGAGAACTTCTGCACTACAAAATTCCCTTCACGGAGAAGTATAATGCAGTTCCAAACCGTGCTAACTACCATTTCTAAATTCAGTCTAGAAGGTAGTAACTTCTAATATTTAGCTGTCATAGTAGAGCGTCTTCTCATTTAAAGTGTATCGTTAGCCTTAAGAAAGCAGCCGATAGAAGAGCTGAAGTTTCTTACTCATGTGGTTTAAATGGAGTTGAAAAGATTGCCGTTGAGCTCTGATTGCAGGGACTAACAGTGTTGATACTGGTGAGGACAGCAGAGTCGTCAGATCGGTGTTCGTAATTGTGTTTGAGTACGTGGTGAACAAATATGAAGGATGTGATATGAAGCTTTGTATCTCCTTTGGCCTTAAGCAAGACCTGTGTGCTCTAAGTGCCATTTATCAGTATTTTCAAGGCTCTGACCAGCCTCCGTTCATGCGTGGCCTACAATAACTAGCATTTGTTGATCTGTTTCTTGTATCGAAATTCTAAAATAAAACTCAGAACCACTGACTCTGTCAGAGAAGCCAAACACTGGGACATTTCACCCTTTAATAATTCCTCCGTATCATTTTGCGTTAATTGACTTCCAGAATTTCTCTACAGAAATGAAAGGGAAATTTTCTAATCTGCTTTATCCATGTACTTGCATTTCAGACACGGACCTGCCATTGTTCTTTGGCTCATAATTGTTTCCAAATGTTAGTTATTATGGACCCAGTTTATTAACAACATTAGCTGATTCTTACCTATCAGTATTATTTTATTTCTTTTAGTTTATAGATCTGTGCAACATTTTTGTACTGTATGTCTTCAAACCTGGCAGTATTAATACCCTTCTTAACTGACATATGTACTTTTAGTTTTAGAAAACTTTTATATTTATGTGTCTTATTTTTATATTTCTTTATTTATTACACAGTGTAGTGTATAATACTGTAGTTTGTATTAATACAATAATATATTTTAGTATGAAAATTTGGAAAGTTGATAAGATTTAAAGTAGAGATGCAATTGGTTCTCTTGCATTGAGATTTGATTTCACAGTGTTATGTTAACATTTATACTTGCCTCGGACTGTAGAACAGAATTTAAATGGGAATGTATTAGTTTTACAACTACAATCAAGTCATTTTACCTTTACCCAGTTTTTAATATGAAGCTATTGAATTCTGAAATTCACTGTGTGACTAACAGCACGATGTTCTGCGGTTTTATTAAGAGATTAGTCTAACCATGAGGTCTCGCTTCCTTACAAGCCAAGCTAGGGCAACCTTATATAAACAGTGTTGGGAACAACGTTTAACATTTTGTGCCAATTTGTTCCTGTATTCATGTATGTAAGTTACAAACCTGACTCTTCATTTTTAAGTTCCTTGTTACACCATGGTCATTTTCTAGTTTTTTACCAGACTCCCCCATCTCACAATAAAATGCATCAACAAGCCTGACTTACTTGCTGTCATTCTTTTAATCATTATCAAGATTTTCTTTGGAAAACACTGTAACACACATGGGGGTATCATACCGTCATCCTGCGCTTGGTTTATCTTGGGCTGGGTCTGGGGAGACTGAATGGTGTAGACGTTCCCCCCTAAATCGTGGATTTTCCTGCGGCTGGGTGTTTCTGGGAAGGTCAGAGGGGACACTAACGCACGGCCTCCCCGGAGCTTGCTTCCTCTTCCCGAACCCCTTCACCCCTCACTCCTGACCCCGTGGCCTCTCACCCTTCGGGAAGCCTGCATTAGGTGCCTTTCCTCTGGGCTCCCACAGCCCCTGTACCTGCCTCGTCCTCTCAGCCCTTATGCTGTGGCTCACACGCCGCCCACCAGGACGGGCCGTGTCGGCCGCTGGGTCACCCGCCCGGCAGAGTGCCCGGCCCAAGTGCATGCGGCCACGTTGGTCGAAGGAGAATATAATTTGCACGTTAACAGGGCTCAGCTGTGTCTTTCTTTCCTACTCTTTTGCTTCTATGTATGTTCAGTGATTTCAGCAATTTAATAACTTTTTACTCAGGCCCTACGGAACACCAGACATAGCCGACAAATTGTAAACTACACCTTTCCCATCGCCTTTCTCCTCTGATTTGCGAGCTTATTTCTAGGTGTCGTCTTTCTGGTGCTTAACCCAATGGTACACGACACAGGCGTCCAAGGCCTCTGGTAGGAACTGATGGGACAACCCTCCCCTTCTTACGGCCTCATGTTCCTAGGTGATCGCTATCAGCATGGTGCCTCATTTCTCCCGTCACTGAGAAGAGCTACCCAATAAACAAATGCATTGTATAGGGTTAGAAAATAAGAGTAAATAACCCTTCTTAGGAGACATTGGTGCTATAATCACTAAGGAGCAGCTCAAAGGCAGAGTTCTCGATACATACGGGTAAACGGCTAAGAAAGGGATCCAGATTCATCAGACAGGTTCCGAAAATGAAACTGCGCGAATGCTTCCCATTACTCCCCCAAGCCCCATAACAGCAAGAGTGTCATTTGTCCCTGACTTGTACCATGCACACAGGTGCTTCACTGCTGTTGTCAAAGCTGATTTCACAAAAGCCTTGCAAGATTGAAAGACCATGTGCCCATGAACACAGACATATTAAGTAGCAGAATAAAGACTGGAACATGGGTCCACCCAACTCTAAGAGCCATGCCCTCAACTAGCCTGCCTCACATCTCACTTAAGAGTAGCTTACACCATCTACATTTAAACTCAATCCTGGCCTTAAGTACCATGAGTAGAAAATGTCAGCAAGGCCAATATACATTTTATAACATGATGAAAAAGAAAAGCAAGGGCAAGGGTTTTTCAAATCTGTGTGCAAACTTAAAATTAGCCTTGAAAACGTGTCAATGCAAACTCAGAACAGATGTCTTAAGATCAATTAGAACAACCACAATATGGTCTTTGTCTTCTGAACCTAAAAAAGAGCATAAATTGCTCTGTTCTAGTGAACAAATGCATTCCACTCAATACACATTTTTTCCCAAAAACACATGGGACATTCATGAAGAGAAACCACCTTATGGGCCGCAAAACAACCCTCAAGTTCAAAAGAACTGCAGACAAAGTGGTTTTACTCCGACTACAAAATAATTAAACTAGAAATCAGTAACAGATACATCTGGAAAATCCACCCCCCTCCGCAAAACTACTGGAAATTAGACAACACATTTCTAGGTAAAATATGACCATTATAAATTATGAAGAACTAAGTAAAAATGAAAATGCAACATCAGAAGTTGCCGTGTGCAGTAAAGCAGTGCATGTAAGAAAATTTATAACATTAAACTTCTATTAGAAAATAGAAGGTGCAGTCATCTAAGCTTCCACCTTAAGAAATTAGGAAAAGAATAAAATCAAACCCAAACCAAGCAGAAAGGAGGCAATAATAAAAGAAGACAATGGCATAGAAAACAAAAACAGTTGAGTAAATCAATGAAATCAGAATCTGATTCTTTGAAAAAATTAATACAATTGATAAACCTCTAGCCAGACAGATCAAAGAATAAAAGAAAGGAGACAAATCACCAAGAACGAGAGAGAAGATCTTCTTGCAGATTCTACAGGGTAAAAGGATGAAAACGAAGTATTATGAACTTTATGCCAATGAATTTGACAACTTTGATGAAAATGTCACGTCCAAAATACCAAAACTCACTAAAGGAGAAATAGATGACCTGATTAGTCCAATCACAAAGAAATTTCTAGTTAAAAATCTTCCCACAAAGAAGACTCCAAGCCCAGATGGCTTCACTGGTGAATTCTACCAAAAATTTACAGAAGTTATTGTACCAAGTCTACACAAACTCATCCAGAAAATAAAAGAGGAAAACACTTCCCGCCTTAGTCTGTGAAGCAGCAGCATTAACCTGATAGGAAAACCAGACAATGATATTACAAGAAACAAAAACTACGCACTAATAGCTCCCTGGATGTAGATGCAAAAATCCTTGACAATGGGGCTTCCCTGGTGGCGCAGTGGTTGAGAGTCTGCCTGCCGATGCAGGGGACACAGGTTCGTGCCCCGGTCCGGGAGGATCCCACATGCCGCGGAGCGGCTGGGCCTGTGAGCCATGGCCGCTGAGCCTGCGCGTCCGGAGGCTGTGCTCCGCAACGGGAGGGGCCGCAACAGTGAGAGGCCCACGTACCGCAAAAAAAAAAAAAAAAAATCCTTGACAAGATATTAGGAAATCATTTTGAATAGTTTATCAAAAGGAAAGTACATTACAACCAAGTGGAATTTATCCCAGGACTGCAAGGTTGTTTTTGCATTCAGAAACCACCTTGTAAACCAAAAATTTACACAGTTTTTACATATTTACATCATATTTACAGAGCAAAAAGAAAAACGATATCTTAATAGGTGTACAAGAAGCATCTGACTAAATTCTACACCAAGTCACACAAGTTCTTGGCAATCTAGGAATAGGAGGGGGTTTCCTCAGCCTGACAGAGGGCACCAGCAAAAAAGCCCCATAGTTAACAATTTTGAAAAATTAAATGCTTTCCTCCTAAAATTATGAACAAGGCAATAATATCTGCTCTCACCCTTTTATTAAGCATTGGACTGGAGGTCCCACGAGGTGCCACATGACAAGAAAAATGACAGGCATACAGATCGGGGAAAAAAAAGTAAAACTTTTTATTTGCAGACAGGTTGGTTGTCTATGTCGAAAAAAAGGAATTTACAAAAAAGCAACTAGAAAAGGTGAGAGCAAGGTTACAGGATATAAGGTCATTATGCAAAAATCTATCATATTCTTATAGTAAGGGTAAAATGGAAATTTAATTTTTTAATGTATGAAATATTTAGGGATAATTTAGCAAACTACGGGCAAAACCCAGGCACTGAAAAATACAAAACACAGCTGAAAGAAATTAAAGGTGCAATGAAAATGAAAAGATATTCCATGTTTATTGATCAGAAGATTCAATGTCATTGCTGTGTCAGTCCTCCCCAAATTTATCTATTTTTTTTACTTTTTAAAAAATTTACTTATTTTATTTATTTTTGCCTGTTGGGTCTTTGTTGCTGTGTGTGGGCTTTCTCTAGTTGCGACGAGCGGGGGCTACTCTTCGTTGCAGTGCATGGGCTTCTCATTGTTGTGGCTTCTCTTGTTGTGGAGCAAGGGCTCTAGGCATGTGGGTTTCAGTAGTTGTGGCACACGGGCTCAGTAGTTGTGGCTCACGGGCTTAGCTGCTCCGCGGCATGTGGGATCTTCCCGGACCAGGGATCAAACCTGTGTCCCCTGCATTGGCAGGTGGATTCTTAACCACTGTGCCACCAGGGAAGTCCCTATCCTCCCCAAATTTATCTATTAATTCAACACAATTCCAGTGAAAACTGCAGCCACATACTTGTAGAAACTGACAGTCTTATTCAACATTTATATGGAAATGCAAAAGACTTCAAGTAAGCAAAAGAATTTTGGAAAAGAAGAATAAAGTTGGAGGACTTAGACTACCTGATTTCTAGTGATACTATAAAGCTACAGTAGTCAATACAGGGTTGTATTGAATGGACAATACAGGGTTGTATAAGAATGGACATATAGATCAAGAATACAGAATTAAGAGTTAGGAGGAGATCCACATATTCATAGTCAATTGATTTTTGCCAAAGGTGCCAAGATAATCCAATGGTTAATTGATCATCTTTTAAAATGTACTGCTGATAGATATCCATATGCAGGAAAATGAACTCGATCCTTATGTCACACCAGACATAGAAATTGTTTCAAAATAGATTGCATACTTAAATATAAGAGCTAAAAGTATAAATCTTTTGGAAGAAAACATAAATTCTTTGTGACCTTCGATTAGGCAAAGATTTCCTAGATAAGATACAAAAAGGATGAATGAGTCATAGAGGAAAAGAATTGATGAATTAAAATTTATGAAAACTTTAAAATTTTGCTCTCCAAAAGATACTGTCAAGAAAATCAAGAGGGAAGACACAGACTTCTTCAAGAGGGAGAAAATATTTGCACACGTATATCTATATACCCGAGAAATGAAAACGTGTCTACACAAAAACCTGTACACAATGTTCATAGCAGCATTACTTACAATAGCTAGAAAGTGGAAACAGTCCTAATGTCAATCAACTAATGAATAGATAACTGTGGTATATCCATACAACGGAATATTATTCCATAGAAAAAAGGAATGAAGTACTGATGCATGCTACAACATGGATGGACCTTGAGGACCTTACACTAAGTAAAAGAAGCTAGTCACAAAAGATAAAATATTCTGTTATTCCATCATATGAAATACCCAAAATAGGCAAATCTAAAGAGACAGGAAGTAGATTAGGGCTGGGGATGGGGAGAGAATGGATACTGACTGCTAAGAGGTATGGGTTTCTTTTGGGGACAGTCGAAAGTTCCAAATTAGATTGTGGTGATATTTGCATAACTCTGTGAATATACAAAAACCATAAAATTATACATTTTAAATGGGTTGCTTTATGGTATGTAAATTATATCTCAACAAAACTGTCAAAATATATGCGTATATATTAATAAGACAGCCCAATTTTTTTTTATGGGACAAAAGATTTGAACAGATACTTTACCAAAGAAGACATATGAATGGGAAGTAAGCACATGGAAAGATGATCCACATCATCAGGCATTAGGGGAGGCAAAGTAAAGCCACAATGTGCTACCACTACACACCCAAGAGAGTGGCCAAAATTTAAGACTATCAGTTATACCAAATACTGCACAGGCTATAGAGCAACTGGAGCTCTCCTACATTGCTGGTGGGAATTTAAAACAGTACAACCACTTTAGAAAATAGTTTGTCGGTGCCTTATAAAGTTAAACACATACTTAATATACAACCTTGAAAGCCCCACTCCTTGGTATTTACCCAAGATAAATGAAAATATATGTCCACTCAAAAACTGTATTAAAATGTTCATAGCAGTTTTAGTCATAATAGCCAAACTGGAGATAACCCAAATATCTTATCAACCGGGGAACAAATAAACAAACTGCAGAATTTCCATACACGGGAATAAGTAACACATAAGCAATAAGTAACATATAACAACGTGGATGAATCTGAAAAGCAGATATGCAAAGTATAACATGAAGTGTGGTGGCCACTGACTTGCAAGTATCTCTTTGAGCTCCTGCTTTCAATTCTTTTGGGTGTATACCTAGAAGTGGAATTGCTGGATCAAATGGCAATTCTAAGCTAAACTTTTTGAGTAGCTACCAAACTGTCTTCCACAGTGGTACAGCATTTTATATTCCACCAGCAAAGCACAAGCATTTCAATTTCTCCATGTCCTTGCCAACACCTGTTATTTTGTTTTGATAATACTTATTCCGATACATCATACTTATTTCTTCCAGTCAGACAGACCTAGGTTTAAATCTCAGAATGTTAGGAATCACTTCTCAGATTCTTCGTTTATAAAATGTATTTAATATGCTCCCTCGTGAGGATTAAATGAGAAAATGTGTACAAATGTTTCAAGCATAGGCACACATAAGTAGGTGCTTAATAGAAGAGTTTCTCTCCTAACTATTCATCTTCACGTACTGCCCATTAATCTCCCTTAAGTACAGCTCTGATTATAGCTCCCTGTTCATGTGTGACCACTGCCTATGGAGTAAAAGCCAAATTCCTTAGCAGTTACACCTTAATTTCCCCTAATATAATTAGTAGCTCATACTTGCTGAGCCCTTACTTTATGTCAGACACTGGGATACTTGTATTATACTTACAACCTGTTTAATCCTCATAATGACACTATGAGATAGGCCCTGTGGTATAATAAAAAATGTACATATTGGGGAAGGATTGTGGGAAGATGGTCGAGTAGGCAGCACCAGGCTCTGTCTCCCCACCTAGACAACAATTACCTAGGCAGAGTATGTCTGATGTAACTAGTTTGGTGCCCTGGGCACTAGTGTCCACAGGAAAACTTGGAGAGTAAATCGAAGCTAATTTTGGTCAATTTCCAAAGTTAATTTTTGGTCAACAGGAGCAGCTACCTATCCCCCAACCCCAGCCTGTGAAAGGCACCTGCACGCATGTCGCTGGAGTATCTTGCGCACAGTGTGCTGGATCCAGGGTGGACAAAAAGAACCCTGTGCTCCGAATAGCAGACACCTGTGCTCTGTTCGCCGATTCCTGCTTCTGATCACAGAGGCGGCAGCCACTGTTGCTACTCCTCCCCCAATTGTCACAAGCCCCTCTCCTTCTGGATGAAGTGACTTCCATCCCCCATTCATTTTTCACTTTAGGAGCCAGACATGAGGACATTCAAAAACAACTAATATATGGGGAAAATTAGAAAGTGACTGCACATGCCCAGGACAAGGCTCAGGAAAGACTTGAGAAAAAGCTTAAGTTTACACCTCAGACCAATCCCTGTCTCAGAGGCAGATTATAAAAATAAAACAATAACAAAGAGCAGACCCTGGGGAAAGGGGAGAATCTGATTTCCACAGTTACTACATCATTAGATTCAAATGTCTAGTATTCGACAACAATGACAACAGCAAAAATCACAAAGCATAGAAACAGGAAAGTGTGGCTCATTCAAAAGAAAAAATAAATCAACATAATCGTCCCTGAAAAAGACCTGATGGCAAATCTACTAGACAGAGATGTTAAAACAACTGTCTTAAAGATACTCAAAGAATTAAAGGATGATGTGGAGAAAGCCAAGAAAATAAACAGTGAACAAAATGGAAATATTAATAAAAATATAGAAAACCTAAAAAGAAACCAAAAAGAAATTCTGGAGCTGAAAAGAACAATAACAAGTTTAAAAATTCCCTAGCAGCACTCAAAAACAGATTTGAGCAGGCAGAAGAAAGAATTAGCAAACTTGAAGATAGGGCAACAGAAATTTTCAAGTCGGTAGAACAGAAAGAAACAAGATTGAAGAAAGGTGCACAGAGCCTAAGGGACCTGTGGGACACCACCAAGTGGACCAACATAATATGCATCATGAGATTCCCAGAAGGAGAAGAGAGGGAAGGGGCAGAGAGAATAGTTGAAGAAATAATGGCTGAAAACTTCCCAAACTTGATGAAATACATGAGTATAAACATCCAAGATGGCCAGTAATCTCCAAGTAAGATGACCTCAAAGAGACCTACACCAAGACACATTATAATCAATCTATCAAAAAACAAAGACAAAGAATCTTGAAAGCATGTAGAAAGAAGCAAATCATCACATACAAGGGACCCTCAATAAGATGATCAGATTTCTCATCAGAAGCTTTACAGGACAGAAGACAGTGGGCTGATATATTCAAAGCGCTAAAAGAAAAAACTGTCAACCAAGAATCCTATACCCTGAAAAACTGTCTTTAAAAATGAAGAAGACATTAAGACATTCCCAGATAAACAAAAGCTGAGGGAGTTCTTCACCATTAGACCCGCCCTGCAATAAATGCTCAAGGGAGTCCTGCAAGGTGAAATGAAAGGACACTATGTGGTAATGTGAAGCTGCATGGAGAAATGAATATCTCAATAAAAGTAACAGATGGGAAATTATAAAAGCTAGTATTAATGTAACAATGATTTGTTACTGCACTTTTCATTTTCTGCACGGTTTAAGAAATTAACACATTTAAAGAAAAAATTATTAGTGTAAAAGCTAATATTACTGTAACTTTGGTTTGTAACTCCAAATCTTGTTTTCTACATAATATTAAGGACTAAGGCATTTAAAATAATTATCGGTTTATGTTTGGGGGCATACAATGTATAAAGATGTAATTCTGTAACATCAACAACCAAAAACGGTGGGGACAGAGCTGTAAAGGAGCAGTGTTTGTATGTTAATAAAGTTAAGTTGGTATAACTTTAGAATGTTAAATGTAATCCCCATGGTAACCACAAAGAAAATAGCTATAGAATATACATAAAAGGAAATGAGAAAGGAATTTAAACATCTCACTACAAAAACTCAACTAAACACGAAGATGACAAGAATGTAGCAAATTGGGGGGGGAAGCTATAAAGCATATAGAAAACAATGACAGAAGTAAGCCCCTCCTCATAATTGTTTTAAATATAAATGGATTAAATTCACAAATCAAGAAACAGATATTGGCATGTGTATAAAAACACATGTTCCAACTATATGCTGTCTACAGGATAATCATTTGAGATCCAAAGACACAAACAGGTTGAAAGTGAAAAGATGGAAAAGGATATTATGTGCAAACAGTAACCCAAAGGGAGCAGGGGATAGGGCTGTAGTAATATCAGACAAAACAGACTTTAAATCATAAAAGCTTAGAAGAGACAAAGAATGATATTACAAAACGTTTAATACAGCAAGAAGGTATAGCAATTATCAACATTTATATACCAAATGATAGCCCATCAAAATAAATGAAGCAAAAACTGACAGAACTGAAGGAAGAAATAGAGAGCTCCATAATACTAGCTGGAGACTTCAATACTCTACTCTCAATAGTGGATAAAATAACCAGACAGAAGGTAAGTAAGGAAATAGAAGACAACACAATAAACCAACTAGTCTAACAGACATATACAGAACACTCTACCCAACAACCACAGAATACATATTTTTCTCAGGTGCACATAGGACATTCTCCAGGATACACCATATGTTAGGCCACAGGTTAAGTCTCAATACATTTTAAAATATAGATATTATACAAAGGATCTTCTCTAACCACAACAGGATGAAAATTAGAAATCAGTAACAAAAAAATTGGAAAACTCACAAAATTTTAGAAATTAAGCAATATGCTCTTAAACAATTAATGGATCAAAAAACAGGAAATCACAAAGGAAATTAGAAAATACTCAGAGATGAGTAAAAATGAGAACACGATGGAGGTGGGGTCAAGATGGTGGAGTAGGAAGACCCTGAGCTCACCCCCTCCCACGAGCATGTGAAAACTACAACTAGGTACAGAGCAACTATCTATGAGAACAACCTGAAGACCAGCAGAAAAGGTTTTCCACAACTAAAGACACAAAGAAGGAACCACAATGAGATCATTAGGGATGGTAGAGATACACGATGATCTGACCCACACCCGCCAGGTAGGCAACCCACAAATGGGAGGATAATCACAACTGCAGAGGTTCTTCCCAAAGAGTGAGGGGTCTGAGCCCCACATCAGGCTTCCCAGCCTGGAGGTCCTGCACCAGGAAAACAAGATTGCAGAATGTGTGGCTTTGAAAGGCAACAGGGCTTGTGCATGGGACAGCCAGAGGGATCTAGGAAACAGAGACTCATAAGGGGCACACAGTAAATCTCACACAGTGCAAGTCCCAGTGCAGAGGCAGTAATCTGAAGGGCGTCTGGGTCAGACCCACTTGTTGGTCATGGAGAGGCAGAAGGCAACTGATGGCCCCTGGGGACACAGACACTGGCAGCAGCCACCTTGGGGGGCTCATTCTGCCACCAGGACACTGGGGCTAACAAGCACCATTTTGGAATCCTCCCTCTAGCCTATTAGCAGCAGGGGCTTATCCACCCACCAGCAGACTGACATCAGCCCCAGGACACCCACCCGTGGGCTGGCATCAGTCCCAGGACCCCTCAGGACTGGCAGCCAGTCACCCAGGGATTAGGCTCCACCAACCAGCAGGCCAGCACCAGCTCTGCCCCTGCCATGCCATGCAACCAGCTGTGCCAGGACCCCACGCCACCTAACAGCAGGCCAAGAGCCCCCACGTGAGCTAGGGCCATGCAGCCAACTGGGCCAGGGATCAGGCCCACCGACCAGTGTGCCCACAGTAGTCACACCAACCACAACATAACAGTCTACACAGCCTACGTGAGGTGACCAGAGGGGAGTGGGCTGCTGGGCCCCACAGAATGTCTTCTACCTAAGGCAATTTCTTCCAGATTAGGAAACGTAACTGGATTATAAATACACAGAAATAAACACAGAATTAGACAAAATGAGGAGGCAGAGGAGTATGTTCCAAATGAAGGAACAAGACAAAAATGAGAAAAAGCACGAAGTGAAGTGGAGATAAGCAGTCTACCTGACAACGAGTTCAAGGTAACGATCATAAAGATGCTCAATGAACTCAGGAGAAGAATGAACACAGTGAGAAGTTTAAAAAAGTTAGAAAGTATAAAGAAGAACCAAACAGAGCTAAAGAACACAATAATTGAAATTAAAAAGTACAATAGAAGGAATCAACAGTAGATTAGATGACACAGCGGAACAGACCAGTGAACTGGAGACAGTAGTGGAAATCACCCAAGCTGAACAGCAAAAAGAAAAAAAGAATTTAAAAAAATGAGGATAGTTTCTATGACAAACTAGGATACAATGGAGAAAAGACAGCCTCTTCAGTAAGTGGTGCTGGGAAAACGGGACAGCTACATGTAAGAGAATGAAATTAGAACACTCCCTAACACCAGACACAAAAATAAACTCAAAATGGATTAAAGACCTAAATGTAAGGCCAGACATTATAAAACTCTTAGAAGAAAACATAGGAAAAACACTGTTTGACATAAACCACAGCAAGATCTTTTTTGACCCACCTCCTAGAGTAACAGAAATAAAAATATGAACAAACAAATGGAACTTACTTAAACTTACTTTTGCACAGCAAAGGAAACCATAAGCAAAACAAAAAGACAACCCTCAGAATGGGAGAAAATATTTGCAAATGAAGCAACTGACAAAGGATTAATCTCCAAAATTTACAAGCAGGTCATGCAGATGAATATCAAAAAAACAAACAACCCAATCCAAAAATGGGCAGAAGACCTAAATAGACATTTCTCCAAAGAAGATATACAGACTGCCAACAAACACATGAAAGAATGCTCAACATCACTAATCATTAGAGAAATGCATATCAAACCTACAGCGAGGTATCACCTCACACCTGTCAGAATGACCATCATCAAAAAATCTACAGGGCTTCTCTGGTGGCGCCGTGGTTGAGAGTCCGCCTGCCGATGCAGGGGACACGGGTTCATGCCCTGGTTCAGGAAGATCCCACAGGCCGCGGAGCGGCTGGGCCTATGAGCCATGGCCACTGAGCCTGTGCGTCCGGAGCCTGTGCTCCTCAACGGGAGAGGCCGCAACAGTGAGAGGCCCACGTACCACAAAAAAAAAAACTCTACAAAATATAAATGCTGGAGAGGGTGTGGAGAAAGGAACCCTCCTACACTGTTGGTGGTAATGTAAACTGATACAACCACTATGGAGAACAGTATGGTGGTTCCTTAATAAACTAAAAATAGAACTACCACATGATCCAGCAATCCCACTCCTGGGCATATATCTGGAGAAAACCATACTTCAAAAAGATACACACACCCCAATGTTCATTGCAGCACCATTTACAACAGCCAAGACATGGAAGCAACCTAAATATCTAACAACAGATGAATGGATAATGAAGATGTGGTACATATATACAATGGAATGTTACTCAGCCATTAAAATGAATGAAATAATGCCATTTGCAGCAACATGGATGGACCTAGAGATTATCATACTAAGTGAAGTCAGACAAAAACAAATATCATATGATATCACTCATATATGGAATCTAATTTTTTAAAATTATACAAATGAACTTATTTACAAAACAGAAACAGACTCACAGATTCCAAAAACAAACCAAACAAACCAAAGGGGAAACATAGTGGGGAGGGATAAATTAGGAGCTTGTGATTAACATACACACACTAATATATATAAAATAGATAACCAACAAGGACCCTACTGTATAGCACAGGGAACTCTACTCAATATTCTGTAATAACCTATATGGGTAAAGAATCTGAAAAAGAATGAATATATGTATATGTAACACTGAATCACTTTGCTGTACACCTGAAACTAACACAACATTGTAAATCAACTATACTCCAGTAAATTTTTTTTTAATGAGAATAATTTAAGAGCCCTCTGTGACAAAATCCAGCATACTAACATTGACATTATAGGGGTCTCAGAAGGAGAAGAGACAGAGAAAGAGGCAGAGAACATATTTAAAGAAACAATAGCTGAAAAATTCCCTAACCTGGGAAAGGAAACAAACAGGTTCAGGAAGCAAAGAGAATGCCCAACAAGATAAACCAAAGAAGTCCACACCAAGACATATTATAATTAAAATGGCAAAATTAAAGAAAAAGAGAAAATCTTAAAAGCAGCAAGAGAGAAGCAAATAGTTATGTACAAAGGAACTCCCATAGACTATAAGCTGACTTCTCAGGACAGAAAGGAGTGGCACAATAAGTTCAAGTGATGTAAGGAGAAAACCTACAACCAAGAATACATTACCTGGCAAGGCTATCATTCTGGTTTGAAGGAGAGATCAAGAGTTTTACAGACAAGCAAAAGCTAGAAGAGTTCAGCACCACTAAAACTGGCTTTACTAGAAACATTAAAAGGACTTCTCTAAGCAAAAAAGAAAGACCACAACTAGAATGTGAAAATTATAAAAACAAAAACCTCATTGGAAAAGGCAAACATAAAGTAAAGGTAGTAAATCAACCACTTATAAAGACAGCAGAAGGTTTAACGACAAAACTACTAAAATCACCTATATTCACAATAAGTAGTTAAGGGGTCCACAAAACAAAAAGTTGTAAAATATGATGTTAAAAACATTAAACATGGGGAGAGGAGAGTAAAAAATGCAGACTTGTTGGAATGCATTCAAACTTAAGAGATCAGCAACTTATTATATATATATATATATAAGTAAGCAATATATATAATAATCATATATGCTATATATAATATATAGCATAACTATACTATATATGTAAATATGAACTTAATATGAACTTTAAACAAATGATCTATAATAAATACACAAAAATAAAACTGAGAAAGGAATCCAAACATAACACTGATGACAGTCATCAAATCACAAGGAAAGAGAACAAAATTAAAACACAGAAACGAAAAAGGACTACGAAAACAACCTGAAAACAGTTCACAAACTGGCAATAAGTACCTGCCCATCAATAACTACTTTAAATGTAAATGAGCTAAATGCTCCAATCAAAACACATGGAATGGCTGAATGGACAAAAACCAAAAACACAAGACCCAGATAATACGCTGCACTCAGGAAACTCACATTAAATCTAAAGAAACACACAGACTGAACATGAGAGGATGGAAATACATATTCCAAACATAAGGAAATGAAAAGAAAGCTGGGGTAGCAATACTTATATCAGACAAAATAGACTTTAAAACATAGGCTGTAACAAGAGACAAAGAAGGACATTACATAATGATCAGGGGATCAATCCAACAAGAAGATATAACAATTTTAAATATACATGCAGCCAACGTAGGAGCACCTAAATACATAAAGCAAATATTAACAAATATAAAGGGAGAAATTGACAGTAACACAATAATAATAGCTTTAAAAATAATAATAATAACTTTAATAGCCCACTTAAATCAACAGACAGATTGCCCAGACAGAAAATCGATAAGGGAACACTGGCCTCAAATGACACATTAAATCAGACGAACCTAATAGGTATATAGATAACATTCCATCCAAAAGCAGCAGAATACACTTTTCAAGTACATATGGAACATTCTCCAGGATAGATCTCATGCTAGGCCACAAAACAACTCTCAATCAATTTAAGAAGACTTAAATCATATCAAGCATCTTTTCAGATCAGAAAAGTATAAGACTAGAAATCAACTACAAACAACAACAATCAAAACACACACACACACACACACACACACACACACACACACTGAGGCTAAACAACATGCTACTAAACAACCAATGGGTCACTGAAGAAATCAAAAAGAATATCAAAAATACCTGGATACAAATGAGAATAGAAACAATTCAAAATCTATGTGATGCAGCCAAAGCAGTTCTGAGAGGGAATTTTTTAGCAATAAAAGCTTACCTCAGGGAACAAGAAAAATCTCAAATAAACAATCTAACCTTATATCTAAAAGGAACTAGAAAAACAAATAAAACCCAAAGTTAGTAAGAGGAAAGAAATCATAAAGATCAGAGCAGAAATAAATGAAATAGAGACTTAAAAAACAATAGAGAGGGCTTCCCTGGTGGCGCAGTGGTTGAGAATCTGCCTCCTAATGCAAGGGACACGGGTTCAAGCCCTGGTATGGGAGGATCCCACATGCCGCGGAGCAACTGGGCCTGTGGGCCACAGCTACTGAACCTGCCCGTCTGGAGCCTGTGCTCCGCAACAAGAGAGGCCGCAATAGTGAGAGGCCCACGCACTGTGATGAAGAGTGGCCCCCCGCTTGCCACAACTGGAGAAAGCCCTCGCACAGAAACAAAGACCCAACACAGCAGAAATAAATTAATTAATTTTAAAAACAAAACAATAGAAAAGATAAATGAGACTAAGAGCTGGTTCTTTGAAAAATAAAGAAAATTGATAAACCTTTAGCCAGACTCATCAAGAAAAAAAGAGAGGGCCCAAATCAATAAAATCAGAAATGAAAAAGAAGAAATTACAACTGAAATAATGTCATATGCTGACAGATGAAAACTAGGCTTATCACAGTGTTCATTTTGTAATGTACAAAAATATTGAATCACTACATTGTACACCTGAAACTAATATAATATTGTAAGTCAATTATACTTCAATAACACCCCCAAAAAGAAAAATGTGCCCAAATGCTAATAATTGGTGAAAATATGTTAAAAGAATATATGGAAGCACTGCAACTTTTCTGTAAGTTTTAATTTTGTTTAAATTATTTTTATAAACCCAAAATATACCAAAACTTACAGGATGCAGTGAAAAATGGTGCTAAGAGGGAAACTGATAGCTATAAACATATTAAAAACAAGAAAGATGTCAAATCAATAAACTAACTTTATAACTTAAGAAATTAGAAAAATAAGACCTAAACCCAAAGCTAAGAGTAACAAGGAAACAATGAAGATTAGCGAAGACATAAATGACATAAAGAATAGGAGAACAATAGTGAAAAATCAATGAAATTAAAAGTTAGTTCTTTGTAAAATAGAGTTACCATACGATCCAGCAATCCCACTCCTGGGCATATATCTGGAGAAAACTATAATACTAAAAGATACATGCATCACAATGTTCACAGCAGCACTATTTACAATCGCCAAGACATGGAAGCACCCTAAATGTCCATCGTCAGATGAATGGATAAAGAAGATGTGGTACATATATACAATGGAATATTACTCAGCCATAAAAAAGAATGAAACAATGTCATTTGCAGCAAGAAATTATCATACTAAGTGAACTAAGTCATACAGAGAAAGACAAATATCACATGACATCACTTATATGTGGAATCTTAAAAAATAACACAAATGAACTTATTTACAAAACAGAAAAAGACTCAGAGACATAGAAAACAAACTTATGGCTACCAAAGAGAAAAGGTGGAGAGGGATAAGTTAGGAGTTTGGGATTTAAATATACACACTACTATATAGAAAATAGACAACCAACAAGGACCTATGGTATAGCACAGGGAACTACACTCAATATCTCATACTAACCTATAATGGAAATGAATACACACACACACACACACACACACACACACACACACAATCACTTTGCTGTACACCTGACGCTAACACAACACTGGAAATCAGCTATATTTCAATAAAAAAATTTTTTAAGTTGGTTCTTTGAAAAGATCAACAAAATTGATAAACCATTAGATGAACTAAGAAAAAAATTACTACAACCAGAATTGAAAGTGTGGACATTATTACCAATTCTACAGAAATAAAAATGATTATAAGAGTAGTATGAGCAACTGTACTTCCAACAAATTGGATAATTTAGATGAATTGGAAAATTTCCTAGAAACACAAATCCTACCAAGAGTAAATCATGAATAAAGAGAAAAACTGAACAGACCTGTAACTAGTAAGGAGACTGAGTCAGCAGTAAAAAATATCTCCCAAAAAAGAAAAGCTCTCAACCTGATGGTTTCACGTAGTGAATTCTATAATACCTTTTAAATAATAATTTCATACCAATTCTCCTCAAACTTTTCCAAAAAAATTGTAGAAGAGGGAACACTTTCTAACTCATTCTAAGAGGCCAGTTTAACCCTGATACCAAAGACAGACGAAGATACTACAAGAAAACTACAAACCAATATCCCTATGAACATTAATGCAAAAATCCTCAATAAAATACTAGCAAACAGAATTTAGTAGCATATTAAAAGGATTATACACCATGACCAAATAGGATGTATTGCATCTGGAATGCAAAGATGGTTCAACATATGAAAATTGATCAGTGTAATATGCCACATCGCCAACGTGAAGGAAGAAACCACATAATCATCTCAATTGATGTAGAAAAGGCATGTGGCAAAATAAAACACCCTTTCATGATAAAAAAAAACCAGCTATGAATAGAAGGAAATTATCTCAACATAATAAAAGCAGTTTATGAAAAACTAACAGTAAATATAATACTCAACAGTGAAAAACTGAAAGCTTTTCCTCTAAGATCAGGAACAAGGTGATGATGCCCATTTTCACCACTTCTATTCAGCATAATACTGGAAGCTATAGCCAGATCAATTAGGCGAGAAAAAGAAATAAAAAACAGCTAAATTGGAAAGGAAGAAGTAAAATGATCTGTTTGCAAATGATATGATCTTATATAGAGAAAACTCTAAAAATTCCACAAAAAAACCATTAGAGATGATAAATGAATTCAGTAAAGTAGCACCATACAAAGTCAACACACGAAAATCAGTTGCATTTTTACACACGAACAATAAACAATCTAAAAAGGAAATTGCAAAACAATTCCATTTACAATAGTATCAAAAAGAATAAGATACTTAGGAATTAACTTAACCAAGGAGGTGACAGACGTGTACAATGAAAACTACAAAACATTGCTGAAAGAAACTGCAGAAGATATAAATAAGTGGAAACACATTTCATGTTCATGGATGTCCATATTATCCAAAGAAATCTACAGATTCAAAGAAATTCCTATCAAAATCCCAACGGTAATTTTTTTTTTACAAAAATAGAAAAACCCAATCTAAAATTCACATGGAATCTCAAGGGACCCCAAATAGCCAGAATAGTCTTGAAAAAGAAGAACAAAACTGGAGGACTCACACCTTCTGATTTCAAAACTTACTACAGAGCTAGAGTAATCAAAAGAGTGTGGTACAGGCAGACAGATGTATAGACTAATGGAATAAAATAGAAAGCCTAGAAATAAATTCTCACATATACAGTGAAATGATTTTTGACAAGGGTGCCAAGACCATTCAATGTTGCCTTTTCAACAAATGATGCTAGGAAACCTGGATAAACACATGCAAAAGAATGAAATTGGACCCATACATAACACCATATACAAAATCAACTACAAATGAATCAAGGACCTAACTGTAAGACCTAAACTAATAAAAATTTCAAAGGAAAACACAGGACAAAACTTCATGACATTGGACTTGGCAACAATTTCTTCCATATGATACCAAAAGCACAGGTAACAATAGAAAAATAGACTAACTGGACTTTGTGAAAATTTTAAATTTCATGCATCAAAAGACACAATCAACAAAGTAAAAAGGCAAACCACATAATGGTAAAAAACTATTTGCAAATATATACCTGATAAGGGATTAATATCCAGAATATATAGACAACTCCTAAAACTCAACAACAACAAACAACCCAATTCAAAAATTAGCAAAGAACTCGAATAGAGATTTCTCCATAGAAGATATGTGAATGGCCAATTAGCACACGAAAAGATGCTCAACATCACTAATCATTAGGGAAATGCAAATCAAAACTATAACGACGGTTTCCCTGGTGGCGCAGTGGTTGAGAGTCTAAAAAAAAAAAAAAAAAAAAAAAAAAAACTTTAACGAGGTATTGCCTCCCACCCAATAGGATGGCTACTATCTTTTTTAAGAATACCAAGTCTGGCAAGGATGTAGAAAAACTGCAACCCTTGTGCACTCTTTGTGGAAATGTAAAATGGTATAGCCGCTATGAAAAACAGTATATTGGTTCCTCAAAAAATTATACATAGAATTACCATTAGTTCCAGCAATTCCATTTCTGGGCATATACCCAAAAGAACTGAAAGCAAAGTCTCAAAGAGTTACCTGCACACCCACATTCATAGCACTATTATTCTCAACAGCTAAAACGTGGAAGCAACCCAAGTGTCCACGACAGATGATGGATAAGCAAAATGTGGTCGATACGTATGAAATATTACTTAGCCTTAAGAAGTAAATACATTTTGTAACATGCCACGTCAGAGATGAACCTGAGGACATTATGTTAAGTCACAAAAAAGACAAATGCTGTATGATCCCAATGATAGGAATTACTTAATCAAAATCATAAGGACAGAAAATATAATGGTGGTTGACAGGGTCTGGGAAAGAGGAGAAAGGGGAGCTGTTCCACGGGTGTAGAGTTTCAGTTTTATAAGCTGAAGAGAGTTACGGGGATGGATGGGTGGGGATGACGGCAATGGGCATGTTTTTAACACCACGGAACCGTACAGTTAAAAATGGTTAAAATGGAACAGTTCATGTTATGTTATGTGTATTTTACATAAACATTACATTACTCCCGAGTGACCGGAGTGTCTTTTGCTATTCATAACAATCCCCTTTCATCCACACCTGTGTTTATACTAACAAGGTGATTAAGGTGGGCCCTTAGGTAGTTTCAAGGGCAAGGCTGACCACGCCAGAACAACCAGCCATGCACACTATTAGAGGGCTAGGACGTCCACCCCATGCCCTGACCTCCAGTGGGGGAGCTGGTCTGGAAGTTGAGTTCAGTCACCAACGTTCAACGATGTAATCAATCCTGCCTACGTAACGAAGCCTCAATGACAGTGAACGATGAGGTTTGGGGAGCTTCTAGGTTGGTAAACGTACTGATCATGTTGGGAGAGTAGCTGTGCCTGGAGAAAGGATGGAAGCCCTGTACCCCACCCTACCCCCAAACCTTGCCCGATGCATCTCTCCCATTTGACTGTCCCTAAGTTGCATCCTTTGTAAAAAGAAAAAAAAAAAAAAAGTGGTCATTGTAAGTAAAGCTCCATTCTGAGTTCTGTGAGTTATTCTAGTGACTTATCAAAGCTGAGTGCGGAGTGTGGAAAGCCCTGAATTTACAGCCAGCTGGGCAGACATACAAGTAGCCTGGGGACCTCAATGGCAGCTGCTTTCCTAAGTGCGGGCAGTCACTTAAGTGGTACGGAGCCCTCACCTCTGGGGTCTGTGCTCACTCGGGGTCATCACTGGCAGAATCGAATTGAATGGCAGGGTACCTAGTTGATTTCAAAGGCTCAGAGAATTGGTTGTTGTTTGAATGACACAAGCACCCCATCACTATTCCCACGTTTGGAAGACAGAGATGTTAAGGGGCTTATCCAACTTCAGGGAGCAGCTGAGAGTCTAGCAAGGCTGCCTGACCCCAGAATCCACGCTGATAACTTTTAACAGCTGTCCCATACCTTAAATTCTAATCATAAACGAAATGCTCTGTTTTCCATGGGCAATTCCATACTTTCCTGCTTCTGTGTTACTTACTGCTCATCTTACCTAGAACACTCTTCCCTCCCATCCCCATGTTCTAAATCTACAGCAAGGTCAAGCACCAGTGCCAGCCTGTGAACAAAGCCCCACCCCCCCAACACACACACACACCCCGCCCCGATTCCCAGCTGCAGCCGTGGGAACACACCTCGCGCACCTGCCATGACAGGGTTGACCTCCAGACTCGTGGCTTCACTCGGGACCTCACTGCTGTCCCCGTGTGGAGGCCACGTTGCCCCTGGGTTGCTCCCGGCCATGACTGAGTGTGACGGGAGCCTCAGGACAGCTCTGAGGCTGGCGCTGGGTAAAGGACTCCTGATGGCCGGGCCAGAACTTCCTTGGGCTGCCCTCTCTTCCTCTCAACCCTCAATTCCTCTTTCCTTCACTCAGGGGTCGGGCTGCAGGTGGGCTTGGTGGCTCTCCCAGGTTTTCTCTGCTCCCTCCCTGTTTTCTCAGAACTGATACCCCCTAATCAATCCTTGCACAATTAGTCCTGTCTTGGAATCTGCTTCTTGAAGAACCCAGACTGACATATTCCCTGGGGTGAAAGAATACTCTCCATCCCCCGAGACTCCATGGCATCTCATCAGTGCCTGTCTCGGCACATGTGACACAGCTGACCTTGGACGGCCATTACTGTCTTAGTTCCCCTACTAAACTTTAAGCTTCCCTCAAGGTTCTAAGCCTGAGTCATTATTTTATCCTTCTCTACACTTAGTAGATTGTCAATAAATATTTGTTGACTAAGTGAATGAATAAATAAGGACCTGAGAACTGGGAACTCAGTCTAGCATTTCTCAAAGCTCGCTGGGATGTTAATGAATGCCATTTGGGGGGGAAAAAATTCCATGGTCAAATAAGTTTAGGAACTGCTGAGCTGAACAAAAATTAACAGATGTCTTTACTATACAACTTCTCAGAGCATTTAAGATGCTGCTTTTGTTTTGTGACTCTCCAGGAATATGATCCTTATATGATCACAGAATTGTGTTCTGAAAAACCCAGTTTGGGAGGCATATTATAATTAGGAAGACCAGGTAAACCTTCCAGAATGCACGGTGCATCTGAGATGATTCTGAAGGAACTGCAAGGATTTCAGCAGGCCAAGATGGAAGAAAGAAAGAACTTTCCAGGAAGCATTTCATAAACAGAGGTAGGAAGGCACAAGGTACATTCAGGGAAAGCACATAGACTGTTTATCTATTAGGGTCCTACGAGAGCCTGAAGGATGGCAAGACCAGGAAGGAAGTCGTGGAGGAGCTGTATTTTAGACTATGATATTTGGCCTTTTTCCTAGGATGCTATGAAGGTTTCTGCACCAGGAAATGATGGAATAAATGGTGACAAAGGGAATCATTAGTTTTAATTAGAAAGGCATGGTGCATGTGTAGTGGTTTGCCGAGAAGAATTCCATATGTTGCAAAACCAAATGAAGCAATCTCAGGTTTTATAACCAAGGCAATTTGTCTGTCACGTTACTAAATCCACAGTCATAATAAGGCTTCTTCAGTGTTTAATGCTCTGGTTTGCAATATGTGTCATGGAAGGAATCTATTAAAATGCCATTAAGATGAACAAATTATCTTGCATCGACTTCTTTGGAAAAGAAGCTATAAATTACATCATCTCAATTTCTTGCCTCTTTTTTGGTTCAGATTTGTAGCAGACACTCACATATTGCCCACTTCAGGGGCAACTGAAGTTTGTATCCTTTAGGCAAACCTGAAGCTTATTCATGTCAAGAGATATTTAGTGTTTGTGGATATTATCTTTCAACCAAAAAGCTGGTATATGGCACGATGCAGACAGAAGTGTCAGTGCACGCACACCGCTGAGTCTGTGCTCTTGGGGAAGGCTGGTTGTTGCATTTTGAAACTTAACTAATCAGTTCTTCTTTACTCAAATTAAATGAAAATCAAATACTATTTTATAAGTTGAAAATATATTCATCTTCAATATGCAACGATGGGAAAGCTGGACAAATTTTACTCTGGATCTAACATGTTACCTTGGGTTAAATCATCCCAAAGAATCATTTTAAATTATTTTTAATTTTAACCTGCAACGTTTTGAGTTTTGATTATTTCAGATCAATGTAGGAACAATTCCTAATGCTTCCAGAGACATTTTTGTGATGGCATTTGTAGTGAGTGAAAGAGGAGAGTTTCCTGAGGGCATGATAGATACACGTATATGTATAACTGAATCACTTTGCTATCCACCTGAATCTAACACAACACTGTAAATCAACTATACTCCAATATGAAATACAAATTTAAAAAAGAAATGATTTTTCTCCTCCAAAAAATATTTCTTTGCAGTTATTTTTCTCAGGATGCAAATAAGATTTTTTATCTTTCAATTTGTCTTTTGGTTTTTTCCAACTTTAATGCATATCCCTTTTAGTTTATAACATAGGACTTTTTCTCAACACTTCTCTGTCTAAATATACAACCAACACCACTGTTTCAGACTTGACTGCAGGAATCCTGGAATTTATTTATTTAGTCCTCCTCATTCATTGGCTCCTGGCCTCAGGACCTTTGTTCATGCTGTTCCTTCTATAGGAAATGCTGTTCCTTCCCCTGCTCACCAGGTTAACTCCTATCACTTACTCAGAGAATCTTTCCTTGACTGTCGTGATTGAGTCAGTGCTTCCTGTATCACCTCTCATAGCCTTTCCCCACTCCTTAAATCCTACCACTGCTGTAATTTTCATATCTGTGTGATTATTTGATAGTAACCTGATTTCCCCCGGATCCTAATCTCCCTGAATTATGGGGATGGATGGTGAGATAAGGAATTTGGTATATCTTTTCTATCATATAGTATATTAAACCACATTTAATTCATATAGTTCAAACCCTTTAATGTGATGCCCATGAAATTATCTGCTTTGGAAAGTTGCCCAAAACTTAGAAGTATTTTTGGAAAATTCCCCAAAACTGAAAACTGAAAAGAGAACAAGAACTACCAGTAGGTGGGAAAGGTCTGGCTAATTTTTAAGGAACATTGGATCTGCTTTGGCTATTAGGAACAAATCAAAATATAAATATGTCTAATCAGGTATATATACCTCTGGCACAACTGTTCAAGAAAAAAAAGAGATAATGCAAATCAAATAAACGCTGAAATAAAAAGATGATCAACTATGACACAACAGAGATATAATAATAGTAAAAATATTAAGTACTCAGCTTTAACAAATGTAGAAAATCTAGACAAAATACATTTCTGGAAGAATATAAGATTAAAAAAATGGGAGGTGGACAAGATGGATGAAGGGGGTCAAAAGGCACAAACTTCTTGCTATAAAATAAATCATTGGCGATGGAATAACGTACAGCACGGTGACTATGGTTAATAATCCTGTGTTGCATATTTGCAAGCTGCTAAGACAGTAGGTCTTCAAAGTCCTCATCACAAGCAAAATTTGTAACTACGTGGTGAAAGATGTTAACTACACTTATTGTGATCGTTTTGCAATATATACAGATATCAAATCATACTGTTGTACACCGGAAAATAATATAATGTTGTATGTCCATTTTAACTCAATAAAAATTCTTTTGAAATGGCACAAGAAAAAAGAGAAATATTGAATAGACCAATAATTATTAGGGAAATTGAATTAAACATTCCAAAAAGTACCCAGACACAAAGGGTATTGCTATGGACGGAATGTTTGTGTCCTCCCAGAACTCATATGCTGAAACTAACCCATTAAGGGTGAAGGTATTAGGAGGTGGGGCTTTGGGAGGTGATTAGGTCATGAGGATGGAGCCCTCATGAATGGGATTAGTGACCTTACAAAACAGACCCCAGAGAGCTCCCTCACTCACTTTCAGCCATTTGAGGGTAAAGCAAGAAGACAGTGGTCTGTGAACCAGGAAGCAGGTCCTCACCAGACACTAAATCCACTGGCACCTTGATCCTGGACTTCCCACCTTCCAGAACTATGAGAAATAAATGTTGTTCAAGCCATCCAGTCTCTGGTATTTTTGTTACAGCAGACCAGACTGACTAAGACAGGTATCGTGGGTGCAACTACCAAACTTCCAAGGAATAGATAATCCCCATTATGTGCTTGATTCTGAAACCGGATAAGGAGAGTACAGGAAAAGCTAACAGTCCTTTATACTTACGAACCCTAACAAAATATTAGACAACCAAATCCAATGGGTCCTGATGACACAACAGCAGCAAGAAAAGTTTAGTCTAGAAATTTAAGCATAAGTTAGGATCAGAAAAGCAGTAACATTAAGGGCTAAGGTACTAAGAATTAAAGGCAAAAAAATATCAGCTTATTATGATAATAAATGCAGAAGAGTATCAGATGACATTCAACACCTATGGATGATTTTTATTTTTTTTAATCTCAAAAAGCTAGGAATATAAAAGTACTTTCTTATTTTCACAAAATCTAAATATCAAAAAATCAACATATTTAGTCAAGAAAAACATTACATTTAATAGAAAAGCCTAAATATTCCCTTAAAGTTTAGAAATACCTCCCATCACCATGACTAAATATAAATCTGTAGATCCTGGCAATCACTGAGACAAGAAAAGGAAATAAGAGCTAAAAGAATCTGAAGAGAAGAGAGAAAACTGTCTTTATTTGCAGATGGTTAATCTACCTAGAAAATTCAACAGGAATTGTAACTAATAAGAGAGTTCATCAATACTGCAAGATAAAATATTAACTCACAAAATTTAATATAATGTGCTTCACCTCTGTTAGCCA
Organism: Neophocaena asiaeorientalis asiaeorientalis; assembly: GCF_003031525.2. Classification (NCBI taxonomy): domain Eukaryota; kingdom Metazoa; phylum Chordata; class Mammalia; order Artiodactyla; family Phocoenidae; genus Neophocaena; species Neophocaena asiaeorientalis. The sequence continues at coordinate 3,842,855 of NW_020173682.1, read as the reverse complement.
ATTTAGAAATAAATAGTAAAATCATTCATAACAGTTACAAAATCTATTGTGTACCTGGAGTGAGGGTGTGATGAAATGTTCCTGATTGTGATCATGGTTACACAACTGTATACATTACATCAAAACTCACAGAACTGTCCACTGAAAGGGTTCATTTTATGCTGGAGAGCGTGTGGAGAAAAGGGAACCCTCTTGCACTGTTGGTGGGAATGTAAATTGGTGCAGCCACTATGGAGAACGGTACGGAGGTTCCTCAGAAAACTAAAAATAGTTACCATATGATCCAGCAATCTCACTCCTGGGCATATATCTGGAGAAAACTATAATTCTAAAAGATGAATGCACCCCTATGTTCACAGCAGCACTATTCACAATAGCCAAGACACGGAAGCAACCTAAATGTCCATCGACAGACGAATGGGTAAAGAAGATGTGGTACATATATACTGATATGATGGAATACTACTTAGCCGTAAAAAAGAACATAAAAAAGAATGTACATATGTATAACTGAATCACTTTGCTCTACAGCAGAAATTAACAAAACATTGTAAACCACCTATACTTCAATTTTTAAAAAGTTTCATTTTACTGTATGTGAATTACAACTTTGTTTTGAAGTAGGAAATATAATCACCAGATTTAAAGGGACACCAAATCCCGAAGCACTGAAGGGCACAGGCCTCCCGCAGACCTGGGAGCTGCCCTGTACCTTCTGGGGAGGGTCCACCTCCGATCCTGCCCAATTCTGTCCCTGGAGCAGCCCCAAGCACCTGCTGTGAGACTGGCTTCCCCCAACCCCGTACCCCAGCCAACACACACACACACCCTGCCCTTTCCTTCCCCTTCTCCCTCCACTCCGTTGCCCAAGCTCTCCCCAGGAAGGGCCCTGCTCCTGCCCCTATGGAGTTGAGCTCCTGAGGAAAGCTCGGGGCCCAGGACCACTGTCCAAACTGTACCGGACACCTCGTGGCTCAGTCAAGCCTTTGCGGGCGGACCCAAGACCCCAGAGCACCCCAAGCAGAGCACTGCTTCTACAGGGAAGTAACCTCATTAACAAACAGCGTTCTGAGCACACCCCGGCCCTAAGCCGAGGACGGTCTGTGCCTCGGTCTCCTTGGAACAACTTACCCTTTGGGGTTTCAAGTGGGGCTGGAGGCGTAGGCAGGTCTAGCAGGAGGCCCGGGGTCATGCCATCCCACCTCTGCTGGGCCTAAGGAGAGACAATGGCAAGGCCCAGGTCAGCCCAGACAGAGTGTGAGGCCGATGGAGATTAGATGGACATCACGTGGAGGCTGTGGCCCTTCTCTGCTCTCCCACCCCCTCGGCGGACCGCCACCTCTTCCCTCGAGCATCCAGCCCCCCGGCGCCTTCACCGTACAGAAGCTCACCTGGAAAGTTTCGTACCAGCTCTTCCAAGCTGCGAAGGCCCGTGAGAGGGAAGAAAGGACTTCTAGCGTCCGCAACCAGGTCTGTTCGTCCGAGGCACAGCACGCCCGGCTGCTGAGATGCTTAAGTGCGTAGCAGAGAGTTTGCGCAGGGAGCGGGGAAAGGGTGATCAGGAAAAGGTGTGACACGCACGTTCTGCGCAGGCGTAACTCCGCTACCAGCCTCAGACGGTAACAGAGCGGCTGCGCGCGCAGGCCCAGTTGGGAGGACGGTGGTCCCACCCCGTCTTAACCAGCTCAGCTGCACCTAAACTGAGCTAGATGAGTCAGCTGACTCCAAGTTCCCGGGAAACACCTCGGGCAAACATCTTACTCTTGAGGCTGCGTGCTTCTTGGAGGTCAAGGGAACCTTAAAACGACCTTGATTAGTGAAGGCAGGTGAAATGGATCTAACCCACGGCCTCACCGGGACCTTACTATCTATATCAGCGAAAGAAGGCTTAGCCCGAACCAGAGCCTCACAGGTCACAAGTGCAGGAGTGGATTTAGGGGGAGGAGGTGGGCAGAGGCCGGGGCGGGGGCGGAGGTTCTTGTGTATCTGAAACCTTGAAATAGGTACTCCGTGTAGCACCCAGCCCACTGATGCATAAAGGAGTCTCTCCCCCGCCCCAGGCCCCCCTCCCCCAGCCTCAGCATCCTTCTGGTTCCAAAGTCCATCCACAAAGCTGTGAACACAGGGGCCACTGGTGACGGCCAGAGTTCCAACCCTGCTGTTGCAAGCCATTAGGAAGAGCTGCATCTCTTCATCAGCACACGATTTAAAAGGGTCTCCCGTCTCAATAACCCCCTAGAAGCTTCCCAGCCTCCTACAGGTTGGCTAAGTTTTGTAGACCAGAGCATCTGGCTCCATAACGACACCAACTTCTCATGTGTGGGGAGAAAGCCAGCTTGAGTCTCTTGGCTCTGGGCAAAGACGTCTTGCCCTGGAGGAGCAACGATGTCTCCTCTCATTTGTTTTAAATCGAGGGCTGAGGGTTGGGCGTCAGCGCTCTGCCAGAGATCTGCAAGCGGACCCTCGTCACCCTCCTGCCAATCAGCAGCTCAGCGTGGTGTTGGCACGGCCGGGATGTCCCCGCCCGACTTAGACTGCCCACGGGTTCCCTTCGACCCACGTCTGAGGCCCCTGCTGGCCCCCCTGCCGGCCCCTCCTCGCTCTCTGCAGCCAGAGAGGCACACCCCACTGCCCCACCCCTTCCCAGGCTGGCTGAAGCGCCTCACTCCTCAACTGCTTCTCTCCCCCAGCTCACTTAGCTGCCCCCCCAGGAATTTAACACCCCCAAGCTGGCCCTAGTCACCGTCCACCACCAGACGGCCCACTCCCACTGGCGTCAGGAAGCAACACCACAAACCAGTGTCCTTCATCTGCGACCTCCTGGCTGACCAGGTCTTCAAACACAGGTTGGACTCTGCCCTTCCTGCCACCATTTATCTGGCCTCCCAGGGGGCGGGGGACAGCAGAGTTGACTTCCTGAGGTTGAACTAAATCCCTGTCAGACCACGGGGGGCAGATGGTCAGTGATGACCTGGCCTGGGGGAACAAGGGACCGTCCTTTCATCTTGAGTTTGTGAACACCCACAGTGGAGAGTCCCAAGACACGGCCTTTCCCCTTGCCAGGTCCTGGGCATTTCATCCTCACACTGGAAAACTGTCCAAGGAGGGTGTCCCGAGCACACAGACCTCACTGAGCCGAGGTCCGTGGGAGAGTCTGTGTGTGTGAGAAGGTTGGTCAGAGTCCCGGGCATCTGGGCCATCGGACACGTGTGCCAAAGAGTGACTGAGGATTTCGAAATGAAATCATTAGCCGTACTTAGGGTTACAACCAGGGCTTCACATGTGCTTAGCCGGTTTCAGGCTCGCCAAGGATGACCCGTGGCCAAAGACGATTCCAGACCGTCTGCGTTTGGGCTGCCCCTGCCCTGGACCCCATGGTGGGGCATTTATGCAAAGGCCTCCAGACTTCCCAGCCGGGACGGGGCTCAGGAGAACCAGCTGCTGCTATGCAAACTCCCCTTCAAGTCAGGAGGCTTCGAGCCAGACAGCTGCTCCCGCAGCCCCGTCCCGGGACGGCCAAGGCTGGACCGAGGTGTGGTGAGGCATTTAACACCGGAGGCTGGAGCTGATCCAAGGAGCGAGAGGATGAGAAGGGCCAGGGGTTTGCAACTCCAAGGAGGGCATAGAGTGGAGTCAGCATGACCTTCAAGTCACTGGTGCTCCCCAGACCCTGGTGTCAGTGTCCGTGTCTGTGCTGTCCATGGGGTGGACGACAGTCTTTATGAGGAAATGAGAAAATGTACATGAAGGCAACATAAAACTAGTAGCATGACAGGCATGCCAACTACTTCCCGAGGTCCCTTCCGGTCCTAAGTCATATGCATATATTTCTGTGAAATCCAGACTAGGAGAGGACAGAGGCGTGATGACCTGGAAGGGGGGCATGGGCGGCACAGTGGAGGAAGGAGCTGGACGGCCACAGGCCATCTTCCTGATGATACAAGCACGTGGCCATCACAGGGGCCAATGTCGTCACGTGGAGAAACGCCAGCACATCACAGAATGACGTGTATGGTCCTCAGTATGCGAGACACGGAGACACCTCCTCGGGAAGCTGGGGGCATTTCCTATTGGCCTGTTAACTCCCAAGATCTGAATCCATCATTGATCTTTCTAGCACAGCAAACTGCAGCACCTCCAGAAACCTACATGTGGGAGAGGACTGTGGGAGGCCGCTGTGCTCGGAGCCCAACCTGCAGGCGTCCCACAGTCACTGCGAGAGCCAGAGGGCAGACGAGTAAGAACAGAGGCTCCGAGGGGCCATCAGAGCGTCCAGCTGTCGGGGGAAGGGCAGGGCTCCGGCGACGGCACGGCCATCGGTCCCTCCAGCCAGGCCGTTCTTCTAGGGAGCCTGACCCAGGCAAACACTGCCCTGGTGGACACTCGAGCGTCTACAACAGCTGGTCCCCCGTGAAGACAGCAGCCAGACAGCCGGAGAAGAGAGACTGCGCGGAGGGTGAGGCCAGGCCTGCAGGAGCCAGGACGGTGGGGAGGCTGCCGCTGCCTGCCCGGGGGTCCAGAATATGGTCTTTGTGCCATATTCTCATCTTGCAAAGAAGAGAGGACGCGGGGAGGGGGAAGGGTGAGGTGGGACGAAGTGAGAGAGTGGCATGGACATACATACACTACCAAATGTAAAACAGCTAGTGGGAAGCAGCCGCGTGGCACAGGGAGATCAGCTCGATACTTTGTGACCACCTAGAGGGGTGGGACAGGGAGGGTGGGAGGCAGACGCAAGAGGGAGGGGATATGGGGATAGATGTATACGTATAGCTGATTCACTTTTTTGTACAGCAGAAACTAACACAACATTGTAAAGCAATTATACTCCAATAAAGATGTAAAACATAAAGTGCACATTCTCTTTTGCTCCTCAACATTTATCAGCCCCAGTCTCAGAGGGCTGCCTACTTTCACAGAGTCACTCAAGGACGGTGACTCAAAGTGGAACTCAGGGGCTTCTCTGGTGGTGCAGTGGTTAAGAACCCACCTGCCAATGCAGGGGACAGAGGTTCGAGCCTGGTCCGGGAGGATCCCACATGTTGTGGAGCAACTAAGCCCGTGCGCCACAACTACTGAGCCTGCGCTCTAGAGCCCGCGAGCCACAACTACTGAGCCTGCACGCCTAGAGCCCGTGCTCCACGACAAGAGAAGCCACCGCTGTGAGAAGCCCGTGCACCACCACGAAGACCCAACGCAGCCAAAAATAAATAAATAAATAAACTAAAATAAATGCTAAAATATATAATAATGATTAATTTTTTAAAAAAGAAAAGTGGAACTCGGCTGCCCTGGGTTTATTTCTCCGTTTCTGTCATTTCCCCTCTGGGACAAACCTAGATCAGTGACTGTGGCAATTTCCTGAGCAGAGGTGCTGGGGCCCCGGGGGCTCCCTCATCTGAGCCCTCAGCCTCCCTCACTCAGGTGTTAGATTTATCCACAAAAATTGCCTTCCTGTGCGTCTGTGGACTGATACATAAATGCAGTGTCACCTCCGCATGGGCTCCTGGAGACCTTGGTGTTAGACTGACTTTAACGACGAAGGAAAGGAACACAATCCATGTAGGGGCCCAGGAACATCTCAAAAATGTTCTTTCTTCCCAGGGCAGCTGCGCCATGATGACATTTACAAAAAATGAGGCAATGTTTTTTGGGAAGCTTGGGTCTCCAGCTCTGTGTCACAGAAGGAAATCAGCTCAATCTAATTACACATAACAAGTGGCTGTGTGAATCTCTGCGTGTACAGCCACCCCAAGGGTCCTTTGTCGGCTCCCTGCCTCTACCCATTCCCATAAGACCACCCTTTGGGGGCCGACACACCTCCTTCAGGGCCATCCCCCAAAGGGAGCCAGCTGTGATCCAGGCTTCCTCTGCTGTTTGCTTATCTTGGTGACTGTTGCGAGCCCCACCAGTGGATTTCAGGCCCTGGAGCAGAACTGGTGCTGCAGAAATAAACAGCCCAGACAGCTTCTCAGGAGGAGGGCTCCCTGCCCACCGCCCCAGAGCACACGGGGCCTCCGTGGGCACAGCTGCTCACCTGGCACAACCTGAAGCCTCCCCATCCAGGGAGGCCCAGCCTGGGAAGCCATGGTACAAACACGCCGCTGATGCCCCAGTTCCCCCAGAAGTCTGCTCCAGGGCTGTGGTGCCATGGGGTCCCCTCCTGCTTGGGCTGCAGCCGCCCTTGAATCCCCGAGCCCCCAAGACACTGGGTTCCTGGGCCCAGTCATTCCTGGCCTGGCACCCGCCTGTGAGCTCAGCTTCTGTCTGCATTTGCCCAGTCCTACTTCTCAAGCACTTTCTGGGCCAGGCCCTGCACGGTGCTGGGGATTCAGAAAGAAGACACGGCCACTGCCCTTCAGGGAGCTCACGATCTCGTTACTTCAAAGGAGAAGACAGGGCCCCGCTCTTGCCCTGCCCCGACCATCCGGGGCTATCCTGCAGAGCCCTGTTCCCCTCCTTTTCCAAACTCAGAAACATCCTTAGATGCGACAGCTTTCCAACTGCTGAGCCAAACACACGAGCTGCTTCAGGCCTCTGTCTTCACCCTGAAAAGCACCACGTCAGCACTTCCCAAAATGTGAGAAAAGCAACAGCTAAATATAAGCTCCTGAGGAACAGACGGTAGGTTGGTGGGAACGAGGTGTCCTAGGTTTAGTCCTATCCGAAAGCCACTTGCGGATAAAAGGTGAGGGAGCAGTGGCGCTGGCCCCGCTCCTGGCTCTGCGGGCCGGGCTGGGCTGAGCGCTAAGCCCAGGCTGAGAAAAGCTGAGAATCTTCAGGTAGCCAGGTAGCGCTGACAGGCCTGGGTGAGGAAGGCCGTTTCTTGAACTGGCCTTATTCAGACTTAATAACTTCGGTTTGTCCGTGGACAATGGTGACGCTTATTTCGCTAGAAGACACAAGATGCACAGACTACGGTCAGGGTCTGTTACAGGCCCGGGGCACGATCGTGCGCATCCTCAGGTGGGGGTGGGGTGCGAGGGGGGATCCCAGGAATCCAGGAAGCACTGGGTGGTTGTGAAGGGGCGCGGCTGCCCCTCTGCCCTACGGTCACCCGTCCTCACCAACGGGGGTGTTCACACCCCAACAGGAGAACAGGACGCCCGCAACGTGCCCACGCGGCTACAGAATTAGCCCGCCGTCCCCGGCGCCCCTCCCCTTTCCGCGGAGACGCAGGAGCCGCCAGCGGGCGAGAGGAAGCGAGTTGCGGGGTGGCCAGTGCCTGAGCTCAAGGTCCCACTTCGTCACTCGCTAGCTAGCGGCGTGCAGCTCAGTGCCCCGTCTGTGAAATGGGGCTGAGGGTGCGGCACGGCCCCTCCCTGCCTTGGCCGGCGTGGGGGTGGGGGACGTCGGCCCTCCCCGCCGGCCCGGCGCCTCCCTCCAGGCCCCGCCCCCCAGCGCCGGGGCCTTCAGCCCGCAGAGAAGGCCCGGCTGCGCGGAGAAG
>NW_020173682.1:3768463-3835254 GCF_003031525.2 Neophocaena asiaeorientalis asiaeorientalis | reverse complement strand
CGCCCCCCACCAGTCACGGGCTTCGACTGGACGGAGCGTAGGACACCCCCGAACAAAGGGCGGAGGTGCTGGCCCTGGGCAGGACTACGAGGGACAGGAACGATGGGGGTGCTGGGCCGTGGGCGCGGGTCCCCAGACCCTGCCCCCGCGAACCTGGCCTGGTCCCGCAGCCCCCCGAGCCTGGGTCTCCTTGTCTGGCCGGGGGCAAGGGGGGGTTTGGGCGGGTCCCGGGAAGGATGGGCGAAGCCTGATCCTCCGCCGAGCCCCCGGCTCTGTGCGCCCCGGGCTGGGAAGGTCCCCGTGCCTCCGTGGGGCACCCAGGCCGTTCTCCTCACGCTGTGAAGCTTCATTTCAGCCTCCCCAGGGCAGGGGGTTTGCCCCGTGGGGCGGGCACCGTGACTTCATCTGCTTCTCAGGCAGCGGGAGGGACGATGCCTCGTTGTTTCCTCCCCAAGAGCAGACAGAATGAAGCACGTTCTGGTTTCCAGCAGCGAGGGGCGTGGTGCAGGGGTCCCAGATCCGCCTGCGAATCCTGAGTCTTCAGGAAGTGACCACGTGGAACCGACTGCGGCTTGCATTGTACAACCCCTTTGATCAAGCATCTTACAGAGAGACATACCTGAGGCTATGTGTACAAGGTTGTTTCTTGCAACGTTATTGACGTTAGTGACAATAAAAGGAAATAACCTACATATTCTGTTGGGGAATGGTAGAAGAAATTACAGCGCATTCAACTATGAAATCCATACTTTGAGCTGTTATGCAGTTATCACAAAGAACAGGTTAGAGCCACATACAGTTACCGATAAACAGATTCGTTATGTATTGGAAACAAGCAAATTGCAGAAAAAATATTTTATCTCTAAAATGTAGTTCTGTTGAAAAAAAAATTAAAAGTGGGTGGGGAGACAGAAAGGTTTGTATATTTTTCATGTCTCGCAAGAAAGACATGAAAGAATACACATCACACTGTCCGGTTTCCTTGGAGGCCTAGAGCTTTTCTCTATGTATCTTTGTACTGCCTGATGCGTTGTAAGCAAGTATTTTGAAATTTAAAAAAATCAGTATAGAAAAGGAGAACAGAAAAAACCATGTCGGAGGCCGAGTGCCGTTCCCTCAGTAATCATGTATTGCTTCTTGCACAATAATAGATCCGCAGATATTTAGCTGGGTTTGAGGCCACGTTTCTCTGCCTTCCTGCAGCCCGCTGACGGCTGGCCTATAGAGAGTGAGGAAGGGATGTTTGCAGTTGCTGGGACAAGATCCCTTAAAGGTGGGGGTCGTGCATCTCCTTACCACATCCTCCATCCTGCTCTGGGGTTGTGGATGAGCCAGCAGAAGCTCACCTGCGACCCTGAGGCTGAAAACCACACCCTCTGGACAGCTGAGCAGGCGTCATGGAGAGCCAGGCTTAGGGAGGCCCGGAGACATCACACTGCCCTGAAGTGCCTTCCTCCAGGCTTCGACATCAAAGGGAAAGAAACTTCGGTCTTGTTCAAGCTACTATTATTTGGAGTCTTCTACATGCAGCAAATAAACCCTCCTTCGTGTAAGACACAGAAAAAGTAGACTTCTTCCTGGTCATGAGATTCTTCTGCTGTGACGCCACACCCAGGACCACACGGGAACAGACCGGGTTCCACAGGAGGGAGAGCAGCCTGGAGCCCAGAGCCTCACGGAGGTGAGTCACTCACACAGCAGGTGACGCGTGCACCAGGCCCGGATTGCAGGAGCTGACCTCTGGACTGGAACCCGGCCCCGCGTGGTGCTGAACTCAGCTCTGGCCGCAGGACCTCCATGGCAGAGAGGCCTGGCTGCAAGAGAGACAGCTCGGGATATGAGCAGCCTGTCCTCCTCCCAGGGCCGCACCGGGAGCCCTGAGGTCAAGTTTCTGGAAGGAAAGGCAGTCCTGGGGTGAGTTTTAGCAAAACATGAGTTTTCGCTCGTTCACGTCAAGCCCCTCGGCTGCCATTCTGGCCGTCGGTGTTAAGGCCTGGCCCCCTCTCCGGTGGAAGGAACTGCCTTGGGTGCTGGAGGGAAAAGTCTTGCTCCCTCCTTGCAGTGGCTTTTTGGGGTGCTCCCCATCGGCTCAGGTTTCTGGAGTGACAGTGAAAGAAGGGAGGAAACAAAGGCCCAGAATCCAGGACCGCACCTGCTTGTCCGTCTTCATCAAGCAATGCAACCTCGTAATTCTAACTGCCAACATTTCCTGACTTGGGTTTTGCATCACACTTTCAAATTCTCTGGAAAGAATCTGATTAACCGATGCCATTTGGTGCCCCAGGATCCCACATCCTACGTGGACTGTGGGCTGTTCTTCGAGAGCCTTCCAAGGGGAGAAGGCAAAACGTTAAATCCCACCACTGCAGGCAGCCCAATGGAGTCGTAGGGGAAGCACTGTTCCCATGGCTTCAGTGGACAAACACGATCATGCCCTCCTCGTCTGTCACTTGGGTGGCAAAATCAGCTTCAGGTCTGCCATTGGAGCATAGAGTAAAAATTCAATCATCTGTATCCAGCCCATTTGACGTTTGTGACTTTTTAAACAGGGGCTATGCTGTTTACCCTTGCACCATCTCTCTTTCTCAAAACACAAACTGATAATATAAAGAAGATTGTGATAATTTTTTTTTTTTTGCGGTACGTGGGCCTCTCACTGCTGTGCCTCTCCCGTTGCGGAGCACAGGCTCCGGACGCGCAGGCTCAGCGGCCATGGCTCACGGGCCCAGCTGCTCCACGGCATGTGGGATCTTCCCGGACCGGGGCACGAACCCACGTCCCCTGCATCGGCAGGCGGACTCTCAACCACTGCGCCACCAGGGAAGCCCTAATCTATTTTTTTATACTGAAATCTTCAAGCTCTCATACGAATATCAGCAATTAATAGGCTAATTACAAAGGGTGCTTCCCTAATCATAAAAGCAAGTCTAACAAGAATTCGTTAACCATTGCATCTTCTTTTAATTGCTTGCAAGTGACAAGACAGAACTTATTTTGAAATCTTTTTTTATTTGGTTTTATCACAAATTTGAGACCAGCTTCTCTTCCTCTCGTGCCTTCCAGGTTACTGGGATTAAGACTGTATCCCAGTCACATCACTCCTAGAGATTCCATTTGAAACTGGGTCTGAGCGTGTTGGTGGGCAGGAAGGGAGGACCAGTCTGGACCTCATAACATCCCATTCTACAGGGAATGGCCATGCTGGGCTCCATCCATCAATACAGTCTTTCTATGTGTTCCCACTCTAGAATTTTAGGTAGGTCAGTTCACATGAGAAAGCCAGCACCAGGCAAACATGGTCCATCACAACTCAGCTGCTGAGGGCTCCGGGTTCCCCGGTAAAGCTGGAAGGAACCATCAGACTCCTTTAAGGACGCTCCATTTCTCAGCTACTGCTTATCAGCCGAACCCAGGCTGCGTTCATTTTCTGCGCTGCACGACAAATTACCACAAACTTAATGGCTTAAGATAACATGGGCTTATTCTCTCAGACTTTCCGTGTGCAGGAGTCTGGACTGAGTCCTCACCTGGAGGCTCCGCTGGGGAAGAATCTGCCCCCAGGCTCATTCAGTGTCTTGACAGACTTCCTTTGCTCGGCTGTACTGAGGGCCCAGCTCCGTGCTGCCTGTTGGCTGGGGGCACCCCCGGGTGCTAGAGGCTGCCCACGGTTCTTTGACATGCGAGCTTCTCCAACACGGCTGCATCTTTCATTAAGCTCATAAGGAGAGTCTCTAGCCCCTGTTTGCTAAGAGGGAGTCTTGTGTAATGTAACCTAATCATAGGAGCGATGTTTTGTTACCTTTATCATATTCTGTAGATAGAAGCACAGGTCCTGCTCACCCTCAGAGGGGGATCATACGAGCTCATGGACACCAGGAGGCAGGGGTCCCAGCAGCCACCCTGAAGTCTCTCCACCACACAGCCTTCAGCATTTTCCCCAGCCCCTAAATCTGGGCTTGCCCTGTGACCTGCTTTGGCCAGTAGAAGGTGGCCGATGTGACCAACTGTCAGTTGCCAGCCTAGGCCTTGGGAGGCCTTGTCCTCTCTCTCTCTGAAACTTTCTAGGCTAGCATGAAAGCAAGCCCAGGTTAGCCTGCTGGAAGGTGAGAGATGCATGGAGATTAGTCATCCTAGCACATGCAAAGGCCCTGAGGCCCAAGGATGTTTGACATGTGTGAAGATCAGACAGGAGGCCAGACTGAGGGACCAGTGGTAAGAAATGAGACTGGAGAAGCAGCTAGGAGCCTGAAAAGCCGTGATGAGGACTTTGAGTTTTATTCTAAATGCATGATAGCAATAAATGAACAAATGAGTAAACAAACAAACACAGGAGTGAATGGTCAACCAGGAAGAAGGAAAGCGTGCATGGTTCCTAACAGGTAAAACAAGCAGCCATTGCCATGGACAGCTTGTCTGAGATTTGAAACTCAAAGAAGAGCACATCCCATACTTCTCTGTGACAGGCTCAGCTCACACTGAACGGAGCCCCGGGCACCACGTAACCTGATCTCTGTTGCTTTCTTTCCTGGCTCTGGATCCCCAGTGGGCATCGGATTAGCTCTGATATTGATTATTAACTTTATTATTATATATGTTGTGTCCCCAGTAACAGATTTATAATTAGTTTTAGTGTTTGTCTTTTAAATATAGAAAATAAAAAATGGAGTTACAAACCAAAATTGCAATAATGATGAAGTTTATGTTTGCCCATATATTTACCTTTATTGGGGATCTCATATCACTTTGTGCTACTGTCTAAAGTCCTTTCATTTCAACTTGAAGGACTCTCTTCAGAATTTCTTGTAGAGCAGGTCTAGTGGCAATGAACTCCTTTAGCTTTTGTTTATCTGAGAATGTCTTAATTTCTCCCTCATTTTTGAAGAACAGTTTAGCCAGATATATGATTTTTGGTTGACAATTTTTTTTTCTTTCAGCATTTTAAACAAATTATACTATTGCCTTCTGACCTCCATGACTTCTAATGATAAATCAGCTAAAAATCTTGTTGAGGATCCCTTGTATGTGACAAGTTACTTTTCTCTTGCTGTTTTCAAGATTCTGTCTTTGGCTGTCGACAGTTTGATTATGTGTCTCAGTATGGATCTCTCTGGGTTCTTCCTACTTAAGAGTTTATGGAGCTTCTTGAATTCATGTCTTTTTTCAAATTTGGGAAGTTTTCAACCACTATTTCTCCATATAATCATTCTGCCTCTTTCTCTGTCTCTTCTTCTGAAACTCTCATAAGGCATAAGTTGTTCCACTTAATGGCATTCCACAAATCCCTTATGGTCCGTGCATTTTTATTCATTCTTTTTCCCTGCTTCTCAGACTCAATACTTTTATTTATTTATTTATTTTTATAAATTTATTTATTTATTTGTTTTTATTTTGGGCTGTGTTGGGTCTTCGTTGCTGTGCATGGGCTTTTTCTAGTTGTGGCGGGTGGGGGCTACTCTTCATTGCGGTGCGTGGGCTTTTCATTGTCGTGGCTTCTCTTGTTGCAGAGCACGGGCTCTAGGCACACAGGCCTCAGTAGTTGTGGCTCACGGGCTCTAGAGCACAGGCTCAGTAGTTGTGGCATATGGGCTTAGTTGCTCTGTGGCATGTGGGATCTTCCCGGGCCAGGGATTGAACCTGTGTCCCCTTCATTGGCAGGCAGATTCTTAACCACTGCGCCACCAGGGAAGCCCTCAGACTCAATACTTTTAATCATTCTATCTTCAAGTTCACTGATTGTTTTTTCTGTTTGTTCCAATTTGTTGCTGAACCCCTCTAGTGAATTTTTTATATAAATTATTGTACTTTTCAGCTCAAAGATTTTTGTTTGGTTCCTTTTTGTAATTTCTTTCTCTTTGTTAATATTCTCATTTTGTTCACATATGGATTTCCTAATTTCCTTTTGCTCTTTGCCCATGTTTTCCCTAGAGAGTTGGTTTAAAGGCTTTATCTAGTAATTCTGATGCCTGGGTTTCTTCAGGGACAGCTTCTGTCAATTAATTTTGTTCCTTTGAATGGGCCATGTGTTCCTGACTCTTTATGTCTTGTGATTTCTTTTGTTTTTGTTGAAAATTGTGCATTTGACTACTATAATGTGGCAACTCTGGAAATCAGATTCTACTTCTTCCCCTTCCTCAGGGTTTGCTGGTTTTGTCTCTCCTTTCTCTTCCTTCCTTCCTCTCTCTCTTCCTATGGTTATTGTTGAAGGCTATAGTAGTACATTTATGATACTTTTCCAAAATATTTTTGCAAAGATTATATGCCTTATCACGTGTAATCACTGAAGTTTCTATTTGTTTTGCTTGTGTTCAGCTAGGATCTTGACAGAGATTTCCTGAAATGCCAGGAGCTCAAACAAACAAACACACAAACAAAACCACCAAAAGAAGACTCCAAAATGAGAGAACAGCCACCTTTCCTAATCTTTGCAGACTGGCTCTGTTCTAGGGACACTCCTTCACCACCTACCTAGGCTTCCTTTGAGCCTAAGGATCAGCCCAATGTAAATGCTTAAGTTCTTCTCAGGATTTTTCTGAGCATGTACCTTCCCTGAATATGCACATGTGTTTCTAAATTCTCCTGGATACAAGACTACTTTTAAATGTCCTAATTTCCAAAAGCATCTAACTTCAGCTTCTCCTCCTGACCTTAGATGGTCTACCGTATATCTCCACCCAGATATCTTTCAGTTTGTAGTTGCCTTGTAGCTTTTACAAGCTATACCCGCCTGCATTTCAAGTTGTGTGGAACAGGGACTAGTGACTTGCATCATTCCTCCAGGTATACCCTTTCCGGTTTGAGGAAGAAAAGTGGAAACAGGTCTGCCACCTTCTTAAGACCAAAATCACCATTGTGCTGGGAGGGGTGACATGGGCTGGAGCTAGGGTGAGTAAAAATATCACATCATTTTCCCACCATTTTGAAAATGGATTTTTTTTGGAGGGCATTTGCTTGGTTGCTGTAAACATCTGACTGTTTTCTAGAGCTCCTACAAAGTTGTTTAAGACAGCTTCCATTTCTTTTTGCTGTTGTTTGTGTGTGTGTGTGTGTGTGTGTGTTTCTGTGGGGAAATGAGAACTTGGAACTTCCTTGTCTACAATTTGCTGATGTCACTCTCTGCTATGTGACTCTGGACACAGGTGCTGAGGACCTGAATCAGGCAGAACAGCTGTCCTACAAATGGAAAGGAAAAAGGTAAGCTCACCACTGAATTCAACAAATATTTATTAAGCACTTACTATCTGCAAGGCACAGTTGCAGGTGCTGGCATCTAGAGCAGCAGTTGAAAAGGACATGAGATACTTTTATTCATTTACTATTTTACATAACAAACACACTGTGCTCCATCCATACACCAAGCACTGATGACACAGCAGTAAGTAATGTAAGCATCATCCCTGCTGCCACAGAGCTTGGGATTTAAGTAGACATGAGTCCGTGCTAAACCATTAAAGAGTAGAAATTGGACGTACTACTGCCAAACTACTAGAGAAGAGAAAACTGGAAGGGAACTTGTCTTTAAAAATTCAGGAAAGGGGTGGTAGAGGAAAAGCACAGTCGTGAGGAGATATAGGCCACTGCAGTGCCGCATGACGCAGGGTATGATACTGGAGTACAAGGTGTTCGGGGGCTTCTCAGGGGCAAGTATAACTTGGCAGAGTCTTAAAGGTGCACATGAGGTAATCGGGCGAGAGGTAGCAAAGGTGTTCTAGGCAGATGAAAAAATATGTGCAAAGACAGAGAGTCAAGACAGTGTGTGGCATATTTGAACATAACTAAAAGAAGTCCATTTGGGTCAGCTTGTTGAGATTTTAAGTACTGAGAGCTGAGCCAGGAAAGGAGAGTAGAACCGAGGTCAGGCAGGATATTTTAAGCCACATGAAGCAGTTTAAAATTATCATAAGAGTGATGGGAGCCACTGAAGGGTTAATAAAGGAAGTGACATGAAAAGACGGGGATTCTAGAAAGCTGAACTTGGCTGTCTTGCAGATCATAAACCAGAGGCCAGTTAGGGGCTGTTGCAGGAATATACTCAATAGATGGTGGTGATGTCGACTTGGGTCGTGACAGTGAGAACAGAAAAAAGTGACTGGGATGATTAGGAAATTCAAGACATATCTTGGAGATTGATTGGACTGAGAACAGAAGAAAAGGGAGAAGACAAAAATAAGTCCCAGGTTTCTGGCTTGAGCAACTGATGGATTGGGTGTTATTTACTGAAATTGTCTTAGGAGTTGTTGGTGTCCTGCCCGGATGACTTTACGGGCCAGCGAACCTAACTGCGAACCACCAGAAAATTGTCCTCAGCCAAACGGGAGCCAGGAGCCACCTTACACAGGGAATCACACTCCCCACCCAACTCCAGAAGTCTGCAGCTAATGACCAGCTGACATGAGGGTACAAAAGCCTGGCTCCTTTGCTTCAAGGTGGGATTGGTTCTGTGGTGCAGGCCACGCCCCAGGGCTACCCAAGAGATCAAGCTGCATCTGGGTCCCACGTGAGACCCCCTCCATGCCTTGGTCCTTTCCCAGCTCACCCTACTTCCCTTACACTCCCTTTCTCCTAAGAGTCCTCCCTCAGTAAATCACAGTAACCCAAATGCCTGTCTCAGACTCTGCTTGAAGGATGCTTACCCTAAGACCGTTGGTACCAAGAGTACACTCCAGAGGAAATTGTGATTCCGGAGTTGATCACTTGCCACCTAGCTGGCAATGAGGACCCTCATCACTGGTGGTCGAGTGGGAGTACTGAAAGACCTTGGCCTGATGTAGCAGAGTAATTGCTGAGACCTTCGCTGGGGGGTGAGCTGAAAGGGAATACAGCTTGAAAGAGATGTAGTTTACTGCAATATCTCTGGCACATGGGAGGTACAGGGCAAAGAGTAACTAAAGGATGGTGGGGTTGGTGGCCATTGCTGACCATCAGCTGAGGCATTGAAAAGAGAAAATGACAGGCTTGGGGGAAATCAATGACTAATCCAAAGCCTCTGTGAGAGACAGAGGCTTCCTTGGCACTGTTAAAAGACATCTCCTGGAGCCAGAAGGTAGACCAAGTTGAGAACCAAACTCAAGACCTTCAGAAAAGCGACTCTCTTCCAGCCACGTCGGGGCCTGATACAGACTGGGAGGGACTGAGGGACTGAAATGGGGGAGTGGGTATTTCTGGGTGGATGCACTGGAGAGCCCTGAAGCCCCCAGATTCCCCTGAACCTCCTGAGTTTGCAGAAGCGGCCCCTCCACCTCGTTAAAGGAGAGCAGCCTTTCCTCGTACATCCCGCACAAGCCTCCAACGAGGCAAAAGCTGCCACAATGACGACTGCGCTCTGAGGGTCTCCCCTCTCCCCTTCTTGCTGGCCACCGGACCAATGACTAGGGTCAGGTTCAGGATAACCCGCGTGAGGGCTCTGTCACTGGGCCTGAGAAGGGGGAAGAATTCTATACCAGAGGAGCCGCAGGACTGGGGGAACGTGCAAGGGCAGGAGCTGCAAGTGTGTGCCGGGGGCGCATCTGAAGAACGCCCGCTCACGGAGGGAAGGGTCCGAGTCAGGGCACATTCATTAATACGGAACTATTCTCCCGGAACAAGCATTTCACATCACGGGCAAGGGCCCAGGGGCGGGATGAGAGAGGGAAGTCCTGATGGCTCTTACGAGCTTGGAAAAAGCAATACCAGGATCAGTGTGTACAACCACGGAAGGAGGGATCAAAAGGCTACAGACATGGACGCACTAGGACTGGTCTACCGTGAGGCCGGACACACCAGCTGACCCTCCCTCAGGAGGGCCTGGGGGACAGGCATCCGCGCAGGTGTTGAGGACCGAGCGCCGGGAGAGCACCACCGTCATTAAGATGCTTCAGTCAGTGGTGACCCCTCTGTAGTCCGGGGCCGATGACAAGAGACGTGGTTTAGCCTGGGCTTTTTGGTGGTAATGAGGATGATACTGGACCCTAGAATATCAAAGGCCAGTGGCAGCACTTAACCATGAGAAACAGGATAAAATTATTGTAACAGGCAGCAAAGGCAGAATGGCAACCAAGGACCCTGACCTGCGGGGAGCTGTGGGCGTGACTAATAGAACATGGTGCTCCCAGAGGCAAGACAGATGGACAGGCAGCAAAGTCACTGCCTGGTACATATGTGTGAGCAAAAGAGGCCGAGGGTAACAAGCACAAGGATGTCAGGAGACCCGGTGCAAAGTCACAGTCCTTTTCGCAGTTTCCAGATCTGAGCCCGTTTTCAGACCCACATCCATCAACTAAAGGAAAGGTTGGGTCACTCGTGATACCTCACTCTTTCCTCCAAAGGGACTTATGACCATTTACCCAGATCCCATACAGTGGGGAAAGGAGACTGCCCAGATCTTCTGAGGACTGTTGGATACAGGGTTTGAAATGATGGGGACCCAAAGTACCATTACGGCCCCTGTTAGACTAGTGTTGTACAGTGATCTAGTAATAAAGGGCTCCGATCCATGTATGCCTCACTGTGGTCCACAAACCCACCTGTGGTCATTTTCCTGCTTCCCAAATGCACAATGGGAACGGATATTAGAGGTTGACAGAAATCTCACTGGTTCCTTGATCTATAGAGTAAACGCTAGGATAGTAAGAAAACTCACGTACTAATAGGAGATATATCTATCTATCTATCTATTATATATCTGTATCTAAAAGATTTATTATAAGGAACTGGCTTACCAATTTTGGGGGCTGAGAAGTCCCAAGACCTGCAGTCAACAAGCTGGAGTCGGGGGATGTCCCTGGCGGTCCAGTGGTTAAGACTTTGCCTTCCAGTGCAGGGGGTGCGGGTTTGATCCCTGGTCAGGGAGCTAAGATCCCACATGCCTCGTGGCCAAAAAACCAAAACATAAAACAGTAGCAATATTGTCACAAATTCAATAAAGACTTTAAAAAATGGTCCACATCAAAAAAAAAAAAAACCTTTAAACAACAAGAACAAAAACAAGCCAGAGTCCCAAGAGATCTGATGGCACAGTTCTGGTCTGAGTCTGAAGTTCTGACACCAGAAGAGCCAATGGTGTGAGTTCCAACCCAACAGACTCAAGACGAGCCACTGTTTCAGTTCAAGTCCAAAAGCAGAAAAAGACCGATGTCCCCGCTCCATGGTCAGCGGGAGGACTCCCGTCACTCACAGAGGGGTAGCCCTTTTGTTCTCTTCAGGCCCCCCCATATTAGGAAGGGCCACCTGCTTTGTTCAGTGGATTCAAATGCTGATCTCATCCAGAAACACCCTCGCAGACACACCTGGAATCATGTTTGACCCAATATCTGGGCACCCTGTCAAGTTGACACATAAAACTAACCATCACAGTCACCCAGCTGGTACGTGGTGGATTCAGGATCAGAACTCCATGTTCAGAGGGCTATGAAGATCTCAAGCTACAGGGAAATATCTGAGCTAGAGAGAGAGGTTGGGGAGTTGTCAACATGGTGGTGGTCACTGAAGCCACATGAGGAAATGAGCCAACCAAGGAGAACATGGGGTTTGTCAAGAGCAGATGGCCTGGACCTAAAACCTGGGGATTCGCAGCATCCAGGTGATGGGCTGGGCCGAGGGCACTAGGGCAGGATGGCCAGAGAGGTAGAAGAAAATCCAGGAGAGAAGCTAAGGGGAGGCATGTTGGGAGGAAGAGGGGCTGTGATGGGGTTAGACAGGACTCGGGTATGGCGAGGGCCACGGAGTGTCCTGGTGACAGAGGGAACTTGGCGGGGGCCATTCCAGGGAGGCGAACACTAGCTTGCAGTGACTGAGGAACCCAAGAGTGTAAGGCAGGCTTGCGGGTATGTACAGGGGGAAGCAGGAGAGGGCTAAGAGCTGGAGACAGGCACTGGGAAAGGTTCATCAGTTTGTCTTTAAGATGGAGAGACCTCAGCATTTTGAGTTAGTGGGGTGTGAGACCAGCCAGGCTACCAGCCACGCCGGGGAGGGAGCCTCCGAGAGATGCGATGAGCCCAGGCTTTGAGTTGAGTCCCGCTCTCCTGTTCGCCCCTCGGGCAGATGATTTTGCGTCTCCAGGCCTCATTTCTACAACAGCCAACGTCAAAATCCTGCTGAGATGAAGTCACGGATGCATGTGAAGCCACTGGACCAACAATCATCGCGATTTCCAAACATGAAAGGCCAAAGCGACGGCTGAATGAAAGATACTTCCAAGCTTTTGGATCCCAAGAGTCCAGGAAATAGCAACGTGGACGGCTGAATCAGGGAAAACCCGGCAGGAAGAGCTCTAGAGAAAAAAGAATGACAAGGTTGGTTTATGCAGGCTACCACTCGGGTCATGACAGGACGTCAAAAGTGGAAACACCTACAGATACGTGGAGTTGGGGACCAGATGTGGGAGAGAATTCAGGGCTGGAGAGAGAGTGTTGGCTCCCCCAGGTGAGAGGCGAGAGGCGAGTCAACAGGGGCCTGTGTAATGCCTGACAGAGTCGCAGAGAACACCCACAGCTGCCCTGCATTTAGCCACGACTTTGTGTCAGGCCCTTTCCCTACAGTATCTTCAACCCTTGGGATTAATCTGCACTTCACAGTTGAGAAAATGGAGGCTCAGAGAGATCACCCAACTAATAAATGACACAGCCCAGGATCAGACAGTCACCCTGGCTCCCAAACCTGCGTTCTATTCTTTCCACCATCTCACGCCACTCCAGAGGATGGAGTCTCAGGGGAGAACTCTGTTTAGGAGACGAAGGACACAGCTCACCGGACAGAAGGACGGGGAGCGGGTGTGCTGTTATTACGGAGGCCAAGGAAGGATAGTTTCAAGATGGTGGAGGCGGGACACAGCGCCAGACACCGCAAAGGGAGGAGAGAGAGTGAGAAGAGGAAACCTACTCGACGCGGTGACAGGAGGGTTCCCAGGGGCTGTGGACCGCAGGAGGGGCTCGTCGTTAAAAACAAGGGTGCTGCATAAAGGTGCTGGACCCCATCCTTCCCAGGTCCCCACAACGGTGCTCAGACACACCGGAGGAAGGGAAGACGTAGACCGTGGCCACGAGCTCCTCATTCAAGTGCCACATGGCACCCACAGCCAGTGGAGGTGCGTCTTCATCCTCTTCGCCTGCTCAGTCCTCTTCCTAACAACGGTCTCACCCCGCTTGCCTTGGCGGCTCACTTATTTCCCCTCCCCTCCAGCAACAGATCCAGCCTGATTTCCTCTTTCCTGCCTCATTTTCTAAAATCCACAGGCCAGGGAGTTCCCCGGTGGTCCAGTAGCTAAGACTCCACCTTCCAATGCAGCGGGCACGGGTTCGATCCCTGGCAAGGGAACTAAGATCCCACGTACCGCATGGTGTGGCCAAAAATTTTTTTTAAAAAGTTCAAAAATTTAAAAAAGAATGAAATCCACATGCCAGGGAGTGTCATCCATGTGAGCAAAGCAAGGCTCTGGACTCTTCCCTCCCTCCCCCCACCCCTCCACTTCCGCCTTCCTGCTGCCTCTCACCTGCCAGTAGGTCAGGAGAGGACGTGCAGAATTCCTGTGCTGGACCGGCCTCAGGCTGGGTGCTCCGCCAGAGAAGGCTTCCACTGCCACCGTGCCTGAAATGCCAACATTGTCACCAATTCCTTTGGTGAAGAGTTCCTGGTACCTGTCTTCAAATGTAAACATGCTTAGAAGGGTAACTAACAGCCTTTGTCTCTAACACTGCAGAGAAAATCATTAGAAGACCTCTTTGATGTGTCTTGGAGAATCAAATACCTCGGAAGCCTGGGGCAGGGGCAGGGGTTGGCACCAAGAGATGGTTTAGGGAGCAGAGAGGGAAGGTGGCAGGGCTGATGAAATCTTAACCCATTTTGCAATTTTGTCCTGGATTAACCTGGTCCCTTGGTTTGGGTTCGGGGGAAGGGGCAATCATTCATTTGTAACTGAGGCTGTAGGTGCTCCAGCCATACCCCCTGGGCCTTCCTCAGAATTTACCCACAGACGTTTTCCAAATAACAGTGGGGAAAGTCAAACGATCTGGACAGTTGATGCCCTGCAGAAACGAATGGGGGTCAAGTCTGGGGTGTTCTGCATGGTCGCCCAGAGGGTCCCCGGCAGCATTGGACCCCACGGCCCCCAGCAGTTACCCGTTCATTACTGAACCTCAGAGCGCTTCCTGGATGGCCCCTGGAAGGAACTATTCACACCTAAGCTCTGTTTCAGGTCTTGCTTTTGGGGGGGGAATACAGACGGTATAAGGAATTTTTCCCTGTTATTCCCAAGACCGATTGGGGCGGGGCGGGGGGCGGGAATAAAGTCCACCGGCTCTCAAAAAAAAACCCTACACACTCACGACCCATAATTCAGAAATATGCATCAAAATTTTAAATGCCCATATGTTTTGACCCAGTAATCCTACTTCTAGAAGTTTACCTTAAGGAAACTAACAGACTGGGTGCAAAAACGTATGCAGAAGGACGTTTATCATCATGCAGAAGAGTAAAAAAGGGGAAGCGATTTAATTTCCAGCAACAGCAAATTGGCTAATAAGTTATAGTAACCCTATGTTGCCATTAGAAATAACTGCAGATTTTTCTGTCTTTGGTAAGTTAAGTGAAAACGCAGGCGACAAAACATCATGGAATCTACTTTTGTCACTAGTACCTCCCTAGGTGACCGTGTGGGCGTATCTGGAGGATGACAGCAGAATGTTAACAGTGGTTGGTCATCTTTGGCTGGAAAGATGGAGATTGCGGCTCATGTTCATTTCCTTCTTTACACCTTTCCGAACTGAGAAAATGAATTATGCTTTTTTAATGATTGATACAACTTTTAAAACTGAAAAAAAAATGTGTAAAGAGAAGCCAGTGGCCTCAGCCACGTAGAACTGAATTCCACAGCCAACCAAGACTTGTCACAAATTCAAAGCTACTGGTCTCTCCCATCAGGAGCTACTGGTCTCATCGGCTAGGGGACTGGGGCAGACCCCCAGAAGGGAGGCATCCTCCTCAGCCGGCCGACGCTGGGCAGGGCGGCTCTAAGCCAGCCAGCCAGCCGACCCGGAGGCCGGGCGGTGGGGGGGAGGGGGGCGTGCAGCGCGCGTCACGTGTCCTGCGTGTGTGGCCCCAGCTGACTCGGAGGAAATGCGCGCAGCCCAGCATCCAGGCTCGGTCGCGCCCCGCCTCCCTGCAGACACAGCCCTGCCCCCGCCCGCCTAGAGCCCCAGCTGGCACTCAGCGGGTCCCTTTCCAATTTGCGGCACATTCAGGAGTTCGGTATTCCCACGGGAAGAGCTCGTTGCCATGGCGATGCGAGCCTCCCAACCCCAGGACCGCCCGGGAGGCCGAGTCCTCCCCCAGCACGGCCCGCCCCCGTCCGCTGGAGAGGGTCGCGGCGTGGGGGAGGGCGGCGTCAACGACGGACCCAGGTGAGAGGGAAGGGGAGGAAGGCCTGCTTGCGAGCCCCCTGGCCGCTCTGCCCTTTCCAGCCCCCTCGGGTCCAGGGGCAGATGCCGCCTCTGGTTCTGGAGCGTCTGGGTGGGGATGTCGGACGCTCCGATTTCCTCCCAGCGTCTTCCAAGAACGCCAGGGCATCTGTAAAAGTTTCTGGAACGCAGCACTCAGGAAAGAAGCTTTAACCGCCGGCCCCCGCAGTCCAGACTGAAAAGTCGGGAGGGGTGAGGAGAGGGAGGAGGGGGAGGCGACCGGCCGGTCCCGCGAAGGCGGGGGGCAGGCAGGCGGGGCCTCCTGCGCGGCCCTGGAGGGGCCGGGGTCACGGAAGAGGCCCGGCCGCGGGACGGCGCAGCCACGCCCGGCGGCTACCCGGGGAGGGAGGGGGCGGTCACGTGCGCCTGCTCACCGGGGCCCCGCCCCCGCCCAGGCCCCGCCCACCTCCCAACCTCCCTCCCGGGCAGCCGGGGGCTCTGGACTCGCAGGCCTCAGCGCCGGGAGGAGCCGTGTCTCCTGTTACTCACCGCAGGTGGCTGCCCAGGGGAAAGCTCCGAGTGCATCACCGACTGGCCTGGAAAGCCTTCCATCTCTGCTCTAGTAGCAGCAGCAGCTCTTTGATGAATTGTGTCTCGTGGCTTTGGAGCCTCCAGCCATACCATGCTGTAAATCCCTGGGTGCCTGCTGGCTCCGATCTGGCTTCCCTCCTCCTGCTGCCTCAAGACTCAGGGACTTGCAGTCGCAATAATCCTTGATTTTTCCAAGAGTTTTTTTTCCCCCTCCAGCCTCTCCGTGCACCCACCCACTCCTACACCTGACGTTTTCCTTCAACTACACCCTGCCCTGCTTCAGGTCCACAGACACACAGGCCTCGTGCCTTCCCATCCATCACCAGTCCAGTGAGAAGTCAGCTCACCCAAGAGGTAAGAGCACAGACGCCCCCGGCCAGCTGTCCACTCGGCCCAGGAGAGAGAGGCCACACCCAGCAGCAGGCCCCAGTGCAAAGAGCTCTTTTGCCAACCCCAGGCATCGTATTTCCAGAGTGAGCCACATGTAGAAAGGATTAGCTGTTTCACCCAACAAGCCCACATCTGTAGTTACATTCTAACAGGGATACAACTACCCTGGTTATTAATCCTCCTGCTTTGGGATATAAGCTGATCACCAGCTGGGGTCAGGAAAAAAACCTGCCCCAACCCATCCTCCCCTGCCCCATCTCCTGTGGTGCAGTGTTGCACTTCTGTCCGCAAACCAAGTTCAAGGCCACCAACGGAGGCACCTCTGAGACAGGACAGCTCCAGTCTGTTCTGGAGAAGACATCCACTCAGTCACGCGAGTACGTGTGAAGAATCTACTTCGGGCAAGACGTCAGCCCCCACTGTGGCAGAAACAAAGTTGATTCCTGCGCGGCCCTTGTCATTTCTATGCCAAGAAACGCTGAAGTGGGAGGCCACAAACTGTACGTGGTTTCTGGGACTTCTTGCCCTGAGGCGCCCGGGGTGTATCAGGTGGCCTCGGGGAAACCAGCTGGGGTTTGGGTGGTATTTCCAAGCCTGCTGCCAACAAGGAAGGGAGCTGTTTCCTCTGGCCTCCGCTGATGAGGCCTCTCCCTCCCGTGAGCAGCCGGAGAGGCCAGGGCAGCTGTGTTTCCTTCTCTGATTCATTCTCTTCTGACCTCATAACTGCAGGCACTGGACACTTCCAGAAGTCTCCATTTCCCTGGGTGGGACCCACAGGAGTGATGCAGGTTGAGAGCCAGGACTTACTCTTTCCAGATCACCAGGCCTGGAAGCCACAGTGAAGTGACATCCCCAGGAGGCCATAATCCCCAGTCACTCAGACCTGGCCAGGGATGGGCTGACCACGTGATCCAGCATCCAAATCGGGACCTGTCCGTGATGAGAAGAGGTACCGTGGATAATTACCTGGGACTTTCCTGAGCAAACCAGGATGCGTTCACCTAACCTGAGGGGACATCTCTGCTGGGAAGGGCCATGACCAGGACACCACTGAGACTCGACAGTGTCAGCCCCTCCCTGATGATGTCGCCGTGTCCCCTTCTGTGGACAGGTCTCCACCTACCCCAGCCCTTGCCCCCTCCTCTGCTCCTCTGCCCCCTGTACCTGCATTTCCACTCTCCAGCACTGGATCAGCCCAACCATCTGTTTTTATTGGTACCGGCTCCGGGATGCTGGGAGATTAAACAGAGATTGTGATCAGTAATGTTCGTCGAGTGAGTAAATCTGGGTTGACCCCATCGCACAGTTAGGCTTTCTACCCTCGACTGCTTCTCCACATCGCTCTGTTGTCCTGCTGGCTTTCTCATTTCTCACGGTAGTGTTCCAAACCTCCTCTAGCCCGAATCCCCATCCACCCCCGATTCTTGCCAGATGCCCCAACTTCCCTGAGAACAAAAACACAAAAACAAACTTGAGATGCGAACCTGTCAGACTTTCTAAACTCCCCTCCGCCTCTGAACTACACGGATCGACGGACGCCCCCCTTCAGGGAAGACTGCCCCTCCTTCCCCCCATCTGCGTGGTCCCCACAGGGGTACGTGCTCACGTCCGGCCACCTCTGCACAGCCTCGCACAACCTACTGACCCCTGTTGGACTCCTACAGACTCAGGATGGACCAGTGAGAAACTTTCCCTAGAATTCTGGGTTTGGGGCTGAGAGGGTCAGTCTAGTGCCTCTCCTGTGGCTGCAGCCTCAGCCTTGTTTCCCACCAAGACTGAAGAAGCCGAGGACCTGCAGGGGCCAAGAGAAGAATGAGGAGGATTCGGAGGGGGCCTGAGAGCCAAGTAGGGAGAGTCTGGAACATTCTGGAAGCTCCTGAGGCCCAGCCATGCTTCTGTTGTTGTTTTGTTTTTTAACTTAACTGATTTAAGTTGGTTTCTCTTAAACAGACTCACAGACTTAGAAAACTTATGGCCACCGAAGGAGAAAGCTGGGGGTGGGGGCAGGATAAATTAGGAGGTTGGGATTAACATATACACACGACTATATATAAAATAGATAATCAACAAGGACCTACTGTACAGCACAGGGAACTCTACTCAATATTCTGTAATAACCTATAATGGAAAAGACTCTGAAAAAGAATAGGTGTATGTATGTATAACTGAATCACTTTGCTGTACACCTGAAACTAACATTGTACATCAACTCCAATATAAAATTTTTTTTAATAAAAATAAAGAATAAATTGGTTTCTCTCACTTATAATCAAAGGCCTCTTATATAACGCAAGCTGTTTCTCTCACTTATAATCAAAGCCCCCGTATATAACGCAAGCTGCTTTTCCCTCCTGTCTCTGGCTGATTTCCTCCTCAGTTCAGTCCCCACGCTGGCCATGCTTGTTTTATCGCTCGCCTCACTTCTCTTGAACCTTCAGTCGTGTTAGTTACAAATATGCTCATCTCCCTATCCCAAAACTAAATAAATAAGCAAAGGATCCAGACGCTTCTGTCCCCTTCCCCTCTGCTCTCGCCAATTCCATTTTCTCACCTCCCACTTCGCACCCAATCTACTGCGTGCTCTGGTCCCTGCCCCCGTCCCTCTTTCCCGCTGAGCATTGCAAGCCACGCCCACTTGCTAGCCTCGTCCTGCTTGTCTGCAGACCTGGCATCAGCAACCACCTGTCTTGAAACTCACACTTCTCTTGAGGCTTTTCCTCCTGCTTCCGGTTGCTCTTAACACAGAGAAGCTTGACCTGCAGAAGTGGTACCAGGATCTAAAGGTACTAGGGATCTAAAGCTCTAGACTTTTTCAACCTTCCTCTGAACCCATAAACACGCAACTGCCCTATGCCCGCTCTTCCGGTGCCCTACAGAGTGAGGCTCATCTCAGGAAACAGCTGGAGTTGAGGTGGTAATGGGCGAGTCATTTTGCTCTTGTGATAACACTCTCAAATGTGGATTACAGTGGAAGGGGGTTGGGGGGCAGGAATGGGGTGGAAGGGGGTCTAAAGATGTATTACTGAGATTCTAAACGTTTTTATGACATTGAAGGTTTTCTTTTCACTTTCATGTTAATCTGTGCTTGATGGTGTGTTTCAATTTACCATCCCATTGGCACCGAGTAATCACCAACCTTTAGTGTGGTATTTCATAAGTGAAATGTATGCTCAGTGTTTCAGAAAATTTCTGCTTCTAAAGTGAGTCCCTTTCTCCCTCAAATTGGAAAGGACTGACTCAAGGGATGAGCATCTTTGAAATGTGAGAGCTGTCTTTGTTCCTAGCGGCACTAGATGGAAAAGAAGACCTCAGTCCTGCCCTCAAAGATTCATAGGTTCATTAGAAAAACAACACAAGCACGCTTGAAAAGTTAATTATAAGCATAAAGCAAGAACGTGAGACATGGCACACGTGGTGTTTTAGAGCGTGATGCAGACAACGCTTTTTCCACGGGAGATCGGAGGCGGGAGAGCCTTCCCCGTGTGGGAATAACCAGCCGAGGCTTCCTCGGTCGGTGGTGCTACTGGTCTGGGAGGTGAGTGGGGGCCTTAGATGAAAAGTAAGAACAATGGAGGAAAAGAAAGAGAGAGGGATGCTTGGTGCAAAGAAGTCCAAGAGCCTGCAAGGTCCTGAGCTTGGGGTCAATATCAGGCTGGACTGAATGGAGGGTTCTCACGGGGACACAACAGACAACACTTGCTTACCTTCCAACAAACTGAGCACATACCCGGGCCATCAACACGGCCAGGACGCCCACCATTTTTGTTCAAGAACTTCTTATTTGATATTTTACAAACAGCATCAAGGAGACATTATGGGAAAAATCGGAACGGAGTTGGACTTCCTTATACTTGTGTTATGGTTTTTAACAGTGTTGTATATTCGCCTTCTTTGGAGGGTAGAGGTGGCACTACCAGTGGCTAGGTCCTCCAAAGGTCTAACGCAGCCTTTCAGGAGAAAATTAAGTTGAGGCCATGTTTTGGGCGACTTGAACTCCAAGTGCGGCAGCTACACACTGCATGTCTTGATGTGCAGACGGTCCAAAAGGGCAATGACTGCCTCAAATTCTCTGGGGCTCTGAGTTACTCACCAAGATTAATTCAGGGTTTCAGATCCTTTGTTGCACGCTGCACGTTTCCAGGGCTACACACGTGAGAGGTTTCTTCATGGCAGTGATTATACGTCTTCGTTTCGTTGCCATTGTTGATTGGCTGGAAGACAGAATGTCCCCTCGAATGCAAAGCCGTTCTTGCAGAATATTCCCTAAAACCACCAAGGAGGTTTATTGCTTTGATTAACTTGACAGTCTGGAGACAACGGTTACTCAACTTTCCCATCCTTCTGGGTTAGTCGGACACTACCTTGCCGTTGTCACCTGTGCCCACCCTGTGCTTGGGACACTGGAGGTCTGGTCATAGGATGCCGTGAGTCACAGATATTGTGAAATGAGTGACTGAATGAATAAATGAACAATTAAGGAGGATTCGTGCTAAGAGAAGGTATCCCAGACGTGGCACTGAGAGGGAGGTTGGGATAGATGATTGCCAGGTCTCTTCCAAGTGCAAGAACTCTCCTTAGATTGGGGAGGGGCTGAGGGAGGACGTTCAATTCTCTAATAGGTCTCAAGAGAGGTCCACTCTGAGTCCCCTCCCTAGAGCTCTCTTGGAAAGATCCCATCACCATTGTCAGTAGTCTATTTCAGTTTCTTCGAGTCTCAGGGAAGAAAGTTCTTTCTAGTGGCCAAGTCAGCTCCCTCAAACTGCAGTTGAACTGATTCCGTCTGTCTGGTTCTTCAGTGAAAACAGCTCTTCTTAGGGTCAGGGGTGAAACGACTGCTAAGGCCAGTCTAGGATTAAAGTCTTGGTGGGGAGAAGAGAGGCCTTTACAGAGACGCCGGTCAAGGGGATGAGGCCCTGCAGGCGGCAGGGAGGAGCCCCAGGGATTCGCTCAGGAAGTAATTACAGCAACAGCGCAGACATCCAGGCCGTGCCCCTGCCCCGGCACGGCCCTGAATAGAGGTGGATGGCTTCAGTTATCCGGGCATCTTGATGGGTGGGCCCTGCACACGCTCTGGGGAAGACGGGAGGAAACGAGCTCCAGATCAATCACTCCGACCGTCAACAGATGGAGGGCATTTAGCACCTGTGGGACCAGAGGGACAACAGGTCCACAGAAGCAGAGAGGGAAACGGAAAGTCACTGGGCCAGGATTGGGAGAAAAGGGGCAAGCGAAACACTGAGACCCATCCTTTTTAGGCCGATTTGCACAAAGGTAGTGACAATGAAGTCACCTAGGTGGGAGTGGACGGTGGGGGTTCAGGCCTGGGAATTCCCCGGCCTCACGTGTGGCCCAGGGCTGGGGCCTTAAAGGGAGCCCCAGACCAGAGACGGCGGGTCTCACGGGCAAAAAGGAGGGGGATGCCATAAACTCAGGTGAGGCAAGGAGAGGAGAAGTAGTGAAAGCAGCCTCCTGAAGGCTTCTGGAGGAGGACAGAGCAGGGTGCCACTGCCAGCCTGTCCCAGAAGTTCAACAATCCTCACGACGAGCAGAAGCTCCGTCCCTCGCTCCCCTGGGTTACCGTGTGGGGTGGAGGGCGGTGGATGGGGGTGTGCGCATGCGCGCGTTTAAATACGGAGAATTCTTTTTCCTCGAGAAATGTTTGCGTGTGTCCAGCATTTAACATACAGTATTTCATTAATGTTTGTTAAATGAATAGAGCTAACGTTCATTGCACTTCCACTGCTTCTCAGGGTTTTACAGGAATTTCATTTAATCCACCTCATCATCCTATAACTTTTTAAAATCCCTCTTTCATGGATGAAAAGAAAAAAACCACTGAGGCTCAAATAAGTGAAGTAACGTGTTCAGCTACTAGGGGACATATGTGTGGAGTGGAAGGAAAGAAGGGCCAGAGAGAAGAAAGGAACAAGAGAGGGAGGGAGGAAGATCTTAGAAGCGGGCTGTCAGAAGGCTCAGAGAATTTCTTTTGAAAATCGCTTTGACTCAGCAAAACTGTGCCCCGCACACAGATCCCCTTTCAGTCCTCTTTACCGCCGGTGTTGAGTCCTGGGAAGAGCTGTGAAAATGAGCCCAGCCCCACGTGGGACTGAAAGGGAATAAACGACAGGGCAGGATTTTAAATGAATGTCAATACGCCGCGAGCAACCCGAGCGCTTTGGGCTGCGGACAGTGGGATGGACAGACGCTGGGGTGCTTGTTGTTCAGGCTGCTGACCGTCGAGAAATGATCCTGTGAGCCTCGTACCAACCGGTTTTATTGGGGATAACAGCCATCAAAACCGTCGAGGGACTGAAGAGGAGCATGAATGGGAAAGTAAAGGTTAGATGACCTCACAGAAGGGCACACTCAATGTCCTGCCTCGGGTGCAGGGAAGCAGGACACAGTTTTGGCTGTGAGCTCCCCAGCAGCTTAAGCAAGGAGTGAAAGCATCAGGTAACAGGAGCTGTGGTGTTCGCAGGGCAAAAGCGAACCCCCGGTTTAGAGGAAGCACGGCGCGTTCTCTTTGCTGAAACCTCAGATATTTTTGCCTTGCAAACATCCTCAACAGCGTCCCGCGACGTCACAGTCTGTAGAGTTCACGTTTATGTCGCCGGACTCCATGCCAGTCGGTTCAGAGACGCCGCAGCTTCCTCCGAGGGCAGCAACCCAAAGGCATCATGAGACGCCACTGGTCAGAAAGGGCCTTTGTTGCCGCGACCGTTCCTACTGCTTCCTCGGAGCCGAAGCCCACAGCGAGAGGAGCCGCCGTAGGCTTCAAGAAGGAACGAAACTGAGTTATTTGTACTAGAAACTAACACACCATTGTAAAGCAATTATACTTCAATAAAGATGTTAAAAAAAAAAAAAGAAACCTCTACCCAGGGAGTCCCACCGGAGGTCTCGTTCCCAATGGCCTGAGGCAGCCGACCCCATGGCAAAGTGCTTCAGAGGTATTAGAAGGTTCAGATCAAAGGAAAGCAGCCTCCTCGAAGGGCTGTCTCCCACAGCTCCTTTCTGGACGGCATGGGAGCAGAAGTTCAATGCCTCAGCAACCGGTCCATGGTCGCATCATGGCCCATTGTTCACGGCTGCTGGCTGGGGTCCTACAGGTGTTAAGGTCAGATTTTGACTTTGGTTCAATTCAGATGGGCTGGACCTTTTGTACGTGCCCAGGATTTCTGAGTGAACGACACAGAGCAGCTCAGTTCATCCGCACTGACAGCCCCGAGGTGGGCGATTTTATTATTCACGTTTTCACATTAGGAAATTGAGGCTCCAAGAGGGAGAGGCCCGAGAAACATATCTTTGTTGGGGATGGTATTCGCTGGGATTCCTGCGGCCGCGGGGCTAAGTGCCGAGGTCCTCCAGTCTCTCCATTTCCCAGGTTGGTGAAGACAGGCTTGTCTGTGACTGCTTTTTATATCACTCTTCCAATTCAAAAGAAAAAAGACTTGGCAAGCTATAAACAGAGCTCCCCACCACCCCCAAAAATTCGATCACTCGATCATGAAAATGTCCTCGATCACCATGCCAGAGGAAATGACTGTCCCACCTCCCCTCCACCCTCCTTCCTTCCAGCCCAGGTATTTGTGAAGACTTTACCACGTCCTTACAAGTCCTAGCTATTATAAACACCGCTGCAATGAACACTGGGCTGCATGTATCCTCTCGGACCATGTTTTTCTCTGGGTATATGCCCAGGAGTGAGATTGCAGGATCGTATGGTAGTTCCATTTTTAGTTTTTTAAGGATCCTCCATACCGTTCTCCATAGTGGCTGTATCAATTTACATTCCCACCGACAGTGCAGGGGGGTTCCCTTTTCTCCACACCCTCTCCAACATTTGTTGTTTGCAGATTTTTTTGAATATGGCTATTCTGACTGGTGTGAGGTGATACCTCATTGTAGTTTTGATTTGCATTTCTCTAACAGTTAGCGATGTTGAGCATCCTTCCATGTTTTTGTTGGCAATCTGTATGTCTTCTTTGGAGAAATGTCTGCTTAGGTCTTCTGCCCATTTTTGGATTGGGTTGTTTGTTTTTATGATATTGAGCTGCATGAGCTGTTTGTAAGTTTTGGAGACTAAATCCCTTGTTGGTTGCATCGTTCGCAAATATTTTCTCCCATTCTCTGGGTTGTCTTTTTGTTTTGTTTATGGTTTGTACACACTGCTATATTTAAAACGGATAACCAACAAGGACCTACTATATAGCACAGGGAACTCTGCTCAATACTATGTAACAACCTAAATGGGAAAAGAATTTGAAAAAGAATAGATACATACATAGGTGTAACTGAATCACTTTGCTGTATGCCTGAAACTAACACAACATTGTTAATCAACTATACTCCAGTATAAAATAAAAAGTTAAAAAAAAAAAAAAAAAGGATTTACCACGTCCTGTTCCCAGGCATGCGGGGTTCAAAGATGAGCATAACGTAGTCCCCGTGCTCAAGGGCTCATGCTCTATCGAGGGGACAGACAAACAGCTGGAGGCTCCCATGCCGTCAGGAAGGGCTAGCTCAAGGACCACAAAGAGGGGGCCCCCAGGTGGGGGAGTACAGAAAGAAAGTGTCCCCTGCCCGAGACGGCACAATAATCTCTAACGTCCGTCCCAAGAGGCAGCTGCGCTGACCCAGCAGGGGTGCTGGGCTTGCACTGACTCACCCCCACTCTCAGCCCAGGGATGAAAGACGGTGGCCCCAGTCTGTGGTGCTGGACTCGTACAAGAAACGTGAAGCCTGTGGTTCATCTCTCCCAGAGACCCATTTAAAATGTGGTCCAAGCTTGGAGCAGCGAAAAAACAGAACTCTCTTAAATGCCCAACACAACATGTGGACTATTATCCACTGTACATCCATTTCCTGGAATATTAATCTCTCATTTTAAGTGATACCTGTTAAGACTCTACATCTGAAATTCTTCCAACAGGGACTTCCCTGGCAGTCCAGTGATTAAGACTCCGCGCTTCCACTGCAGGGGACATGGGTTTGATCCCTGGTCTGGGAAGATCCCACAAGCGACTAAGCCCATGTGCCACAACTACTGAGCCCACGTGCCGCAACTACTGAAGCCCACGTGCCTAGAGCCCATGCTCTGCAACGAGAAGCCACCGCAATGAGAAGCCCACGCACCACAACGAAGAGTAGCCCCCACTCGCTGCAACTAGAGAAAGCCCGCACGCAGCAACGAAGACCCAACGCAGCCAAAAAAAAAAAGAAAAAAGAAAAACAGTAAAGCTTCTACAGTCATCCCCTGCCCCTTATCCAAAGAGGATACGTCCCAAGACCCCAGTGGATGCCTGCGAGAGTACCCGGCCCTGTATATGCTATGTTTTTCCCTTACATACCTATGACAATGTTCAATTTGTGTTAGGCAGAGTAAGAGAGTAACAATAATAACTAGTAATAACATAGGACAGTTACAGAAATACACTGTGACAAAGGTTGTGTGAATCTGGTCTCCCTCTCTCAAAGCATCTCATTGTACAAATGTAATGCCTTTGCCACCTTAAGAAAGCACTTACCACACACTGTGGCTGTAACTTTTGCAGGCTGAGGTGTGACAGCAAAACTAGCAGGAATTTTTTTTCCTTCTTCACAATTTCACGGGTAGAAGATTCGTTCTTACCATACGTAGCAACCTCAGCATACGATTTTTTTGCCTTCCATATTACGTGGAGAACTTTCACCTTTTCACTTAAGGAAGCACCTTACAGCTGCTCATTGGCGCATCCAAATTGTCGACATCACTCTGCTTGTGCTTTGGGGCCAATATTAAGTACAATTAGGGTCACTTAAACACAAGCACTGCGGTACCACGACGGTGTATCTGACAACCAAATGGCTACGAGGTGACCAACAGGTGGGATGTGCTGGACAAAGGGGTGATGCATGTCCTGGGCAGATTTCATCCCGCTACTGAGAACGGCATGCAATTTAAAACTTATTGTTCATTTCTGGGATTTTCCATGTAATATTTTCAGACTGTGATTGACTGCAGGTAATTGAAACCACGGATCAGGGGAAGAATGACTGAATTGTGTTTTAGTATTTGCATATTAAATTAGTATTTGCATATTAAAAAGGGTAAGTAGAATTCTAAAAGATACAGGCACCCCAGTGTTCACAGCAGCACTATTCACAATAGCCAAGACATGGAAACGACCTAAATGTCCATCAACAGATGAATGGATAAAGAAGACGTGGTTCATATATACAACGGAATACTACTCAGCCATAAAAAAGAATGAAATCATGCCATTTGCAGCAACATGGGTGGACCTAGAGATTATTGTACTAAGCGAAGTCAGTCAGAAAGAGAAAGAAAAACCCCATATGATATCACTTATATGTAGAATCTCAAATATGACACAAATGAACTTATCTACAAAATAGAAACAGACTCACAGACATAGAGAACAGACTTGTGGCTGCCAAAGTGGGGGGGGGGGGGGGGGGGGGGGAGGGGGGGTCAGACACAGAGAACAGACTTGTGGTTGCTAAGGGGGGTGAGGGATGGACTGGGAGTTTGGGATGAGCAGATGCAAACTATAGAATGGATAAACAACAAGGTCCTACTGCAGAACACAGAGAACTATATTCAATATCCTGTGATAAACCATAACGGAAAAGAATACAAAAAGAATATCTATATATATGTATAACTGAGTCACTGTGCCGTACAGAAGAAATTAGCACAATATTGTAAAACAACTATATGTCAATAAAATTTTTTTAAAGGGTAAGTAGAAAAATAAAAAAACAAAAAGAAGAAAAAAAGGGTAAGTAGAAATACTCTTTTTTTGACAGTTAAAATTTTTTTCATTTTTAGTGACCTGTATTGCTTTCTTTAGAAATACTCTTGATATTGGTCAGCAGCTCTTAGGTGAGATCCTGGCAGCACTGGGGGTGTTTCCTCCTTCTGTTTCCTAAGTGCTCTGTAGTGTGGTCACGTTGTCAGGGACTGTGACTGCACACACATGTGCGTGTGAGCACACGTGTCGGGCAGCGTCCTCACGTTCCGCGTCCCCTCCTCACACGCTGTCGGGGAGAGGAACTGGGAGGTGAAGGGAGGGGAGCATCTGGACTTAGCGAAGGCTGGCCGCTCCTTTGGGAGGGTCGTCCAGAGAGCCACAGTCAGGGGCAACTGTGTCCCCAGGTAGCCTCCTTGTGCCCCTTGGGGATCCTGCCTGGGCTGACGTCCCCTAGACGGGAATTCTCTCCCTGTAGAGACAGCTTTGAAGCGGACACAGGACCTAACCCCCAGTAGGAAGCACTCCAAGTCCACAGACACTGCTGGGACCATGGCAGGCAAGTCCCGATCTCCTGTGGCCCTCGAGGGTCCACTAGAGGCTCCTGAGGGTCCTGCCTGGGCAAGGAGAAGCAGGGTCTTCTGAGGGCAGCGCTCTGCGTGCCGGCTGACCCTGCTGGCTCATCTCTGGGCTCCGGAATTTTCCTACTCACTTGGACACACTGCCTGGGAGGCCCCGGAGGCCGAGCCGGCTCCCAGAGGCTCCCTGGGTGCAGGCGGTCCCGGGGGCACGGGGTGGGTGGGGAGAGCCCTCACCCCGTCGCCTCTGTGTGGGCTGGCAGTTCTGGAAGGGACCAAGGGGATTCCAGCCTCTAGGTCCTGCCTCGAGGTCCAGCCCCATCACGGAGCCAAGGGTTTGGCTCAGCGGTACTGGGCCTGAGGCCCTGGGGTCCTGGCTACTCCCCTCCCCCTCCCCCTCCCCCCTCCCGCGGGGACTCTCAGTGGCTCCCACACGGGGTCCCTGCTCTTGCTTCCACTGCCATGTCTGCCTCCCGCTCCGGCCCTTGTGTCTGGCTGATAATCCTGTCTACTTCCCGCACTTGCTTTTTTTGTACCAACACCGTGGGCCAGGGTCCCTGCTCCAGACCCGGGTTCACCCCTCCTCAGGGCAAGGCCTCCCTGGGGCGAGAAAGCATAAAATGGGGAAGAGGGAGGACATGGGATGAGGGACAGAGAGAGGGCAGAGGAAGAGAGGAAAACGATGTCGCATCTGTGGGGCGAAACACCCTTCCCGGCTCCGGACATGGCTGCACGCACCGCTGCCCCTGGGAGTTGGACCGAAGTGAGGTCGCGGGGAGAGGGGCAGCGGGGAAGACGGCCCCCCGGCGCGTGCCCTGGGTCCGAGGCCCACGGTGGCCCCCGCGGGCGAGCACTCGCAGGGGGGGCCGCGGGAGGGCGAGGTGCCCCGGAGGGAGCGGCCGGCGCGGCCCCGCCCGCGGCTGCGGAGGCCGGACCCTGGCGCCCCGCGGTGCGGCGTCCTACCGCGCAGCGAGCTACGCCCGCATTCCCGCTGTGGCTGCACAGCTGTCTGAAACCCCCCTGGTGCTTGCAGACAAACGACGCCAGCCCGGCTGGGCTAAGGGCCGCGTGCGTGACCCGCGGGCCCGGCCTCCCGAGGGGCCGCCGGCTCTCCCACGCGAGTGTTTACATTGGAACGTGGCTGTCAAACTTCCAGCAAAAGGAGGGGTGGCAGGACCCACGCCATTGGGCAGCTGGGCCCGTCGGGCCCGGGGAAGAGGCGCCCGGCCGCGAGCTGAGCCAGGAGGAGATGCCCCCCGAGGAGGGGCACCCCGAGGAGATGCCGGGGACAGGGTACAGTCCCCGAGGCCGGAGCAGTCCACCCTCCGTGGGGAGAGAGGACGACAGTCACCGAAACGGCTCCGTGGGCCTGTCCCGGTGGGTGTCCGCCGGGCCTCACCCTCCTACCCCCGGAAGTCACGTGAATTCAGCCAAAGGTGCCTGCTGACAGCAACCTGTTTTCTCCTTTGTGCCCCACAGCTGAGATGCCTTTGCCCAGCCTGGGCCAGGCCGGCCGGGCAGTCGCAGGGAGGCCCCGAACAGGGAGAGGAGCATTTGGGGGGCCCCAAAGCCACAGAGGCCCCCGGGGCCCTCAGCTGCCGCAGCTGACGAGCTTGGCTAAAGAAGGCCCGAGCACCTGTTTAATCTCGAGAGGAAGACGGCAAGTAGGGCCGTTCCCTCTAACACGCCCCATTAAATATTCCTGGAATCCAAATGCAAACGGAAAAGAATAAACCACTTTGAAGTTCCAGGCAACGGGTGAGTTTGGGATGGGGGAGGGTCCAGGTACGGCTGGACGGGCTGGGCTGCGTGGGACTCGGCCGGGCGAGGCTCCACGGGCGGGTGGGAGTGCCACGCCACCCCTCCCCCGCCCACTGACCGGGTGTTTCTGGGCATCAGTTGGTCCTTGGATCTGCAGGAAGTGGGGGGAGAAAGGTGGTGTCTCGGGGTGCAGCTGCGCCTACCTGGGCAGGGAAGAAGGGCCGGGAGCCAGGGTCGGCCTGGGTGGGTTGGCCTCCTGAGAGCTCTGGCCTCAGGAGGGCCTCTGGAAAAGCAAATGGGCCCCTGGGCAAGGGGCTCCCTGCTCTAAACGCTGTGGGTGTATCAACTCATTTCATCCTCACAACAAACCTGCGATGTGGGTATCATTATCGCCCTCCTATTACAGATGAGAAAACCGGGGCACGGAGAGAGAGGTGGCTTTCCCATGATACCCGACAAGGAAGTGGCGAGGCCAGGATCTGAGCCCACACTCCGGCTCCACAGCCCCGGCTCTGAACCGGGACTCTCCACTGTCTCTGTAACTGCTTTTTGAAACCAACTATTCTGCCCAGAAGGCATCTGGCACATCACACCCTGCCCACCCTGGCTCTCCCGGCCTGGAAGTCTCCCCACTCTCTGTAACTGGCTGTCTCTTAGGGTCGGAGCCCTTCTGCCCACCTGGACACCCGTGCCCAGCCCGGGGCCTGCTTCCTGTGTTGCCCCCCACCTCCGGAGGCAACAGAGTTTCACAAAGCTTGATGGGATCCAGGGCCGGCCACTGGCCCTCCAGGATTTACTGTGATTCATGAATGCCCGAGGCCTTCGTTTCTTTGAGGGACTGTGAAGGCAGTGTCAGGGCCCTGTCGCCCCCCAGAGGGAGGAAGAGGGACTGAGGGCTGAGGTGGCGGTGACGGCCCCTCTTACCTCCCTGGGGACCTGCCGCCACCGCCACATGTCCTTGAGGCCGTCTTTCTCTCCCTGAGGCCCGAGCTGGTCTCCTCTCATTGGAGCCCCGGGACAAAGCCTGCTTGACCCAAACACATTCTCAGCATCTGCTGAAAGCATCCCGATTACCGACGTCTCTGCAACACGGCCGCGCTTTCTCCAGGTGACTCATCCAGCCTCCTCGTTGTTGCCAAGAATATCTTTCCAGAACACAAGTCAGATTAAGTCTCTCTCCTGATTAAAACGATTTAGAATCTGATGGGGGCAGCTGCCCACGGGATACAACCCCCGTGGCTTAGGATGTCACACGAGGCTCTCTGCAGTCTGGCCCAGCCTACTGGCCTCTGCCTACTTGAGCCAGCTGGGGCAGAAGCCATTATTGCATCCAGGCATTGGGTGAGCTGCTTTCCCAGTCCAGTGACCCCTCAGCCTGGTATACAGCTCCTATTCATCCCTCAAAGCCCCACTCAATTATGTCCTTCCAGGGCTGTCCTCAACCACCTCTCTCCAGGGGCAAAAACCAAAAAACAAGAAAAAGAACAACAAAGCAACATAACCTTTGGCACGTACCTCTATCACAGCCCCTCGTACCCATGTCCTGCCCACTCTATGTGTCATGTCTCCCACTGTAATGAGCTGCTTAAGTGAGGGAGCGGCTTCATCTTTGTATTTCCAGCACCCAGTCCCAGCAGTGCTGTTCCAGTGCAAGTATTTGGGAGAGAGAAGCAATATTGAGCCAATAATGTCCATTAACCCAACAGTGTGTGTGTACCTCCTTAGTTAACTCTAGCGGAGAAAAAGCCTTTTGAGAGACTGACTGCCGCACGTGACACCAAGTCCTGACGTGACAGGAAGGAGACCTACACTGTGGGAGAGGCTCACCCAAGGAGGCCAGAGAGGCAGGCGTGGGGTCTGGCGCCCCTGACGGGCCTTCAGGGACTGGGCAAGTTCAAAGGCTTTGCAGATGGGTGCAAACTAAGCTTTCTCAGCCCTGTGGCTTTTCCCCAGGCCAACCCTGCCCAGAGGAACTCATTCTGCCTCTTGACTCACCTACCCTAGACTCTCCCCCGAGGCTCAGTTCTGGTCACTGGCGGCCCCCTCCCGCTGAGCAGAAAGCAGCCTCCGGGCGCCCGCTCAGTCCATCACAGGTAAGTGTAGACCATCCCCACCTCCATCCTCCTCCAGGGACAGCGTCTTCCCCTCCCTGCCGCCTTCACCCCAGATGCCGCTGGTCTGCCCAGCTGGACGCACTGTGGGACCCCAGGAAATAGAGGTGCTGGAGCCAAATCTATCTGAGTCTAAATCCTGACACAGCCAAGTCTCAGTGTCCTCATCTGCAAAGAGGTGGGAACCAACTCTCCCTCAGGGTAAGTCTGGGAAACAGAGATAACGCAGGCACAGTCTCCACGAGCAAACAGCAGGCCTTAATACATGGTAGCTCTGGGGAGCAATGGCCCCCTTGCTCTTTCCTTCATGTTGATAAACACAGTTGACTATGATGGGCTCGTGGACCCTTGCCCAGTAGCAGCTCATGAGCAGTAACTCGTGACAGGTACATCCGGGTCACCTGTAAGCCGCAGTGCCTACGGTGTGACACGCAGGATGGGAGCAGCCCTGAGCAGGGCAGGGCCCAACACCGTGTTCGTAAGGAAAAATAAAGCTCCACTATGGAGAACAGTATGGAGGTTCCTTTAAAAACTAAAAGTAGAGCTACTATATGATCCTGCAATCCCACTCCTGGGCGTATATCCAGAGAAAACCATAATTTGAAGAGACACATGCACCCCTATGTTCACAGCAGCAGTATTCACAATAGCCAAGACACGGAAGCAACCTAAGTGTCCATCGACAGAGGAATGGATAAAGAAGATGTGGTACATACATACAATGGAATATTACTCAGCCATAAAAAAGAATGCAATAACGCCATTTGCAGCAACATGGATGGACTTAGAGATGATCTTACTAAGTGAAGTAACTCAGGGAAAGACAGATATCATATGCTATCACTTATATGTGGAATCTAAAAAAATGATACAAACAAACTATTTACAAAACAGAAACAGACTCACAGACTTCAAGAACAAACTTATGGTTACCAAAGGGGAAACTTGGAGGGATTAATTAGGAGTTTGGGATTAACATATACACACTACTATATATAAAATAGAAAACCAGCAAGGACCAACTGTATACACAGGGAACTCTACTCAATATTCTGTAATAACCTATATGGGAAAAGAATCTGAAAAAGAATGGATATATGTAGATGCATAACTGAACCGCTTTGCTATGCACCTGAAACTAACACAACATTGTAAATCAGCTATAATACAAATAAAAATTCAATTAAAAAAAGGAAAAAGAAAGTTATACATATTAATGAATATACCTAGAAAACCTCTAGAAGGATCAGTTTCAAAATATTAACAATCATAGAGCTATGAGAGTTTTTTCTTTTTGTTACATATTTACCTACTTTTCTTCCCCCCCAGTGAGCAAGCGTTGAGCAACAATGCAGAAAAAACTTAAACCACATGTGATGGAAATCTGCAGGCAATATGGGCCTTAAATTCAAAGCACCATCTGGGATTTGCGTGTCAAAGAGTCATGGTTTACAACTGCAGATGCCGGAGCCTCCATGTGGAAGGAATTAGGGTTGCCGAGCAGGTCCCACCCTAGGAAAGTCCCCCGTGGGGAAAGGCAAGTGCCACTCCCAAAACAGAGGCTTCCCCACATCTACCACTTAATAGAGGGGTCTGTAAATCTGACAGCACGGTCACTTAAAACAAACGCTCCATTAGACAGGCAGTATTTGGGATTTTTATTTTCGAAATGAAGTTCCATTTTTAATCCATTTGGTGAGCTCTGTGTTTTAAAGAACCTTCTAGGAAACCTGTCGCAAAACCAAGTCATTTCTGCAGTTCAAACTCTCAATTCCCTGAATCTTTCCATGTTATCAATTTGCACATGAGCTGGTTTTCTTGCAACAAGAAATGCTTCCACATGCTAAGACTAACAACTGGTTCTATTAGGACAAATGCCACCCCATTTCTTTCACGGTAAAACTCTAAAACCGTGCCTCTTTCTTTGGCATCAACGCACTGGAATGCACCACGGCAAAGGGAGGTGATGACATTTCTGTGTCTATGAAAAGCATATGAAGCAATTTTACGGGGTAGTTTCTCATGAGACCTGCTTAGAGTCAGGGCAGCAGACCAAATTAACTCTCGACAGCCTCTTCAGTTCTGCAAGTCTGTCACATTTATTGTACGGACGCTTTACTTTCTTTTTTTTTTTTTTAACTTCCTTATCCCTCCATGAAGCAGAGGTCGGAGAGACATTAGGCCTGAGGGGCCTCATGTTTAGCACAAAAATCAGCCACGTTGAGGTGCCAAAGATTCAAG
The DNA here is from genome assembly GCF_003031525.2 of Neophocaena asiaeorientalis asiaeorientalis. Classification (NCBI taxonomy): domain Eukaryota; kingdom Metazoa; phylum Chordata; class Mammalia; order Artiodactyla; family Phocoenidae; genus Neophocaena; species Neophocaena asiaeorientalis. The sequence continues at coordinate 3,801,463 of NW_020173682.1, read as the reverse complement.
ATACGAGTTATGAAGAGCAATGAATCTGATCTCTTCAAGAGGCAAAGGGATCCTCAAACTAAGAGACAGTCTAAAATCTACTTACAAAGAAAAATCTGACCGTGTAAAGTACAGCTGACTCTTGAACAGCACGGGTTTGAACCGTGTGCGCCCACTTATACTTGGATTTTTTTGTTGTTAAGTAATATTAGAGTACGGCATGATCTGCGGTTGGCTGAATCCCCAGATGTGGAACCTCGGATACGGGAGGCCCGACGGTAAAGTTATACGTGGATTCTCCACTGCATGGGGGTGGGGTCGGTGCTCCTAACCCCCGCGTTGTTCAAGCCTCAACTTAGATAGTTTTAGGGTTGGTAAATTCAACTGTGTGATTACATCATCAATAACCCAGATTCTTTTAGTCTTTCTATAATATGTCTCTGACATTCTGTTCTCCTCATGGTCACAGCATGGCTGCAACAATTTAGAATCATCACATCCTCAAGCAGAGACATTCAAAAGCCTATTACTAAATCAATCTCTGATGTGAAGAATGGATTTATCATGATTGGTTTACATAAATCATGAGTCCTCCCCTGGGGCTGGGGAAGAAGGCGAAACAGTGGCCTTGACACTCGGACAAAATCAGGGTTCGGTAAGAAGGGAAAAGGGAAGACTGGATGGTGAGTTGTCTACTACCAAGAGCTGCTACAAAGACAGATATGAGATTTATAACTGACAACACTAAATGCTAGAAGGCAACGGAGAAATTCAGTGACGATTCTAGGAGAGATATATTTCAGACCTGAGAATCTATACCTAGCCAAACTACCGATCAAAGAGGAGATCAAATAGTTTCAGGTGGGAAGAAATCAGAAAGTTTATCGTCCATAAACCTCAAATAAAATACTTTATCATAAAAAAAAAAAAAAAAAAAAAAAAAAAAAAAAAAAAGTATTTGAAGATGCGTGCCATCACAGCAAATAGGAATCCAAGAGAGAGGAATATCTGTGATCCACGAAAAAGTGAAATTAACTCAGGAGTGCAACTGAAATAAATCTTAGCTTGAAACTCTGCAACAGGCCTGAAAAACAGTGTGTCAAAATTAAAATGAGAAGTACCAAAGTTCTCCACCATGTAAGTTTTCAAAATGCAAGTGAGTTCCATTACATAATTCTATGATTAGGAACCTAGAAATTTTTAATCAGATGAAAGCATATATGTTTCTTTCTTCAACACAACAACAATAAAACAGCTAGAAATTCCAGGGAAAATAGCCATACAACATCATAGTACAAACATGAATCAGAATAAAAAGTGACATTAAGCAATTGACTGTAATTATAAAAAGAATCCATTCAGGGCTTCCCTGGTGGCGCAGTGCTTGAGAGTCCGCCTGCCGATGCAGGGGACGCGGGTTCGTGCCCCGGTCCGGGAAGATCCCACATGCCGCGGAGCGGCTGGGCCCGTGAGCCATGGCCGCTGAGCCTGCGCATCCGGAGCCTGCGCTCCGCAACGGGAGAGGCCACAACAGTGAGAGGCCGCGTACCGCAAAACAAAACAAAAAAAGAATCCATTCAGCCATGAAGTTTGCAAAGATTTCATTCCAGAGCTCCAGCGTAGTGGAATAGGAACACATCTTCCTTTGTGATAGATCTAATCGTCCTGTTTTGAGGCTCATCAGTAGATGATATTTACGTAATTATAATTTTGCAAATGGTGGGTTTTGGCTTCCAGTTTTTATAATCAGTCTACAGACAAAGTGAGGAAGATTAATCATAGTCTCAGAGCCAGATGTCAAGGCTACAAGTCTTGAAGATGTGTAAAAGTCGTTGTATAACTGACAGAAATGGACAAGGTTGAAGAAAAAAAGTAGGCCCCTTGGGAATGAGGCTCTGGGGAAGGGAGTTAACAAATACGGTCTGGATTTTATGGACTTAGAAATAAAGATTTAACAATAAACAAACTAGTAGCCCTGAGCACTCAAATGCCCAAACTGTGATCTCTAAATACTGTTTTCTACTAAAAGAGAAATGGTTAACCCAGGCCTGGGGCAGCAAATGTATCACAGGAGCCTGGGACATCTACTCATCCTAGAAAATGAGGAAGTTACCAAAGACCCTTAGAATCAGGCCAAGAAGACTCAGGACCAAAGCTGAAGAGGCTCTCATGGGCCAAAGACAGGACAATTTGAACATCAGTAAGAACTGAAATGCAATGGCTTGAAACAAATCCAATATGGGTTCTTCATGATCCTCAAAGGAAAAGGAACTCAAAGGTAACCATTAGAGGATGCTCGGGAATCCACTCAACATTTTCAAAACTGGTAATTAAAAAAGTTTTTCAGTAATTAAAAGAGTCAATCAATTATTTCTGCTTTTCCTGTGTTTTAGGATAACCAAATAGTCAAAGGGGAAATTTCTTCTTATAGAAGCATTCCTACTACCAAGTGAATAAGGACTGAGAGATCAACATGACCCCTAAGGAATCGAAGGATCTAGGCAATGGTCATCGGTGGCTGTGGGAATCATTTACAAAGGTACAACCAGATATGATGTACCACCTGGTGGAAGTTAACAGAACTATATATATTCTTGCAATAAAATCAAAGCTCAGTCTGAGCAAGTCTGTAATCACCAAATTATAGGAAATAAAAGGGAATACAAGGGACTTCCCTGGTGGCGCAGCTGCCAATGCAGGGGACACGGGCTCGAGCCCTGGTCCAGGAAGATCCCACATGCTGCAGAGCAACTAAGCCCATGCGCCACAACTACTGAGCCTGTGCTCTAGAGCCCGCGAGCCACAACTACTGAGCCCGCGTGCCACAACTACTGAAGCCCGTGCACCTAGAGCCCGTGCTCCGCAACAAGAGAAGTCACCGCCATGAGAAGCCCGCACACCGCAACGAAGAATAGCCCCCGCTTGCCACAACTAGAGAAAGCCCGTGTGCAGCAATAAGACCCAACACAGCCAAAAATAAATAAATAAAATAAAAAATAATAAAAACCCAATTCTTTAAAAAAAAAGGCGGGGGGGGAATACAAGGGAAAAACAACTTAAATGACACCACTGAGATGCAATCATCAAAAGCCAGACTTGTGGAAACTCTACAGATCAAACAATGCAGTTTCTTCAACAAATTGCGTTGCAAGAGGAAGCAAAAGAGGAGTAAGGAAGCTACAGATTAAAAGAGTCTAAAGAGACATGTCCAGCAATTGCAATGTAAGAGCCTCATTTGGATCCTGATTTGAACAAACTGAAAAAAACTGAGACTGAAATATCAACAGTAACTGGCTACTAAGGAATTATTCCTTTTTTTTTTTTTTTAGGTGCAGTAATGGCATTGCAATTATGCTGTATCTTTTTGACTTTTAAGAAATACATACTGGGCTTCCCTGGTGGCTCAGTGGTTGGGAGTCCGCCTGCCGATGCAGGACACACGGGTTCGTGCCCCAGTCCAGAAGGATCCCACGTGCTGCGGAGCAGCTGGGCCCGTGAGCCATGGCCGCTGAGCCTGCGCGTCCGGAGCCTGTGCTCCGCAACGGGAGAGGCCACAACAGCGAGAGGCCCGCGTACCACAAAAAAACAAAACAAAACAAAACAAAAAAGAAATACATACTGAAATATTTACAGGTTAAATGATACAATGTCTTAACATTTGTTTCAAAATAATTGGTAGAGAGAAGTAAATGAGGATATGGAAAAAATAAGATTGGTTATGGGTTCCAAGTAGAAGCTATGTCCCAGATACACAGGGACTTACTACACTCTTCTATTTTTGCATATGTTTGAAAATTTTCATAATAAAAAAGTTTTAAGTGTGTTATTTAAAGCTAAAAATTAATCACTAGAATATCCAAAAGTATAGTGTAAATATCCACAATCAGGTGATAGAGGCAGAGGGTTGATGGGAGTTAACGGAAGTACTCTCAGTCCCTCATCCATCCTTGAGAGGAGGCCCAGACACCATCTACACTGGGAGAATCAAGGCACAGAGACATACATGGGTGATTCAGAGTTACAGAGAGAACCACGAGAGACATGTAAAAGGAGGGAGAGAGGAGGGGAGGCAAGGTGTTCCCTTCTCATTTGATATTATTTTGTATTTGTGATGGTTTTAACTTGAGCACATATTACTTTTTTTTTATTGTGGTAAAATAAAAACAACCTAAAATTTACCATTTTACCCATTTTAAGTGTACAGTTCAGTGACATTAAGTACATTCACAATGTTGTACAACCATCTCCACTATTCATTTCTAGAACTTTTTCATCATCCCAAACAGAAATCCATTAAACAGTAATTTCCCAGTACCCCTTCTCCCCACAGCCCTTGCTAACTGCCATGCTACTTTCTGTCTCTATGAATCTGCCTATTCTCAGTGCCTCATGTTAGTGGAATCATACAATATCTGTCCTTTTGTATATGCATCTTTAAGCCGATGGCATCTTAGGCGATGAAATACAGTATCTGGATTGTCCATGTGTCATTTATACCCCAACTGTGTGTGTTGTAGGACACCATGGGCTCTTTTCTTTCTTTTGCTTTTTCTTTTTTGTTTTTTTTTTTTTTTTTTTTTTTTTTTTTTTTGGCTGCACCACCTGGCACGTGGGGTCTTAGTTCCCCGACCAGGGATTGAACCTGCGCCCTCTGCACTGGAAACGTAGAGTCTTAACCACTGGACCTCCAGAGAAGTCCCTGTCTGGATTATTTCATTTAGCATGCTTTCAAGGTTCATCCATGTTGCATCCTGTATATCAGAATTTCATCTCTTTTTGTGTTAAAATATACATAACATAAAATTTACTATTTTAACGACTTTTAGGTACACAGTTCAGTGGTACATTCACACTGTGGTATAACCATCACCACCATCATCTCCGGAACGTTTTCATCTTCTCAGACAGAAATTCTGTACCACTTGAACACTAACTTCCCATCTCCCTGATCCCAGCCCTTGGAAACCACCATTTCATTTTCCATCCATCCCTAGGAGTTTGACTACTCCAGGTACCTCAGACCAGTAGACTCATACAATACTTGTCTCTTTGTGTCTGCCTTACTTCACTTCGTGTAATGTCTTTAAGGTACGTTCATGTTGCAGTATGTGTCAAAATTTCATTTCTTTTTAGGGCTGGATGACATTCCATTGAATATATATACCACATGTTTTTTTATCCGTTCGTCTGTTGATGGACATTTGTGTCGTTTCCACCTTTTGGTTACTGTAAATAATGTTGCTATTAACGTTGGTGTGCAAGTATCTGTTCAAGTCTTTGCTTTCAGTTCTTTTGGGTATATTATCTGGAGTGAAATTGCTGGATTATATGGTAATTCCAGTTTTAACTTTTTGAGAAACTTCCAAACTGTTTTCCACAGCATTTCACGCTTTGACCAGCAAAGTACAAGGGTTCCAATTTCTTCATTCCTTGTCAACACTTGCTATCTTCTGACTTTTTGATAATAGCCATTCCTAACGGGTGTGAAGTGGTATCTTGTGATTTTGATTTGCATTTCCCTAATGACTCATGATGTTGAACATCTTTTCATGTGCTTATTGGTTGTTTTATGTCTTCTTTGAATATCTTCTTTGGGGAAATGTCTATTCAAGTCCTTTCTCTCAAGTCCATTTTTGGATCAAACTGTTTTTTGTTGTTGAGTCGTAGGAGTTTTTTATATATTCTAGATATTCATCCTTTATCAGATACATAATTTGCAAATATTTCCCCCATACAATGGGTTGCCTTTTCACTCTGTTGATTGTGTCCTTTGATACACAAAAGTTTGAATTTTGTGGAAGTCCAGTTTGTCTATTTTTCGTTGTTGTTGTTATTGCCTGTGCTTTTGGTGTCAGCCAAAAAACTGTTGCCAACTCCAATGTCATGAAGCTTTCCCCCCATGTTTTTTCCTAAACGAAAGAAGTTTTAGCTCTTATCTTTAGGTCTTTGCTCCATTTTGAGTTAATTTTTGCATATGGTAAGAGTGCATACACTGTTTTTAAAGTTTAAAAATAAACATTTATGCAAATAAGAAAAAATTCAATAGGATGACACTTATCTTTGAAAAATTACCCTTGAATTATTACTTTTTTTAATTCTCAGAAACTCACAGCTTTGAAAATCACATTGTTCTACCTTTTCCTCCTGAAGTTTTGCAATGACCTTTGGTTAAGTTGTACTGGAAAGTCACAAAGAGCCACTGACTTTATGATCAACAATGACTCTTTTCCACAGTGCTCTGGACAACCTCAGCCCTGGACAGAAGCAGGTAGTTTCCAGCCTGTTTGCTTCCAGGCGAGTTCAGCTTCTCATTTGGTTCATGAGGAGGGACAAGAATAGACTCTGTAAGCCTAGCACACTGTACACAGTAGGTGATCAGTAACGCCTGTCCGGTGTTGACTATCAAATTCCTAGGACTGAGCACATCCCATTAACTGTGGTGCGAGCTGGGGACCAGCCAGCCTCTGTCCCAAGATGCACACAGGGAACACAGAAATGAGATCAGCAACTGCTGGGCCTCCCCTGGCAGATCTCCCAGCTCCGGGAAGGAGTGATTCTGCGAGTCTGTCCAAATTTGCAATTCTCTCCCCCGCCCTGAAGTCTCCAAGCCTGGGCATTTAAGGTGATCTGGCCCTGGGCAGATACCAGCCATGCTCACATCAACATCAAACGTTTAAGACCTTTTCTGTGAAACTATCACTTCCCTGTAGATCTGCCCAAGAAATGCAACAACAGCTTCCTTTTGGTGAGCATTTAATTGATTCTGTGTTACTATGTCATCGAATTCTGAAAATAAGGGGGGAAGGTGGGTGTCGTAAGTCCCATTATACAGATGCACATCTGAGGCTTAGTCAGCATATTTAAGGTTATACGAGTAGAATTCAAACCCAAGTCTGACCGGCGTGAGGACTCCTCTCTGAGCCATCACAGTATATAGACAGTCCCTGGTTTCTAGCTTGCATTTCCCTGCTCTCATCCTCCGCCACTCAGATCATCTCATAGAACAGCAGTTCCCCAAAGCCTACAGTCATTCCTTGGTTTAACCTGCAGGGCTTCTTGCACTCGGGCAGCAATGAAGGGAAGAAAGGTCACAGGAGAAGGTCTTCAATCTCTAAGACCTTTGCTGCTGCTGCCTCCCTTTCACTCTCACCCTTCAGGCTGCCTTTGGTAGTAGAAGATAGTAAAGCACTGAAACAACATGAAAAAGATTCCAGAGACCCTGTTCTTCAAGCCCTCCCCGCTGAAGTCCCATAGCAATGCCTTCAAAAACTTGGAAGATGCAAGAACTGCCTTTGAGAAGATTCACTGGTGGGACAGTTCTAGAAGCTTCTGCTTGCTGCAGGGCAACTTACTACAAGAAAAAGAGGGCCTCCATTCACCTCTCCATGAAACAGCTTTATTTTATTTTATTTTCCAAATGTTAAATTTTTTTTTAAAGAAAACATTTTTAATCTTACAGTACAGTACCCTGAAAAGTACAGCAGTCCGGTACTACAGCTGGCATACACAAATGTTACATTTTTTACTGTGAAACTGTTAGAGGGAAACATATAGGATAAATCTTTATGACCCTGGATTAGGCAATGGTCTCTTAAATATAACAACAGAAGTTCAAGTAATAAGTTAAAATTGATAATTGGACTTCATCAAAATTAAAAACGCATGCATCAAAGGACACTAACAAGAATCCGAAACAGCTTTCAAAAAGAAACGCAGGAATCATCCCTAAAAACCTCTTAAATTCTGAAAAAGCAAATACAGTTATGAAGGAAATACACATTTTATTTTGCAATAGCCTGAAAAAATGGTTTCGAGAGATCAAATTTACGATATGATAGAGTTGTATTTTTTTTGGCTGTGTGTATTCTTTAGATATGCCAGCTCCTGTTCACCAACAGGGCAAGTACTCTGAGTCCCAAAGGAAGGCAGCAACAAATAAAAGTTGAGAGACAGAGGGTTTCAGATTTTGACTGCTGCCTGGCTGGGTGACCTTGGACAAGCCACTTAAGATCTGTGGACATTATTTTTAATTCATCCATTCACTCTTTCATTCATTGAGACAGTCGTGTATTTATTAGACACCTTCTGTTCTGAAATGTACTGTGGGATTTTAATTTATGGAGGAGACACAGAGAGGCCAACGCCATTGAAAGAAGAATTTATTACATACCTTTCCCAGGAGAAAGGAACACAGCACTCCAAGCAGGGCTGGGGCTACAGGGGAAACGCAGGATGCTCAGGAGGCAGAAGACGGGAGTGAGGGAAAAGCCGAGTCAGAGCCTGTATTGGGGCTTCTGCAGGAAGCAGTGTAGGATAAAGAGCTCAGGATTGACTAGACTGAATAATTCCAGTGGGCTTTGGGCAATATGGGTGGTCTCTAGTTGCCTGGTACCTGGCCCCGGGATGGTTCAGGGCAGAGAAAATACTGACCTGGTGTGTGAGAGTTAGATAAAGCGCTGGTTGAGGACAGACTTGGGATTGTTTGATTTGCATGGGAAAGGTGTGCCCCCGCCCAAACCCTTTGCTAGCTCTAAGAACTGGCTAGTTCTGGGAAGGGCAGTCTCACCCAGGGTCTATAAGACCCCCAAATGCCAAAGTATCAAGAATGCATAAAATAGGGGCTTCCCTGGTGGTGCAGAGGTTAAGAATCCGCCTGCCAATTCAGGGGACACGGGTTTGAGCCCTGGTCTGGGAGGATGCCACATCCTGCGGAGCAACTAAGCCCATGTGCCACAACTACTGAGCCTGTGAGCCACAACTACTGAGCCTGTGCTCTAGAACCCGAGAGCCACAACTCCCACATGCCACAACTACTGAAGCTCACGCGCCTAGAGCCTCTGCTCCACAACAAGAGAAGCCCACGCACCACAACGAAGAGTAGCCTCCGCTCTCCACAACTAGAGAAAAGCCTGCATGCAGCAACAAAGGCCCACCACAGCCAAAAATAAAATAAATTTTTTAAAAATTCAAAAAAGGGCTTCCCCGGTGGCGCAGTGGTTGAGAGTCCACCTGCCGATGCAGGGGACACGGGTTCGTGCCCCGGTCCGGGAGGATCCCACATGCCGCGGAGCAGCTGGGCCCATGAGCCATGGCCGCTGAGCCTGCGCGTCCGGAGCCTGTGCTCCGCAACGGGAGAGGCCACAAGAGTGAGAGGCCCGCGTACCGCAAATAAATAAATAAATAATTTTTAAAAAAGAATGCATAAAGTAGGAAAGTATACTCACTAGGAGTGACACCAGCGAGATGGCAAAATCGTTCCCAGCCCTTGTCCCTCAAAAAACATCAATCTGAACAAGCATCCACTCATGGAAATACCTTCACAAGGGCTCAGGAATCCAGGTGAGAGTTTACAGCACCTGAGTAGAGCAGAGAAATAAGAAAAGATGCAATGAAGATGGTAGGAAGGACAGTTTCACATCACCCATGTACTATGGTCTGAATGTCTGTGTTCTCCCAAGATTCGTATGTTGAAACCTAATGTCCCCTGTGATGGTGCTAGGCGGTAGGGCCTTTGGGAGATCTTTGGGAGGTAGAGCGCTCATGCATGAGATTAGTGTCCTTATAAAAGAGGGCCAGGAGAGCTCCCTAGCCCTTTCCAACACGTGAGGACACAGAGAGAGGTCAGCATTCTGCAGTGCACCAGAACCCAACCATGCTGGCACCCTGATTTTGGTGTGCAGCCTCCAGGACCATGAGAAATACATTTCTGTGTTTATAATCCACTCAGTCTGTAGTATTTTGGTAGAGCAGCCTGAATGGACTAAGGCTCTGGGCAGCCCTCCCCCAACTCCTTACAGTGCAGCATGGAAAAAGATACCCACTTCATGGAGGAAGGAGAGTAAAATGAACACCCATCTTTGCTGTGGACCACAGCATCAGGCCTGTCCCAGTGAACCCTGGTGCTGGGCCAGCATGTAAGGCCCTGGGCTCCAGGACTTCCCCTATGGACCCAGGCCCCAGGTCAACCCCCACAGACTCAGGCTCCAGGCCCGTCACCATGATCTCAGGCTCCAGGCTAACCCAGTACCAGGCCAGCCTCCATGGATCCAGGCTCCATACCTGTTCCTGTGGGCCCTGGTACCAAGCCAGCCCCCAAAGACTCAGGACCAGGTCCATCCCTGTAGACCCAGGCATCAGGCCCATCCCAATGCCAAACTGGCCTGAGGACTGGGGCTCAAAGCCCACCCCAGCTCCAGGCTGACCCCCACAGACCCAGGTTCCCGGACCATCCCTGCAGACCCAGTCTCCAAGCCTGACCCTGTAGACCCCAGCAACCAGGCCAGTTCCATGGACCCAGCATCCCAGCCCACACCTGTGGACCAGTCTCCAGGCCCATCCCAGTATACTCATGTTCCAGGTACACCCCTGAAGACCCAGGCACCAGGCTGGCCCCAATGGACCCAGGTGCCAGGCCCACCCACCCAGTGGCCTAGGCAAAAGTCCAGCCCCTTAAGGACTCCATCCAGCAGCAAGCCAGCCTATGGAACCCATCAGCTGGCCTGCCCAGAATCTCTGGACAGATTGACTGGTGAAGAGTTTTCCCTGCAAAGGCCAGTGTGTAAAGCCTGGGAGAAGTGACTACTTCTTCAAATACACAGAAGGCAATAAGGGACACATGATACCACCAAAGGCACAAAATAAAGCACTAATGACTGATCCTAAATTAACAGAAATCTATGAAGTGCCTAACAAAGAATTCAAAATAATCATCTTAAAGGAGCCCAGTGAGCTACGAGAGAACACAGATAAACTAAACAAAATCGGAAAAACAATACATGAACAAAATGAGAAGCTTAACCAAGAGAAACAATAAAAAATAACCAAACAATTTTTGTAGCTGAAGAATGCAGTGACTGAACTGAAAATTTTGACAGAGAACTTCAACACGAGACTCAATCAAGCAGAAGAAAGAATCAGCAAGCCCAAAGACAAGTCACTTGAAATTACTAAGTCAGAGGAACAAAAACGAAATGAAGCAGGAAAAAAAGAAAGCCTACAAGAATTTGCTGATGGGACACCATCAGCAAACCAATTTACTGATACTATTAAAGTCCCAGAAGAAGCAGAGAAAGAGAAAGGGACAGAAAGCTTATTTTTAAAAATTAGAGAAAACCTCCCAAATCTGGAGAGGTACATGAACATCCAGATCCATGAAGCCCAAAGAACCCCAAATAGACTAAACATAAAGAGATCATCACCAAAACATATCATAATCAAATTCTCATAAGTTAAAGACAAAGAGAGAACTTTGAAAGAAGCAAGAGAAAAGTGACTTGTCACATACAAGGAAACTCCTATAAGGCTATCAGTGGATTTCTCATCAGAAATCTTACAGGCCAGGAGAGAGTGGGATGATACATTCAAAGTGTCACAAGAAAAAACTGCCAACCAAAATTACTATACCCAGTAAAGCTGTCCTTCAGAAATTAAAAAGAGATAAAGACTTTCCCAGACCAAAAAAATTTAAAAATTAAAAAGCTGAAGTCCATTGCCAACAGACCTGCCTTATAAGAAGTTGTAAAGGGAGTTCTTCAGGTTAAAATGAAGGACACTAAGCAACAACATGAAAACATATGAAAGTATAAAACTCACTGTAAAGGTAAGAATATAGTCAAATTCAAATACTCTAGTACTGTAATGGTGGTACGTACATCACTTTTAACTGTAGTGTAAAAGTTAAGAGACAAAGCATTTTTTAAACTATAGCTACAATAATTTGTTAATGGATATACAATATTAGAAGATGTAAACTGTGACATCAAACATAAAATGTAGGATAAGGAGAGGAAAGAATGTAGAGTTTCTGTATGTGGTTGTAAGTTAAGTTGTTTTCAGCATAAAATGGACTATAATAAATGTTATAAGAAGCTTTATGTAAGCCTCGTGGTAATCATAAAGAAAAAAACCAACAAGGGAACTACAAAGCAATTTTTTTTAATTAACAAAGTGGCTATAGTAGGTCCTTACCTATTAATAATTACTTTAAATATAAATGGATTAAATTTCCCAATCAGAAGACACAGAGTGGATGAATAGATTAAAAAACTCAGTTTAACTCTATGCTGCTTACAAGAGACTCACTTTAGCTTTAGGTCCACACATAGGGTGAAAGTGAAGGTATAGAAGAAGATGTTCCATGTAAATGGAAACCAAAACAGAGCAGACCGGACAAATCTACATCAAGACAAAATAGACTTTAAGTAAAAAACTGTCATAAGAGACAGAAGGCCATTATACAATGAAAAAGGGGTCAATTCATTAAGAGGATATAACAGTTATAAATGTGTATGTACTCAACATTGAATGACCTGAATATACAAAACAAATATTAATAAGCTGGAAGGATAAATAGACAGCAATATAATAATAAAAGGGGACTTAAATATCTCACTTCAGCAATGCATAGATGGCCCAAACAGAAAATCAATAAGGAAACATTGGACTTGAACTACACTTTAGACCAAATGGAATTAACAGACAAACAGAACATTCCATCCAACAGCAGCAGAATACACATTCTTTTCAAGTGCACACTGAGCACTCCCCAGGATAGATGATAGGTTAAGCCACAAAACACATCTTAACACATTTTAGAAGTATGAAATCATATCAGGTATCTTTTCCAATCACAGTGGTATAAAAGTAGAAATGAATAATAGGAGGAAAATTGGAAAATTCACAAACATGGAAAATTGATAGCATGCATCTGAATAATCAATGAGTCAAAGAATAAATTTAAAAAGAAATCAAAATTACCTTGAAACAGGGCTTCCCTGGTGGCGCAGTGGTTGAGAGTCCGCCTGCCGATGCAGGGGACACGGGTTCGTGCCCCGGTCCGGGAGGATCCCACATGCTGCTGAGCGGCTGGGCCCGTGAGCCATGGCTGCTGAGCCTGCGCGTCCGGAGCCTGTGCTCCGCAATGGGAGAGGCCACAGCAGTGAGAGGCCCGCGTACCGCAAAAAAAAAAAAAATTACCTTGAAACAAATGAAAATGGAACACAACATACAAAAACTATGGGAAGCAGCAAAAGCAGCTCCAAAAGGAAAGTTTATAGAAATAAATTCTTACAATAAGAAAATAGAAAGATTTCAAATAAACAACCTAACTTTAATAACTCAAGGAACTAGAAAAGGAAGAGCAAACTAAGCCCAAAGTTAGCAGAAGGATGGAAAATAAAGATCAGAGAAGAAATAAATAGAGACTTGAAAAACAATTTAAAAGATCAATAAAACAAAGAGTGATTCTTTAAAAAGAAAAAAATTGACCACTATTTAGCTAGACAAGAAAAAAGAGAGAAGCCTCAAATACATAAAATTGTAAATGAAATAGGAAATATTACAACTAATACCACAGAAATATTAAGGATTAAAAGACTACTATGAACAATTATATGCCAACAAATTGCTTAACCTAGAGAAATGGATCAACATTTAGAAACCTACAACCTATCAAGACTTAATCATGAAAAAATAGAAAATCTGAATATACCAATCATGAGTAAGGAGATTGAATCAGTAACCAAAAACCTCCCAACAAAAAAAAGTCCATGACCTGATGGCTTCACTGGTGAATTCTAGCAAATATTTAAAGAAGAATTAATGCCAATCCTTCTCAAGCTCTTCCAAAAAACTGGAGAGGAAGGAACAGTTCCAAACTCATTTTATGAGGCTAGCATTACTCTCATACCAAAGGCAGACAAGGACACCATGAGAAAAGAAAATTACAGGCCAATAACCCTGATGAAGATAGATGCAAAAATCCTCAACAAAATACTAGCAAACTAAATTCAACATCATATTTAAAAGATCATATGCCATGATTAAGTGGCATTTATCCCTGGGATTCAAGGATGTTTCAACATACGCAAGTCAATCAATGTGACAATACAACATATTAACAGAAGAAAGGATAAAAATCATAATCATCTCAATAGGTGGTGAAACGGCATTTGATAAAATTCAACACGCTTTCATGATTAAAAAAAAAACTCTCAACAAATTAGGTATAGTAAGAATGTACCTCAACATAATAAAGGCCACATATGACAAGCCCACAGTTAACATCATTGTAAATAGTGAAAAGCTGAAAGCTTTTCCTCTAAGATTAGGAACAAGACAAGGATGCTCTCCTATTCAACATAGTACTGGAAGTCCTACCCAGAGCAATCAGGCAAGAAAAATAAATACAAGGCATTCAAATTGGAAGGAAGAAGTAAAACTGTCTCCGTTTGCAGATGACGTGATGTTGTATATAGAAAACCCTAAAGACTCCACCAAAAAACTGTTAGAACTAATAAATACAGTAAAGTTATAGGATACAAAATCAACATACAAAAATCAGTTCTGTTTCTATATGCTAACAATGAACTATTTGAAAAAGAAATTAAGAAAATTCCATTTACAGTAGTATCAAAAAATTAAAACACTTAGGAATAAATGTAATCACAGAGGTAAAATATCTGTACAATGAAAACTATAAAACACAGATAGAATGAACTGAAAAAGACACAAATAAATGGAAAAATATCCCATGTTAGAGAATTAATCAAAATGTTAAAATATTCACATTCTCCAAAGTGATCTACATATTCAAGACAATCCCTATCAAAATTCCAATGATATTTTTCACAGAAATAATCCTAAAATTTGTATAGAACCACAAAAGATCATGAATAGCCACAGCAATCTTTAGCAGGAAAATATACTATAAAGCTATAATAACTAAAGCAGTATGATACTAACATAAAAACGAATACATAGGCCAATGGAAAAGAATAGAGGGCCCATAAATAAATCCACATATTATGGTCAATTGATCTTCAACAAAGGTGCCAATAACACACAATGGGGGAAAAGACAGTCTCTTCAACAGATAGTGCTGGGAAAACTGGATATCAACAGCAGAAGAATGCAATTACACCCTTGCCTCCCACCATATACAACAATCAACTCAAAATGGATTACAGACATAAACGTTAAGAACTGAAACTATAAAACTACTGGAAGAAAAAATAGAGAAAAAGCTTATGGACATTGGTGTAGATAATGATATTTTGAATATGAAAACAGAGCACAGGCAACAAAAGCAAAAATAAACAGATGGGATTGTATCAAACTAGAAAGTTTGTGCACAGCAAAGGAAACAATCAACAGAGTGAAGATACAATCTATGGAATAAAAGAAAATATTTGCAAGCCATATCTGATAAGGAGTTAATATCCAAAATACACAAGGAACTCAAACAACTCAATAGCAAGAAAAAAATGACCTGATTAAAAAATGGACAAAGGACCTGAATGGATATTTCTCAAAAGAAGATATACAAATGGTCAAAAGGCACATGAAAAACGCTCATCATTACTAATCATCAGGGAAATACACATCAAAACCAAAAAAAAGAAAAAAAAAAGGTATCACCTTATATCTGTTAGAATGGCTATTATCAAAAGACAAAAGATGACACTTGTGGGCAAGGATGTGGAGAAAGGGGACCCTTGTGCACTGTTGGTGGGAATGTAAACTGGTGCACCCACTATGAAAAACAGTATGGAGGTTCCTGAAGAAATCATAAATAGAACTACCATATGGTCCAGCAATCCAACATCTGGGTATATATCTTAAGAAAATGAAAACACTACCTTGAAAAGATATCTGCACTCCCATGTTCATTGCAGCGCTATTCACAACAGCCAAGATATGGAACCATCCCAAGTATCTATCAACAGATGAATGGATAAAAGATATCACTCACACACACACACACACACACACACACACACACACACACACTGGAATATTACTCAGCCATACAAAAAAAAGGAAATCCTTTTATCTGCAACAACCTGGATGAACCTGGAGGATGTTAGGCTTAGTGAAACAAACCAGGCATGGAAAGACAAATACTGCATGATCTCATTTATACGTGGGGCTAAAAAAGTCAAACTCACAGAAGTAGAGAGTAGAATGTTGGTTACTATGGGCTGGCAGGTGGGTGGTGGGGGAAATGGGGAGATGTTGGTCAAAGAGCACAAAGTTTCAGTTATGCTAGAGGAATAAGTTCTGGAGATCTAATGCACCATATGGGGACTAAAATACTCTACTGTATACTTGAAACTTGCTCAAAGTAAATCTTAAATGTTTTCACCACACACATAAAAAGTAACTACATGAAGTGATGGATATGTTAGTTAGCTTGATCATTTCCCAAGGTATATCAAAATCTCACACTGTATACCTTAAATATGTACAGTTTTTATTTGTTAATCATACCTCAATAAAGCTGGGGGGAGAAAATATAGTTAACATAATTGGCCCAGTGATGAATGGATGCCAAGCAGACAAAGACAGAATCTAAGAAAACACAATTAGAACACCTGTATCTTATTCTTTGTGCTAGTCCTGAAAATATAGTGGTGAGCAACTCTGGCATGGTTATCTTTATGGAACATTTAGTATAATCGTAAATTAAGGAGGTTGGATTAGGTGATCTCTTAATTCTATAACCATTGCATTAATATTTACATGGTGGGGGCATCAGGTCTATGAGTTATCTGCTGCTAAGTCCTTGGTCAGGATGTGACCTTAATTATAACACTGTTTCATCAGGTTTCCAGGAAAGTACCATGGGGATGAGTGGAGCTCGTGTCCCTCAGCCACACACACCAGATTTCCCAGACTCAGAGCCGTGGAAAAGGTACAGACACCCGTGCAGAGCAGGGCGGGGGAGGGAGAGGTCCAGGCTGTGCTCAGTGCCTCCAGACACTGACCTGGAGATGCTGGAGATGCCGGGGGCCAGCATCTCCCCAGGCCTGACCGAGATGCCACAGAAAATTGGAAGGAGATTCCATGCTTTAGTCAGGAAGATGGGAGAGAGCCACAGTGTGCTTTCTTTCTACCAAATTTACCTCTTCAACAAATCACAAATCCATTTTTCTTTCATCCATGGCCATTTTAACCCAAGCCAACTGCTCCCATTGACGCCTCACCTGTCTCCCTGCCTCTTCTCTCCCTCCTATGTCTCTTTTCCAAGTGATTTCTTCTTTGATCATGAATTATTTAGAAGTGCTTTAACGTTTCCAAATACATGGAAAATTTGGGGATTTTTCCCTCTCATCTTGTTTTCTCATTTCATTGCCCTGTATTGAGAGAACATGGCTGGGATGGTACAGAAGTGTTAGTATTTATCAGGGTGGGTTCGTGGCCTCACGTGTGATTACCTTTTGAAAATGCTCCACGGAGAAAAGGGAACCCTCCTACACTGTTGGTGGAAGTGTAAGTTGGTGTAGCCCCTATGGAAAACAGTATGGAAGTTCCTCAGGAAACTAAAAATAGAACTACCGTATGATCTAACAATCCCACTCCTGGGCATATATCCAGACAAAACTCTAATTCAGAAAAATACACGTACCCCTATGTTCATAGCAGCTCTATTCACAAGAGCCAAAACATGGAAACAACCTAAATGTTCATCGACAGATGTATAAAGAAGATGTGGTACGTCGATACGATGGAATACCACTCAGCCGTAAAAAAGAATGAAATGATGTCACCTGCAGTAACATGGACGCAACTAGAGATTATCACACTAAATGAAGTAAGTCAGAAAGAGAAAGACAAATACTATACGATATCACTTATATGTGGACTCTAATATATGACACAAATGAACTTATCTATGAAACAGAAACAGACTCACAGACATAGAGAACAGACTTGTGGCTGCCAAGGGGGAGGGGGTTGGGGGAGGGATGGAGTGGGAGGTTGGGGTCAGCAGATGTAAGCTATTATACACAGAATGGATAAACAACAAGGTCCTACCGTATTGCACAAAGAACGATATACAATAGTCTATGAGGAACCATAATGGAAAAGAATATAAAAAAGAATGCATGTGATGTATGTAACCGAATCACTTTGCTGTATAGCAGAAATTAACCCAACATTGTAAATCAAGTGTACTTCAATTTAAAAATATTAAAACTGAAAAAAAAATAAATTAATGAAATAAAAAAAGAACTTAAAAAAAAGAAAATGCTCCATGTATACTTGAAGAAAAAAGTTTATTTTTAAAGTATTGGGTAAAGGGTTCTCTCTATATATCTACTAATGGTGTTGTTCAGATCTTCTATTGTTACCAATTATTTGGCACTATTTTGATCTGCCGTTTTGTGAGGGAAATACTTTGAATTCTCCCATTATGAATGTGGATCTGTCGACTTTTCCTTATGACTGTCAGTTTTTGCTTTAGGTATCTGAAGGTGATGTTGGTAGGTGAAAACAGACATATAAAGATTCCAAGTTGTTATACTTTCCTGGTAAACTGATCATCTCTGACTATCTCTCCTTGAAAAATGAGCTACAGAAGGGCTGCCAGCTGCTCACCTGCTCTGCCTCTGTCCCAGCACTTTGCTCTCATCCCCTAATGCTTCCAACTGTCGGTGACCCAGAATGCCTCCGAGGCGGGGACTACCTCTGTTTTGGGGTCTGCCATCCCAGGAAGGTTAGACGGATACACTGACAAACCAACGCAAACAAGTATACACAAGCAGTATCAGTAGTGCGCATTTTTAGATGTTTTAAAATATAGTGTATTGATCAGAATGTGTCAGTGTAGCTCATCAGCTGTAACAAGGGTACCGCTCTGGTCGGGGTGTTGATAATGGGGGAGGCCATGCACGTGTGGCGGAAGGGGGTATATGGGAGACCTCCACCTCCTACTTGATTTCGCTGTGATCCTAAAATTGCTCTAAAAAATAAAGTCTAATAAACTAGTGTATTAATAGAAAATTTGAAGTACGATAAGGCCAACAGATCAGGAGGGGTTGCCAGTGAAATGACAGTTTGTCACAGTTCTCAAGAAGAGGATGCATACGTGCCATGGGGGGCCACGGGGTCACACACGGAAGCACCTGTCAGGAGACAGAGCCAGGGAGGGGAAATGTGGGAGGAGCCTTTACTGTGGCTCCCGTGGGAAGGAGGGTGAGGGAAGCCAAGCAGCTTAGGATTGGCTGGCTTGCATCACTTCCACAGGCTGAGCCATAGGGGCTGCCCCAGTTGCCTGGTACCTGGCCTCGGGGTGATCAGGGCAGGTCGAGAGCAGCCCCGAGTGCAGGAGCCGATTAAGAAAGTGGCTGGGTGTGTGGCTCTGGACTGGCTGGTCTGTATTTGAAGAGTGCACTTGCAGCCAGGTTGTTTACTGTCTCTAGGAACTGGCTAAGCATGGGAGGGGCAGTCCCTCCGGGTCAGCAAGACCCCAGCTGTCAAAGCATCAGAACACAGCGCGGGGAGGGGAGGGAGGCAGCACATGGTCCATGCAGGACGCTTGCTCTACGCCAGGCATGCACTGGGGCTCTATGTCGCCTAAGCCCCAGCTCCTCCAGGGAGGTGACCGTTAGAGACGAGGAAACGGGCCCAGGGCTATGCAACACTTTCCCAAGGTCACAGAGCTAGTAAAGAGTGACATCTGGCCTGACTCCAAAAGCAGTTTTTCTAAGTCATTTCCAAAGAAGCTCCAACGTTAATTCTACCCAAGGAGGGGGCTGAAACTCGTACCTCAACTCTTGACCTTTGACCTTGAAGGCCTGGGAGCTCCCTCCCCCTTCCTGATCTCTGGACACTCCCGAGTCTCCCTGGAGCCCCTGTGACTCAGGTCCTGGTTTCTTACTGGGGGCACCTAACCTCCACCCAAGAGTCTGCAAGCAAGATTCTACCTTCAAAGCCAATGAGCGATGAGGCTGTGGTCCCCTTGGTCAAGAGGAACCAACTGGTCAAGGTCATAGGCTTCTAGGCCACCACCCGCAAGTGCCAGGCCCCTCGAGATGCCCCAACCACACCCACCCCAGGGCTCTCTCTACCCGTGCGACTCAGAGCAACCAAACCCAAGTTGCCCGATTTTCACCAACGGACCTGGAAGAGACCTCAGACACAACAGAACTGAGCTCTTTGGTTTTATAAACAATGGAACTGAAGTGCGGAGAGTTGAAGGCTGGCTGGTGCAAGGTAGAAGGGGGGTGCAGGTGGTCTACACACACAGAGATGTGCCCAGACACGCACAGGCACACACGCAGAATGCTGGCAGAACCAGTGATGTCTGCACACACTTTGTGCGTTGTACTACCGTTAGTTTCCTGGTTTTGACAGTTTACTGTAGTTACACAAAATGTTACCACTCGGGAGCCTGGGTTAAGAGGAAACGGCACCTCTCTGGACTTTTTTCTGCAACTTCCTATGCATCTATAATTATTTCAAAATAAAGTTTGGGGTTTTTTTTTAGCCTCGCTGCCGGCTTACAGGGTCTTAGTTCCCCGACCAGGGATCGAACCCGAGGCCTCGAGGGTGAAAGCGCGGAGTCCTAACTACTGGACCGCCAGGGAAGTCCCAAAATAAAGTCTTCTTTTTAAGTCACCTGAAGAACTTTTAAAACTTGGCAATGCCTGTGCCTCAAAGCAGGACATGTGAGTTAAAATCTCTAGGGGTGGGATCCAGGCAAATATATATTTTCTAAAAGCCCCTCAATGAGAATACTGGGTGGGCCGAGCTGAGAACCACTGCACCGGGTTCCGCAGGAAAACACGTGGATAGCAATGTGGACTTGGAGCTTCGGGCCTCCCACCTTCCTGCTCAGAGCATCCCCTTGGAGTTGGAGTCCTGCACGCGAGAAGCATCACGGAGGCCACCTGGCTGGAGAGGGGGAGGGTGGGTTGTGATACCCCTTGATGGACCCAAGGGGCGATGCTGCCTTGAGACCGTTGCTGGGACATCACTCAGACCTTGGCTGGAAAGATGCTGATGTTGCAGGTGGCGCGTTAGGTCACAAGGCCAGCAGGTGCCCAGCACATCCTAGGTGATGGGATGTGCAGCACTGCCGCCCGCGGTGTGCCACAGACCTGCTGGGCAGTGGGAGCCAGACACAGTCACTGACCTGCCCTCTCTATCTGCCCAGCATTACGTTCCCGGACAGCGGGTCTGTTGGGCTCATCTGTCAGCATAATCACACAGTCTGGAGTACCATCCACTTCTGAAGTGTCCAACCTGTGGCATCACTGTCTCTGAGTCAGTCACCAACCCCTGGTCTGTGCCCTGCGGTGAGGGTGACAGCGATGCTGTCCCTTACTCTGAGTAGCACAAACCATAGCAGCATAACCCGGGAAGGGCTGATTTTTCACTACTTTCCTTAAAGGGCAGCTAAAACCCAGGGGCTCTTCCTGCAGCCTGTCCTCAGGTTTGCCCTCCTCTGCCCCAAAGACAGGCAGGTGAGAGAGTGGCCCTCATCCTATTCCGCGAGGGCCTGCATCTTGGGCTGGGTTCAGGGGTGTGAGTGGGTGGGGGGCATATCTCAGGAGGTACCAACAGGAAGTGGGCCCACGGGGCTGGAAGGGAGAGAGCCAGCACCCGGCGCGGTTACCCAACGGGCCCCTGAGGCTCAGCTCCTGTTTGTCCGCGGCCGAGGGCTGCTTCCTGGCAATAATGCCTCACAAGGCCCCCAAATTCCTGATCTACAGAAATAGCGACATAATAAACAATAACTGTCATTTTAAGCCACTGAGTGTTGGGTGACTTGTGACACAACAGGTAACTGATACATTGGAGACTGATGGATCCGAAAGCCCTCCAAAACCCTGACTGATCCCTTCTTCCAGCGCGTGTTTTCTGGAATAGCCATCGGCTCCTCTGGGGACAGATCAGAGGAATATCCACGCTGCACACCTGGCTGGTGCTGCTGGGTCTTTCCTCTGGAAGCCCGGCCTCCCCTTTCATTGGCTTCTGGGTCTGAGAACAGGCTTAGTCCCGGACGCTGGGCAAGGGATGGCCATGTCCACCTCGTGGTCGCCATCACCTTCTGCCTAGCACCCCCTGATCTCGTTTACTGCTATAGGTCAAGCAACACCCCCTGGTTTCCTGTCTCTCCTGCCCCTGGGAACTCCATGGTTATTTGCCATTGCCACAGACCTCTGTGGGTCCGTGTCCCCAGGGGCCAACCTGTCCCTGCTCAGTTACAGTGATGACTGGCCTCTGATGCGTAAGTTCTCTCTGTTCTCAGAAGTGTGGCCTCTGTCCTATGTGTCAGTTCTGGGGAGTCCAGTTCCCTAAGAGCATCGCACCCACCAACCATGACCCAGAGGACAGTCACCGGTGAGCCCCTGGGTGGTTCTCGTGCCGACACAGACAGGCACTGGGATAAAGGCATCAGCTGCAGAGCACTCGCCGTCAGGTAGCAGCGAGCATGATCTCCAAGGAAATAAGGACCGGCACAGGTAAACCGATGGGGAAGCAGCACTGAAAATGCCGAGCAATGTCCCAGGCCGAGGCGGGGCCGTGGTGGTGGCCCTGACCGTGTGGGCACTTTATGTATGAGAAAGAGTGTCAGGGAATGCCCAGAGGAAAGGGGAGCGTGTGGACAGGCGTTATCCATCTCCTAGCACTGCCAAGGACCAGACTTGGAGGGAAGAAGACGGTTAAGCTGATAACTTAGCCTTTATGAGCAGGTGTCACGCTTAGTCACACCAGCTGAGTCGATGACTTGGCGAGATCCCACCAGAAAAGAAACCAACCCTATACAACAAAAACCAACAGCTGTCCCCACGCAACGTGGAAGACAACGGTTCATTTCAGGCATTTCACTGAAAAATCAGCTGAGTCAGTAGGAAAATAAACACAACCAATAGCTAAACTCCCTTGGCAATATACCACCAAACAGCCAGTGCTTGCGCCTAAGGAGAGGATTCTTCACTTTTCAACCAGCTACCCTGACGCTGGCCGACTCTGGCGGTGGCGCTGGCATCTGCTCCAGGCCATCTCCCAGCACAGGGAGGTGCCCCAGGAAGAGCTGGCCTGGAAGACGTCACCGGTAGGCAGTTGCCATGAATAGAGCACCAAAGAGAAGCCAAGGCCAAGGAGAGCAAGCCCTGGGTCATCCTCCTTTGCTGTCAGCTTCTGTTTTTGATCCTCAAGGTAGAGCATTAGAAAGTCGTGGTTCTGGAACACAGTCCTCCAAGGAGACATGAGGAATCCTTGAATCATACCCACAAAGGTCCTGGCAGGACAGGCCATATGATTTGTGGGCCCCAGAGGAAAATGAAAAGGTGAGGCCCCTTTTTTGAAAGTTATTAAAAATATCAAGACAGGCATAGCAGATTATTAAACCAAGCATGGGGCCCTGGGTGGATGCACAGGCCACATGTCCAGGAAGTTGGCCTGGGTCCTGGGCAACAAGGTAGGATGCAAGGAGCATTGAGCCGGGAGTCAGCAGCCCCGGGTTTGGTCCTCACCCTGCCATGTGCTTACTGTGTGACTATGCGTGAGGCGCTTAGTGTCTCTGGGTCATCTGAAAACCTGAGACAAAGAGCAAAGATATGAGGGACATAAAGGTTTCAAATCTTGTTTGCTATTTATAAAAATATTTTAAAAATCAATATTTCTATAAATATGTACATACTTAGCCTTGAAAAAGCTTTATTTTCAACCGACATCTGTTCTTTACCTGTCTCCTGCCAGCTGCCGTGCCAGGTTCTGGGGGCAAGGATTAGGGACGGTCACTGCCATAGGGGACCCACACTCTCCAAAGCCCCATACCCGGAAATGGGGCTACAATGTTAACAAGCAGAGCATGTCCACCAATGGTGTCTTTCAAAGGTGTTGCCTGGGGACTTCCCTGGCAGTCGAATGGTTAAGACTCTGTGCTCCCAAGGCAGGGGGCGAGGGGTCCATCCATCCCTGGTCGGGAACTAAGATTCCTGCATGCCGCACGCTGCGGCGGAAAAAAAAAAGGTGTTGCCTTGTAGCATTATTCTAATCTTGAAAGCTATCCTTCTGGAATTGCGTTCAGAGTCAAGGTTAAACCACCAAGAAAGTCAACCCCATTGCATTAGTCACTCCTAGTTTTGGACCACTTACACGACACTACCTAGTTTGATCATCCATCTAGTTTAATAGCTCTCATTCATAATGATTTGGAGCCATTTAAAAATTCTAATCCACCCTCAGAGAATTTTTTAAAACCTAAGATTTGTTTAGTGTTTTACACTTTGCCAAGGAAATCCTACATAGTTTTCCTTTGTTCATCAGGACAATAGAAGTATTATTTTTATCTCCATTTTATGAATGAGATTCTGTCTCTAGTTTAAAAAAATAAAAGCCAAAGGAATATACAAATTAGCCCTGGAATCAATTCTTTTAAAAATGCCACAATGCTTTGAGAAATGGCAATATCATAGGGATACGTCTATAGTGTCTTAATGTGATAACTTCAAAGGAGAACCACTTACATCAGGTATGAGTTCTGGTTGATAAACTAGTTACACCCTTTTAATCACACTCATACATTAACAATCCATTAGGTGTGACCACACATAAAATGCAGTGGAATAGCTGTTTTGGAATAGCAGAATTCTTCCTTCAAGCAAAATCTTACACAGAAGTCCAATGTGTTATATAAAACTCAGGCTGATTGGATTAAAACAAGGTAGGGCAGCCTCGCTAACCCTGGCCACTCCCCACCTCCTTCGCCTGCCCACTCACCCTGGTCCTTGGACCTCTGGGGCCCTCAGAGCACACTCTGCAAATCATTAGAGAATTTGAGCCAATCCGTAGAAAAATTAGTTCTAAAATGTTAGGTTTGACTAGGGAAAGTAGCTTGTTGATTCAAAGAGGGAAAAAAGTAGGCAATGCAGAGAAGCAATAATTAGTTAATGGAAAAAAGTTCCACCGATTAAAATAAGATTAGGGCTTCCCTGGTGGCGCAGTGGTTGAGAGTCCGCCTGCCGATGCAGGGGACACGGGTTCGTGCCCCAGTCCGGGAGGATCCCACATGCCGCGGAGCAGCTGGGCCCGTGAGCCATGGCCGCTGAGCCTGCGTGTCCGGAGCCTGTGCTCCGCAACAGGAGAGGCCGCAGCGGTGAGAAGCCCACGTACCGCAAAAATAAAAAATAAAAAAAATAAGATTAATCCTATTTTGAAGATTAACCATATTTACATTCCTGGAGCACAAACAGTCTAGCTATACTGTGCTTGAAAATAGCACAAATATTCTCGCCCTCGCTTCCATTACAGCAGGAGTCATATTAGAGGCAGTTCTGTGATTCTCCTCAACAGACATGGTTCACGCTGAAAACGGAGGCACAGGGCCCTTTGCAGTTTGTGGAGAGAACAATTTCTCACCTTCCACGTAGCTCCTCAAGGGTGGAGGCTGTGGGGCGGGCAGCACTGCAGCACGGGACCCACAGATCTGAGTGGTCACTAGTGCTTCCTTTGGACAGTGTCTTTTCTCAGTGGGCTGAGGGTGGGGGTGGGAGTGTGATGAGATTCGGGTTCACCCAGGCTCAGGGTCCTCACGGCTGCCGGGCAAGCAGGCTTTTGAGTCCCTGGGGAGATGTGTTCTTTCATTGACTTTAATGGAAACAGTGGCATTTCAGGTAGACTGGGAACAGGAATCAAGACCCAATAAACCTTAAGAGACACAGACCGTGCAATTAGAATTACAAGATTCATTTGAAAGAGCATCCCGGTTAGGGCTGGGGTGGGGACTCGGGGGAGGGAGAGTTTAGTGCTTGGAACTTGGCCCAGGAACAAAAATGTTGGCTTTCTACTTTGCCTGCCATGCCTTTCTGAGCCCAGATGATAAAATAATGCAAATCAGAGCAATTTACCTTATGCTAAGTGCTTACTACGCATTCCTTCCTTTAATCTTCACAAGAGGCTTCCCCTGAGCCAGATACTAAGCCCCACTTTACCATCAGCCAAGGGGCCTGAGATCCAGGGAGACTGAGTAGCCAGCGTCACAGCTCAGTGAGTGGCCAGGCTGCGAGGCTGACCTAGTTCTCCTGACTTCTGGGTCTGTGCTCTCGAGCTCTGCGCCATGTTGCCTGAAGATTCAGATATATGTCTATTTTATTGTGGAAAGTGGAGGGCGGCCAAGTATGAAGACAGTCTCCCCAACTGCTCAACCCTGAGACCCTTTAAAATCCAGACACAAGGATGCAGGCGTCAGGCCTAGAGCAGGCCGCCAACCCATCCTGGCTCACAAATGTCACTCTGCATCCACAGGGACCCAGGAGAAGCTGGAGAGGGGTGACCCGGCACGGTGGCCCCGGGGGGAGCTACCGTGGGCCCCTCTAGGCCCCCAGGCCACCTCCCTTCTGGCTATTAACCTCTTGGTTCTTTCCAAACCCCACTGCAGAGCAAATAGCCCCGGAATTTCCTATGAACACATGGGTTTTACTACTCTCTTCCTGCTTGAGGGGTTTTGAATACATTTATATGGTTCTTGTAAATGCTAAAGATAAGGCAGAATGTAGCTCTCATCCCCTCCCTCCCTTCCTCCAATTTTTAGCCCTCTTAATACAGGAATGGGCCAGACTCCACCCGTTACAGCTGAATGTGCTACCATAAAACTCTGAAAAAAAATCCACGCCGTCCTGCCAATACCATCAGAAATCGAGACTTTCCACAGGGAGTGGAGTATGTTCTGCATTCTCCTTTTAGGTGAAATAAAAATAAAAGGAGACAGGAAAAACAGCTAAACAAAACATTCATTCCTGTTCAAAAAATAAAACAGAAATTAATAGCAGCTTTGGGGCTGCAGGTCAAAGTGATATTGTGAGTTTACCCTTGGAGTCCCCTCTGTTCTCCAAGCAGGACACTTAGAGATGAATTTTTCTTTATATAAAAAAGACAGGGTCACGATTAGAACCAAAAGAAACAAGGACTAGAAATTGAACAGACACACAGTGGTGAATGCGGATGCCACAGGTCTGTGGCGCTCCAGGCAGAGGAGGCCAAACTCAATCCTGCAGGGGAATGGGTTTGAAGGCCTCCCTTTCCTGGTGCGAAACCAGAGCTGGCTCGAGGGAGTAAGGCAGGAAGGGCAGAGCGTGGCTGGTACCATAAAGCATGCTCACAGCTGAGGAAGAATCAGAGAGAGCTTCACCTGGGTTCCTACCACCAAGGAACAGAGCCCCAAGTCAGGGACATGGGCCATCTCAGGTGGACGGTAGAGGCAACCATAAAACCAGGGAGAGAGAAATCAGAAACAATTTCCAGTCCAGGCCACCCTGCAAACAAAGTTCTAAAGAATGCCAGAAATGTAGCCCCAAGAAAGGGCTCCTACAAGCAATGATCAACAGAGAAACCTCCTCTGTGTAAATGCACGTAACAGAAGCAACCTCTCCAAAGGAATTTACAATGAGCACGTGTAGCTCTTGAAGACATAAAGGAGGGCCAGGCGAGGATATTAACAAGGCTTTCTGCAACAAAACTAGGAAGCAATGAAACAAGAAAAGATGGACAGGATCGTGATGACCTGCGGCAGGGATAGGGGAGGATGGGGGTGTCAGCTGCTGCTTCTAGACGTTAGGGAATGCAGCTGGACCTGGATCCAAAGCAGGCTCTCCATATCACCCAGGCCTGGAGGACGACACCCGGCTGGAGGACCGAGAGGAGCTCAGAAGGCTGGCCACCCTGTGCCTTTGGATTGGAGAATTTAACCCATTTACATGTAAGCCATGTGGCTGACAGTGCTCCGGCCAGGTGTCAGGCCTGAACCTCTGAGGTGGGAGAGCTGAGTTCAGGACACTGGACCACCAGAGACCTCCCGGCTTCACATAATATCAATCAGCTAGAGCTTTCCCAGAGATCTCCATCTCAACAGTAAGACCCAGCTCCACTCAATGACCAGCAATCTCTAGTGCTGGACAGGCCATGCCAAACAACTAGCAAGACAGGAACACAACCCCACCCATTAGCAGAGAGGCTACCTAAAATTATAATAAGTTCACAGAAACTGCAAAATGCACCACCAGATGTGGTCCTGCCCACGAGAAAGACAAGGTGCAGCCTCATCCACCAGAACACAGGCACCACTCGCCTCCACTAGGAAGCCTACACAAACCACTGAATCCACCTTACCCACTGGGGGCAGACAACAAATACAATGCCAACTACGAACGTGCAGGCTGCAGAAAGGAGACCCCAAACACAGTAAGTTAAGTAGAATGAGAAGACAGAGAAATATGCAGCAGATGAAGAAGCAAAGTAAAAATGCACCAGACCAAACAAATGAAGAGGAAATAGTCTACATGAAAAAGAATTCAGAGTAATGATAGTAAAGATGATCCACTGGAAACAGAATGGAGAAAATACAAGAAACCTTTAACAAGGACCTAGAAGAACTAAAGAGCAAACAGACAACGATGAACAACACAATAAATGAAATTAAAAATTCTCTAGAAGGAATCAATAGCAGAATAACTGAGGCAGAAGAACGGATAAGTGACCTGGAAGATAAAATAGTGGAAATAATTACCACAGAGCAGAATGAAGAAAAAAGAATGAAAAGAATTGAGGACAGACTCAGAGACCTCGGGGACAACATTAAACACACCAACATTCGAATTATAGGGGTCACAGAAGAAGAAGAGAAAAAGAAAGGGACTGTGTAAATATATGCAGAGATTATAGTCGAAAACTTCCCTAATATGGGAAAGGAAATAGTCAATCAAGTCCATGAAGCACAGAGAGTCCCGACAGGATAAACCCAAGGAGAAACACACCAAGACACATAGTAATCAAATTGGCAAAAATTAAATACAAAGAAAAAATATTAAAAGCAGTAAGGGAAAAGCAACAAATAACATACAAGGAATCCTCACTAAGTTAACAGCTGATCTTTCATCAGAAACTCTGCAAGCCAGAAGGGAGTGGCAGGACATATTTAAAGTGATGAAGGGGAAAAACCTACAACCAAGATTACTCTACCTAGCAAGGATCTCATTCAGATTCGATGAAGAAATTAAAACCTTTACAGACAAGCAAAAGCTAAGAGAATTCAGCACCACCAAACCAGCTTTACAATAAATGCTAAAGGAACTTCTCTAGGCAGGAAACACAAGAGAAGAAAAAGACCCACAATAACAAACCCAAAACAATTATGAAAATGGTAATAGGAACATACATATCAATAATTACCTTAAATGTAAATGGATTAAATGCTCCAACCAAAAGACATAGACTGGCTGAATGGATACAAAAACAAGACCTGTATATATGCTGTCTACAAGAGACCCACTTCAGACCTAGGGACACATAGTCTGTAGACTGAAAGTGAGGGGATGGAAAAAGATATTCCACGCAAATGGAAATCAAAAGGAAGCTGCAGTAGCAATTCTCCTATCAGACAAAATAGACTTTAAAATAAAGACTATTACAAGAGACAAAGAAGGACACTACATAACGATCAGGGATCAATCCAAGAAGAAGATATAACAATTGTAAATATTTATGCACCCAACATAGAAGCACCTCAATACATAAGGCAAATACTAACAGCCATAAATAGGGAAATCGACAGTAACACAATCAAAGTAGGGGACTTTAACACCCCACTTTCACCAAAGGACAGATCAACCAAAATGAAAATAAATAAGGAAACACAAGCTTTAAATGATACATTAAACAAGATGGACTTAATTGATATTTATAGGACATTCCATCTGAAAACAACAGAATACACTTTCTTCTCAAGTGCTCATGGAACATTCTCCAGGATAGATCATATCTTGGGTCACAAATCAAGCCTTTGTAAATTTAAGAAAATTGAAATCGTATCAAGTATCTTTTCCGACCACAATGCTAGGAGACTAGATATCAATTACAGGAAAAAAAAAAACTGTAAAAAATACAAACACATGGAGGCTAAACAATCCACTACTAAATTACCAAAAGATCACTGAAGAAATCAAAGAGGAAATCAAAGAATTCCTAGAAACAAGTGACAGTGAAAACACGACGGCCCAAAACCTATGGGATGCAGCAAAAGCAGTTCTAAGAGGGAAGTTTATAGCAATACAATCCTACCTCAAGAAACAAGAAACATCTAAAATAAACAACCTCATCTTACACCTAAAGCAATTAGATAAAGAAGAACAATAAATGCCCAAAGTTAGCAGAAGGAAAGAAATCATAGAGATCAGATCAGAAATAAATGAAAAAGAGATGAAGGAAACAATAGCAAAGATCAATAAAACTAAAAGCTGGTTCTTTGAGAAGATAAACAAAATTGATAAACCATTAGCCAGACTCATCAAGAAAAAAAGGGAGAAGACTCAAATCAACAGAATTAGAAGTGAAAAAGGAGAAGTAACAACTGACACTGCTGAAATACAAAGGATCATGAGAGATCACTACAAGCAACTATATGCCAATAAAATGGACAACCTGGAAGAAATGGACAAATTCTTAGAAAAGCACAACTTTCCGAGACTGAACCAAGAAGAAATAGAAAATATAAACAGACCAATCAAAAGCACTGAAATTGAAACTGTGATTTAAAATCTTCCAACAAACAAAAGCCCAGGACCAGATGGCTTCATAGGTGAATTCTATCAAACATTTACAGAAGAGCTAGCAACTATCCTTCTCAAACTCTTCCAAAATATAGCAGAGGGAGGAAGACTCCCAAACTCATTCTACAAGGCAACCATCACCCTGATACCAAAACCAAAGATGTCACAAAAAAAGAAAACTCCAGGCCAATATCACTGATGAACATAGATGCAAAACTCAACAAAATACAAGCAAACAGAATCCAACAGCACATTAAAAGGATCATACACCATGATCAATTGGGGTTTATCCTAGGAATGAAAGGATTCTTCAGTAAACGCAAATCAGTCAATGTGACACACCCTATTAACAAACTGAAGGAGAAAAACCATATGATCGTCTCAATAGATGCAGAAAAAGCTTTTGACAAAATTCAACACCCATTTATGATAAAAACTCCCCAGAAATTAGGCACAGAGGGAACTCACCTCAACAGAATAAAGGCCATATATGACAAACCCACAGCCAACATCATTCTCAACGATGAAAAACTGAAACAATTTCCATCAGATCAGGAATAAGACAAGGTTGTCCACCCTCACCACTATTATTCAACATAGTTTTGGAAGTTTTCGCCACAGCAATCAGAGAAGAAAAAGAAATAAAAGGAATCCAAATCGGAAAAGAAGAAGTAAAGCTGTCACTGTTTACAGATGACATGACACTATACATAGAGAATCCTAAAGATGCTACCAGAAAACTACTAGAGCTAATCAATGAATTTGGTAGAGTAGCAGGATACAAAATTAATGCACAGAAATCTCTTGCATTCCTAACACTAATGATGAAAATTCTGAAAGAGAAATTAAGGAAACACTCCCATTTACCACTGCGACAAAAAGAATAAAATACCTAGGAATAGACCTACCCAAGGAGACAAAAGACCTGTATGCAGAAAACTATAAGACACTAATAAAGAAATTAAAGATGATACAAACAGTTGGAGAGATATACCATGTTCTTGGATTGGAAGAATCAACATTGTGAAAATGACTATACTACCCAAAGCAATCTACAGATTCAACGCTATCCCTATCTAACTAGCAATGGCATTTTTCACAGAACTAGAACAAAACATTTCATGATTTGCCTGGAAACACAAAAGACCATGAATAGTCAAAGCAATCTTGAGAAAGAAAAATGGAGCTGGAGGAATCAGGTTCCCTGACTTCAGACTATACTACAAAGCTACAGTCATTAAAACTGTATGATACTGGCACAAAGACAGAGTTATAGACCAAAGGAACAAGGTAGAAAGCCCAGAAAAAAACCCAAACACATATGGTTACCTTATTTTTGATAAAGGAGGTAAGAATATACAATGGAGAAAAGACAGCCTCTTCAATAAGTGGTGCTGGGAAAACTGGACAGCTACATGTAAAATAATGAAATTAGAAAACTCCCTAACACCATACACAAAAATCAACTCAAAATGGATTAAAGACCTAAATGTAAGGCCGGACACTATAAAACTCTTAGAGGAAAACATAGACAGAACACTCTACGACATAAATCACAGCAAGATCCTTTTTGACCCACCTCCTAGAGAAATGGAAATAAAAACAAAAACAAACAAATGGGACCTAATGAAACTTCAAAGCTTTTGCACAGCAAAGGAAACCATAAATAAGACGAAAAATCAACCCTCAGAATGGGAGAAAATATTTGCAAACAAAGCAACTGACAAAGGATTAATCTCCAAAATATACAAGCAGCTCATGCAGCTCAATATCAAAAAACAAACAACCCAATCCAAAAATGGGCAGAAGACCTAAAATAGACATTTCTCCAAAGAAGATATACAGATTGCCAACAAACACATGAAAGGATGCTCAACATCACTAATCATTAGCGAAATGCAAATCAAAACTAAAATGAGGTATCACCTCACACCGGTCAGAATGGCCATCATCAAAAACTCTACAAACAATAAATGCTGGAGAGGGTGTGGAGAAAAGGGAAGCCTCTTGCACTGTTGGTGGGAGTGTGAATTGATTCAGCCACTATGGAGAACAGTATGGAGGTTCCTTAAAAAACTAAAAATAGAACTGCCATGCAACCCAGCAACCCCACTACTGGGCAGATACCCTGAGAAAACCATACTTCAGAAAGAGACATGTACCACAATGTTCACTGCAGCATATTTACAATAGCCAGGACATAGAAGCAACCTAAGTGTGCATCGACAGATGAATGGATAAGGAAGATGTGGCACATATATACAATGGAATATTACTCAGCCACAAAAAGAAACGAAATTGAGTTACTTGTAGTGAGGTGGATGGACCTAGAGTCTGTCATACAGAGTGAAGTAAGTCAGAAAGAGAAAACAGATACCCTATGCTAAGACATATATATGGAATTAAAAAAAAAAAAAGGTTCTGAAGAACCTAGGGGCAGTACAGGAATAAAGATGCTGATGTAGAGAACAGACTTGAGGACACAGGGAGGAGGAAGGGTAAACTGAGACGAAGTGAGAGAGTGGCATGGACATATATACACTACCAAATGTAAAATAGATAGCTAGTGGGAAGCAGCCGCATAGCACAGGGAGATCAGCTCGGTGCTTTGTGACCACCTAGAGGGGTGGGATAGGGAGGGTGGGAGGGAGGCGCAAGAGGGAGGAGATATGGGGATATATGTATA
>NW_020173682.1:3731402-3768437 GCF_003031525.2 Neophocaena asiaeorientalis asiaeorientalis | reverse complement strand
AGGGAAAGAGAACCAATTAGAAATCTTGGAAAAGAGAAATGATCATTGGAATAGCAGTTTATATAGTATTATCTGAGTTCAATACATGTTCAACCATCCCTCACACACAATTTCATATTCACAATGTGAGCCGAAGATGCTTGGTCATCGAAGAGTCGCAGATCTGTGTTGTGTCGGGGCGGGTGGGGAGGCGAGAGGGGGAGGGGCAGAAGCAGCGGAAAGGGGTGAAAGTACTGGCACCGGAGTCCCGCCCCTGCCCCACGACCAGCGGTATTTAACCTCCCTGGAGCTTCACACCTTTCTGTACAATGAGGATAATAATGACCACGACAGGGTTGAAGATGGTGGACATTTTATGTAATATCGTGTAACCTTATTGATAGAAACTGATCAAGGAAGGAAAGTACATCGACACTTCTAATTGTATTTTTAATAATTAAATAAATCCTGGTACCTTGCATGTCACCCTCCTCTGGAATCAGAGTAGTGTATTCTCTGGATACTCTGGTCACTGCACTGTCCTGTAGGTAGGTGATCTCTGACGCTCACCAACAGAGGCTTTTCTTGGAAACTGCCTGTGAGCGCTTTGCTTTGCCGCCATTGGCTGCCATGCCACGCACTTGAGTGGACTGGAATCAGAGTCAGAATCAGATGGCCACGAGGATGCTTTACTAGCCCCCGTGACAGATGGACAATGTTTCAAGATGACTTAATCCTTTTACTCTCTAGAGTCTGCCTTCTAAGTACTCCCTCTTAATGCAATAAAAACTTATCTGTGTTAATAAATGTCTGTGTCTGCTCCAGCCTTGTTTCGCTGGCAGACACCCATCATCTGATCAACGAGGTGACTGTGTCTGCTCTTCCGCCCTAGGGAGGGGGACAGGCCGCTGGGTCTGACTGCGGGGAAGGGCTCACTTCCGGTTACTTGATGCCCTCTCCTCACAGGAAAAGAGAGCCCTGATTAAATAAGACACGGCGGAATTAGATCTTCCAACATGAAGACAACCAGAAACACCTGTTCGTGATGGCCTAGGGTGGCATCTGTGACCTTCAGGAGAGTGGGGTTAATGTGAAGAATTCCATCTACCCAAGGCAGCCTTAGCGTCAGAACCCCAGGAACAACCTTAATACAAGCAGATAAGCTGACAACCTTTCTCTTCTTTCTTTATTTACCTGCAACTTTAAAATATATATATAAAATGCTTCAGACACCGGAGATGACAGAAGTTCACATTTTGCCACATTTGCATCAGGTCACTGGACTCGCTAAGAAATGCAATGTTATAGATGGGACCAAAGTCCCACTCCAAAGCCTCCCCAACATGCTCTCCCCAGAGAGAGCTACTATCTTGAAGTGAACGTGCATGTTTTAATTCTTTTTAATACATACACATTAGGTAGCCACAAACTTTGCGCCATTATGTGTTTTCAAATTTACATGTGTGGTACCCACGCCCTTTTGCCTCTTTCTTTTTTTACTCAATATTACGTTCTTACAGTTTCACTTATTTATTTTTGCTACAAATGCCTACAATAAACCAGGCAACTTGTGGGGTACTGAAATTGAAAAAAAAAAAGGGACAGAGACAAAACCCCTATTGTTCATGAGATGAACAATAAAAAAGATAAGTAAAATATATACTCTGATTTATATGAAGTATTGTATATATGAAAAATATACTAAGGCAGTGGTAAGTGCTCAGGAGAACATTTAAGGAAGACAAGGGGATAAGAAGTGTGTATTTGGGGGTGGGGAGCATGGTTGGTAATTTAGACTACGTGTTTCAGGTTAAACACCACGTGGTATTATCCTTGGTGAAATGACTCTGCTACACAGAGGGCTGACTGCCATGCACAGCCTTGCTCATGGCTCCTTTAAGAATTGCCAAGTCGTAGCATATGCACATCTTCAAACACAAGAACACCCCACTTCCCTCTGGGATTGTATTAATGTATACTCCCACCAGCAGGCTATTGGGATTTCCATTCCCCCACATCCTTGCCAGTGTTTATCAGACTTCTAAATTTTGCCTTTCTGAAGGGTATAAATGATAACTTGTTGCCATTTTAATTTTTTTTTCCCAGATTATTACTATGGCTGAGATCTCCACATTGAGCGCTCTGGTTTCCTTTCTGGAGTGGTCTGGTCACATCCTTTGCTCATTTTTCTGTGGAGGTATTTGTCTTAGCTGTACTCATTTATACAATATGATTCCTTTATACGGTGTGGATTCATCCTTTGTCACTCACAGGGATTGTGGATATGTTATCCCTCTCGGTGGCTTGTCTTTTTGTCTAGGGTCTCATTTGTGATGCAGGATTAACACTAATTCGCTCAAATGATCAAACCTCTCCTGTGTCATTTGTGCTTTTTTTTATCCTAAGAACAGCTTCCCTACCCTGATGTCATAAAAGTATTCTGGCAGGTTTTCTTCTAAAAGTTTTATAGCTTTTCATACAAGTCTGTAATCTGGGACTGAAGTAACATAAAAACGTACTTTTCTTTTTCTCTAGAGAGCCAATTGTCCCAGCACTATTTATTGAAGAGTCCATGTCTTCTCTGTTAATGGGTAATGAGACTTCTGTCAATGCCAAGTTACTTACCAAATATGGGATCTTTTTCTGTCTCGCTGGTCTGTTCATCCATCCCTCACCACTTCTACTGTCTTTATTGTCATAACTTCACAATGTCTTGGTATCTACAACAATCCCCCACCTTGGTCCACCATTAATCTTCCACAAAACTACCTTTGCTATTCATGGCCTTTTCCACTCTACCATAATAATTTTAGGATCAATTTGGAAAATTCCCAGTCAGTAGTGGAATTGCACTGCATATATAAATTAATTTAGGAGAACTATTAACTTTATAATATTGAGCCTTTCCATCATGACAGTATCTCTTCACTTATTTAGGTCTTGTTTGATATTTTTTGATACATTTTATAATTTTTTATAAAGACCTATTATTTTGTCACATCATATCCTACTGCTATTTTTTGTTGCTATAGAAAATATTGTCTGTAATTGCATTTCCTAAGAGTTTATTGCAGGTGTGGACAAGAACTATTAAGTTTTGTACGTAAGCCTTACACAGCAACCTTGCTGAATTCTCCCATTAGTTTGTCTGCAGTTTAGTTAATAGTCTAAACAGCTTAGATACTCATACTCAACTAATAGTTTATCTGCAAATAAACATATAATCTTGAACTATTACTAGTTAGGATTTTTTTTCTTTTCCAATCAATACAGCTCTTTTTTCTTATTGCTAGAACTTCAAGATTAATGTTAAATGTAAGTTGTGACAGCAGATAGCCTCATCTTTATCCTGGTTTAAAAAGGAGTGCTTCTGATATTTCACCAGTAAGTATGTTTACCGTAGGGTTTTGGTAGATTATTAGGTTAAGAATGTTCACTTCTATTCACAGTGTACTAAGGATTTTCGTTAGGAATGGGTTTTAAATTACATAAAATTTATTTTTGGCATCTACTGAAATGATTAATTTATTAAAGTGGGTGACTCTTGTATTCTCAGAAAACCCAAGAATTTGATAATAATGTATTTCGTATATTGATGGGTTTATTTTACTAATATTTTATGTAGAATTTTGTATCAATATTCATAATTGAGGTTGTCAATGATTTACTTATTACTCCTCTCTGAATTTTGGTATCAAGGTTACACTAATCTCATAAAATGAGTTGGAGGGGGACTTTCCCTTTATTTTAATATTCTGTGAACAACTGGCATAACATAGAAAGTATCTGTCCCTTAGAGTGTTGCCAGAACTCAGTGGATTTTGTTTTTACAAAGGATAGGAATCAAGCAGATACTTAATTTCAATTTCATTTTCTTTATGGGTTATAGACCCAGGTAGGTTTTCTATTACTGGGTAGATTTTTATAAGTTAAATTTTCCCAGGAAACTGTCTATCTGATTTCAGTTGTCATGTTTTTGTTCACAGAATTTGCTTATATATGTTTTGTATATATTGTATATATGATTATATATATGTACATACTTAATCATATATATGTTAAGTATCCTTATTTTTTTCCCTAGCTAAACCTTGCTAGAGATTTGTTTATCCTTGTAGTCTTTTCAAAGAACCAGCTGTTTGATTTGTTAATCTTTTCAATTCTACCTTTGTTTTCTATTTTGTGAATTTCTGTTCTCATCTTGATTATTTCTTTTCTCACACTTTCTACTTAATCTGTTGCTCTTTTATTAATAATTATACTTCTCCACTTCTATTATATTCATTTAAAGGTATAGATCTATTTTTAAAAACTGTTTTAGTTGTATCCCACAAGTTTAATTTAATTTTAAAAATTTTATTATGATTCTTTCTTTGACCATTAGTTATTTAGAACTGGGTTTTTAATTTTACCAATGTTGGTTTTTGTTTTCTTGTGGTATTTATTTATTTTTTCTTTTTTTCCTTTGGTGTAGAGAACATGGGGGATATTAAATGTTTAACATTTTAAAAGTTTTCTCCGTTTTTATAAATCTTATAAATTTTATAAATTACATGAATGAAAGAATGTGTATTTTCTAATTGTTGGATCTGAGGTTCTCTCTACATATAGATAGATATATAGATATAGATTTATATTCAATATATAAGCCTTGTCATTACACTATTCAAATCCCTATATCATAAATTTTTTGCCTATTTCATCAACGGTGTTAAAATCTCCTACCAAACTGTAGTTTTGTGAATGTGTCCTTATAATTTTGTCCATTCTTAATTTATAAGATCTGAAGCTAAATTATTAGGTACTTAAAACTTCAGATTTATGTCTTGTGCTGAATTTTTCTTTGATCATTATGTAACAAACCTCTTTACTCCTAATAGTGCTTTTTGCCTTAAAGTGTATTTTATCTGTTATTAATGTAGCTTCATAAGTTTAATTAGTATGTATCTTTACTGAGAACATTTCTGTGTCATTATGTTTTAGGTATGTTTCTTGTAAAAAGCACAGAACACGATTTTTAAAAATCCAGTCTGGGGACTCCCCTGGTGGTCCAGTAGTTAAGACTTGGCCTTCCAATGCATGGGGTGCGGGTTTGATCCCGGGTCGGGGAGTGAAGATCCCACATGCCTCGTGGCAAAAAAGCCAAAAAAAACAGAAGTAATATTGTAACAAATTCAATACAGACTTTGAAAATGGTCCACATCAAAAAAAAAAAATCCAGTCTGATACAAAATGCATCAAAATGATATTAAAATGTATCACAATTAGTAAAATATTTAGGTTTACATTTATCTCTCTCATTCTTCCTTACATTCATTCTTACTTGAGACAAATAAAAGCTGAGAGAATTGTCATCATACCTACACTACAAGAAGCATCAACACAAGTTCTTCAGGCAGAAGGTAACAACACCAGACGGCAGATGGTTACACAAAAGGAACGAAGCAGGCCATAACGGGGAAAATGGGTAAATTTCAAAGGATTTTCTCATGTTTAACATTTCTTTAATTGATAGTTGGCTAACTGAATAAAAGAAATAACAGTATATATTGTTTGGTTTATGACCTATGTAGGATAATTAAGAATAGCGACAGCGTAAAGGATGGGCAAGTGTGGGCAACAGAAACCTGACTATAATGTTATAAATGTCCTGCACCAGACTTGAAGTGATTTAATATTATTT
Organism: Neophocaena asiaeorientalis asiaeorientalis; assembly: GCF_003031525.2. NCBI lineage: Eukaryota > Metazoa > Chordata > Mammalia > Artiodactyla > Phocoenidae > Neophocaena > Neophocaena asiaeorientalis. The sequence goes on along the minus strand of NW_020173682.1, from coordinate 3,762,775 downwards.
GAAGATAGACAGTTATAAGTTAACAATGTACATTTTAAACCCTAGATCAACCACACAAAAAAAGAGGCATACGTTAATAAGCCACAAGTGGAGATAAGATGGAATCATTAAAAATAGCTAATCCAAAAGAAGACAGATAAGGAGAAAAAAGAAACATAGGAAAGATGGAATGAACAGAAAAGAGATAGTAAGATGATAGATTTAAATCCAATGACATAATCAAATACATCAAAAGCATATGTTCCAAACACCACAGTTAAAAGGCAGAGACTGTCATATTGGGGGGGAAAAAAAGCAAGACCCAACCATATGTTGTCTACAAGAAATCCACTTTGTGTGTAAAGACACAGATTGAAGCCTGCGTGCCTAGAGCCCAAGCTCTGCAACAAGAGAAGCCACTGCAATGAGTAGCCCATGCACCACAACGAAGAGTAGCCCCCGCTCACCGCAACTAGAGAAAGCCCACGTGCAGCAACAAAGACCCAACAACGAAGACCCAATGCAGCCAAAAATAAATAAACTTATATTAAAAATAAATAAAAATAAAAGGATGGAAAAGATACTCCATGCGAACAGTAATCAAAAGTAAGCTGGTGGGCTTCCCTGGTGGCGCAGTGGTTGGGAGTCCGCCTGCCGATGCAGGGGGACGCGGGTTTGTGCCCCGGTCCGGGAAGATCCCACATGCCGCGGAGCGGCTGGGCCTGTGAGCCATGGCCGCTGAGCCTGCGCGTCCGGAGCCTGTGCTCCGCAACGGGAGAGGCCACAACAGCGAGAGGCCCGCGTACCGCAAAAAAAAAAAAAAAAGTCAGCTGGCTAATAATAGTAAGCATACACTTACCATAAAAAAAAAGTTATTGTGAGGCAAACACTGATAAACAGCAGAAGAGGAGAACCACATTCTATAAGTAATAGTATATGCCATTTCCCTTATGGACTAAATGATAAACTCAGTAACAGATACAGCTGATTAATCTTGTGGCTGTTTTGAAGTATAAAGATAAGCGAACTGGTGATGAATGAACTGGCTTCAACTATTAAAAGGGTGACATTTATTACAAAACTAATATATGTTTATTGTAGGAAATCTGGAAAATACAGAAAAGATATTTTAAAAATCACCCCTGGCTCCACACTCAAATTCAATAACAAATACATAGTCAAAACAAAAGTCCCTTTTTTGTCTCCTTTCCCCCCAAATATACCATGTTAATGATTTGGTTTGCCAATTTCACATGGATGAGATCCTATTTAATACATTGTTCTCTCACTTGAAAAAAAATAAAAGTAAGCTGGAGTGGCTATGTTATTGTAAAACAGGTTTCAGAGAAAGAAATATTATCAGAGATTATATGAGATAAAGAAGGACATCTCATAATGATAAAGAGGTCAATTCACCATGGAGATATAATAAATCTTAATATGAATGTACCTAATAGCAGAGCTTCAAAATACATGAAGCCAAAATTAGTAGAAGTGAGAGGAAATGTAGACAAGTACACAATCATCGTTGGAGATTTCAACACTCCTTTCTCGGTATTGTTAGAACAAACAGAAAATCAGTAATTATCTAGAATACTTGATAACACTATTGACCAACTCGACCTAATTGATCAGTTAGAGAATACTCCTCCCCACAGCAGCAGGATCACACATGACTTTAAAGGGTTTGCAGATCATTCTCCAAGATAAACCAAATTCTGAGCCATAACGTAAGTCTCAATACATTTAGAAGGATTGGAAACATGCAAAGCACTTCATCTGAACACAGTGTAATTCCACACAACTAGAAATCAATTATAGAAATATATCTGGAGTATGATCAAATACTCAAGATTTTAAGAACACACTTCTAAGTAACTTACAAGTCAGCTAACTAAGTATCTACCTTAAGAAAGCAAAAAAAAAGAGCAAATTAAGCCCAGCATAAGCAAAAGGAAAGAAGTAATAAAAAAGCAAACATCAATGAAATAGAAATAAAAAGGAAACTTAAAAACAATTAAGAAAAACAAAGTCAAAAGCTGGTCATTTTAAAAGCTCAATAAATTGGCAATCATTTAGCCAAAGTGGTCAGAAAAAAAAGATAAATTACCAATATCATGAATGAAAGAGAAGCCACTGCTATAGATCCAGCAGCATTAAGTGGACAATAAGGAAACATTATGAACAATTTTACACCAATATGTTAGACAAATTAAATCAAATAGACAAACCCCTTGGAATATACAAACTTCCAAAGCCCACTCAAAAACTAAGATAAGCAGAACAGCCCAGTATTTGTTTGTTTTTAAATAAAGTTGTAGTTATAACCCTTCTCACAAAGAAAATTCCAGGCCCAGATGGCTTCACTGGTGAACTCTAATACACTTTAAAGGAAGAAACAGTACCCATTCTACACAAACTTTATCCGCCCGATAAAGGACATATATGAAAACCTACAGCGGATATCACCTTTAATGACTGCATGCTTTATCCCTAAGATTGGGAACAAGACAATAATATTCACTCTTACTACTTCTCTTCAACGTTATATTGGAGTACCTAGCCAAAGAAACTAAGCAACAAAAAGAAATAAAATGCATAAAGACAATACGATCATCTACGGAGAAAAACGTAAAGAATCTACAAAAAAGCTGCTGGAAATGAAGGTCAACATACAAAACACTGGAACTAACAGCTGGAAACTGAAATTGAAAAACAATACCATTTATAATGGCATAAAAATGTACAAAGTTTTATGGGAGAGATTTAACAACAACAAAAAGATGTTCAAGACCAATGCACCCAAAATTACAAAACACTGCCAAGAGAAATTAAAGATGACCTAAAAAAATGGAGAGATACGCCATGTTCATGGATCAGAAGACTCAATATTGTTAAGCTGTCAGTTCCCGCTGAATTTAATCTATGAGTTCCAGGAAATGCCAATAAAATCCCAGAAGAGTTTTTTTTGGTAGAAATTTATAAGCTGATTTGAATATTTATATGGACATGCAAAGGATCTAGAGTAGCCACAACAATTTTGAGAAAGAACTAGTTGGAAGAATTATACTATTTTGATTTAGAGACTTACTAATAAAGTCTAGTAAATAAGACAGTGTGGTATCGACAATGAAATGAATAGGGACTCCCAAAATAGACCATACGTATATGGTCAATTATTTTAAGAGAAAAGTACCAAAATAACTGAATGGGAAAAGACAGTCTTTTCAACAAATTGTGCTGGAATAATTGGATATCCATATGCAAGAAAATGAAACTCAACCCTTACCTTACACCTTATACAAAAATTAACTTCAAACGGATCACAGACCTAAATATAGACCCAAAACTATAAAACTTTTAGAAGAAAACATATGGCAAAATGTTTATGACTCTGAATTAAGCTAAGACCTTTTAGGTAGGCTAAATTAAGCAGAACCATTAAAGAAATCCTTGAAAAATTGGACTTCATCAAAATTTAAAGCTTTTGCTTTTCCAAAGACAATGTTCAACAATTAAAAAGCAAGCCACAGACTGGGAAAAATATTCATAAAACTTTTATTTGCTCTGGACTTAAATCCAGAATATACAAAGAAAACTTAAAACTCACTAAAGAAAAGATAATAAGCCAATAAAAATGGGAAACAAGTTGATCAGACTCTTTACAAAAGAAAATATATGAATGGCAGATAAACAAATGAAAATATGTTCAACATCATTAGTCACTAGGGAAAAGCAAATTAAACCTACAAGGAGATACCACTGGTGACATGCCCACTAGGATGCCGAAAGTAAAAGTACCAAGCACACTATCACAGGCAGACTAGTGGCCTCCAAAGATGTCCATTCTAATCACTTAACACGTGAATCAATCCATCTTGTTGTAACAGTCCCCAAATAAGTCTTCATTATTGTTTTTACCCAGTAAATGCTTATCCTTCCTTCCATCTACTTCCTTCTTAGACACATTTTTCGATCATTCTTTTAATGAAGGTCCGTGAGTGGCAAATTCTCTACATGATTTTTAGCTAAAACGGTTTTCACTTTTTTCCCTCACTCTTGATTAATAGTATAACTCTAAGAAGGTATCATTCTATTCTCTTCTGATCTCTGTTGTTGGCATTAGGAAGTCTGCTGTCCTTCTAATCACTGGTACATTGTATGTGATCTCATATTTCTCTTTGCTTTGCAGATTTTCTCCTTTTATTTAGTGTTTAACAGTTATTCAAGGAAGTCTCTTGGTGTGGGATTACCCAGCTTGGGAATTCTTGGAATTTTTCCATTGAGGATTCATGTCTTTAATCAGTTCCGAATCATCTATTTTCTTCTCAAATATTTCCTCTGATTCTTTCTCTCTGTTTAGATCTTATTAGCTAAGAGATACCACCAGTGAGTACATACCAGCACTCTTATTAGCTTTGTATTGGACATTTTCATTATCTTAAACTCCCTTTCGCGTTTGCCATCTTATCTCTGTGCTGTGTTCTAGGTCATAGCCTCTAATCTTTAGTTCAACAATTCTCTCCTCCAGTGAGCTAATTCAGGGCCCCATCCATCCACTAAGACTTTCATTCAATGAATATGTTTCACATTTCTAGAAGGCCTATTTCATTATTTTGCAAACCTTCCTTACTTACAGCCTCTTGATCCTCCCTCCAGGACTTGATTCCATCTATTATGTTTTTAAGCATTTTTACCATACCTTTTTCCCCCTCTGATTGTGCCTTTATTAGCTCGAGTTCATGGGACTGGAATCTTGCTGTTTGTTGTGTCTGCTGTCTCTTGCTCACAGCAAATTCTTTCACTGTGTGTTTCCTAGTTTTTTAACTCATGAGCTCACCGTTAATGAGGCTTCTTTTCTGAGCAAGTACAGCGAGGCCACTGCTGTCAGAGTGCCTCTGCTGGGCGACTTAGCATGGCAGACATTCCAGGGGTGTCCGCTCTGGGACAGATTTGCATGTTTATTTCTCTGCTCACAGTTTCCTGAGCCTTGCAGAGATATCTGCAGGTTTTCTGAGTGGAGTAAAGACATGTTTGGGACCCAAAACCCAAGGGCAAGCCCAGGGCTTAATTTTCTCTAGGGAGACTGTTTCCTTCAACTCAAGCTGAGGCAGCTTCCTTGTCTCCTCCCTGTGCCAAGAGCCAGATTTCTCCTAATCCCCCTTTCCACTGAGAGTTCAGCTCTGCAAACGTCCTGACATAGACCTTTCTCAGGATTCCAAGACCTTGTCTCCTGTCCTCAAATGCGTGTTAAAGCCCAAGCCCCCAGGTTTACTAGGACTGAAAACAAACTCAAACCCAAGCCCCCAGGTTTACTAGGACCGAAAACAAACTCCCAGGTCAGTTCATGGGCCCACATTGCTCTCATTTTCAGTCTCCTTGTTTCAGAGACTCACGATCTCAGCTGTGCAATCTTCAAGGGTCACACCTACCCAGAACATCTGTGTGTTTGGGACAGGAGGGAGTTCAGGTCTCTTAGTCCATCATCTTTCTGGAAAGAGAACTCTCCTTCTCCACTTATTCACGTGGCCACCTCCCAAGAAACCTAATTTCAGAGTCATTCTGCGACTGTTTACACAGCTCCAAAACACATTAGTTAGGTTGAAGCGTTTGGCCAATCATCCAGATGTTTTCGTCTACACAATGCCAGACACCCAGATGTGCCTCCAATTCATCTGCTATTTCCAAACATAATAAACTTACATTGTTAAGCACATTGCTATTTCACAAACTCAGGGATCCTGTGGGTATAATCCTGTCCCTCATTTGCCAAGACTGATTATATTAGAGCCCATGACTTTCATTCCATCACACAGACTTCTAACGCTGTAATTCTTTTCCTTGTTCTTGTGACTCCTGTGTTTTGTTTTGTTTTTTTCACAATACAGTATTGAGGTCAATAAGTATTTATTAAACTCTTGGCTGAGGGTGAAAACAATGAAAAACCACTCCGTCCCTGGGGGGATACTAAAATGTAGTTGTATTTATTTATTCATTCCTTCATTCAATACTCTTATTGCGCGGACACCGTGTTCCTGGGGAAACAAGACCGACCCCCTGCCTTCGTGAAGCGGGACATTTAGTGGGACACATAAGTAATATATAATAAAACAATCACACAAGTAACATAGAACAAAAAGTCATTAATGCTACATAGGAAAGGAGAAGTACTGTGACAGAGAATCATACATAGTCTCAGCTTAGTTTGCGGAAGGGAGGGAGCAGCCTCTCTTAGGAGTGACCTAAGCTGTGACCTGAGAGATGCAGGCAAAGAGTGAGGAAAGAAAGTTCCAGACTGAGGAACATAGGAGAGGCCATGGGAGGGGCCGAAGGCCGAAGGGGCTGGGAGGCCAAAGGAACACAAAGATTGTCGGTGTGGCTGGGAGTGTCGGCAGGAGGCCGGTGTGGAAATAAAGCTGGAGAAGGAGGTTGGCATCTCATCAGCTCTGAATAGGACAGGGTTTGGATTTGGGATTTTCTACTGAGAGCAATAACTTCCCCCTGGAGCAGAGGGATGATGGGAAGAGATCCCTGGCTACTGGATGGCAAGGGAGACTAGGAAGAAAACAGGTGAGTTAGAGTTTAGTGAGAGGATGGTGGTGAAGAATGAGAGGTGTCAGTGGCGACAGAGAGAAAGAGGCGAGCGGGATGCAATTCAGAGCTGGGACCTGGTGATGGATTCGGGTAGCACAGGCGAGGACCGTGTCAAGCCGGGCTCTGGCACGAGCGGCTGGGGATACAGAAGCACCATTACTCAGAGAGGGGAGCCTGGAGAAGAGGCAGATTTCTGGGGAATTAGTTCATTTTTGGACGTCTGAACTTGGAGATTGGCACGTTAATCAGTTGGTTACCTTTAGCACACGATCTTATCTATCGCACTAACACTTCGTGAGACACACAAGTCGAGTCATCAACTGGACAGCAGGGTATATATGGCTGGAGCTCAGGAGAGGCAGGTGAGGTACAAATCTGGGAGTCAAGGGCACGTAATTGGCATGGAACTGGTGACGGTGATGCGGCAAGAGACAGAAAGAGGGCAGGAGCCTTGGTCATAGAAGACAAGGAATCTGGGTTTTTTTAAAGAAGACCGAGTTAGTTATATGATATCACTCGTACATGGAATTTAATTTTTTAAAAATGATACAAATGAACTTATTTACAAAACGGAAACAGACTCACAGATATCGAAAACAAACTTATGGATACCGAAGGGGAAGTGTCGGGGGAGGGATAAATTAGGAGCTTGGGAGGAACATACACACACTACTATATATAAGACAGACAACCAACAGGGACCTGCTGTAGAGCACAGGGAACTCTGCTCCATATTCTGTGACAACGGATGTGAGAAAAGAATCTAAAAAAGAATGAATAGATGTATATGTATAACTGAATCACTTTGCTGTCCACCTGAAACTAAAACGACATTGTAAATCCACTAGACTCCAATAAAATATTTTTAAAAATTAAAAAGCCTGGGCTTCCCTGGTGGCGCGGTGGTTGAGAGTCCACCTGCCGATGCAGGGGACACGGGTTCGTGCACCGGTCTGGGAAGATCCCACATGCCGCGGAGCGGCTAGGCCTGTGAGCCATGGCCGCTGAGCCTGCGCGTCCGGAGCCTGTGCTCCACAATGGGAGAGGCCACAACAGTGAGATGCCCGCGTACCGCAAAAAAAAAAAAAAAATCAATGAAGTAGAGATCCACATATCCACGTGATGAATCTCAAAAATTAGAGGATAGAAAACACAAGTTTAGGGGCTTCCTGGTGGCGCAGTGGTTGAGAGTCCGCCTGCCGATGCAGGGGACGCGTTCGTGCCCCGGTCCGGGAAGATCCCACATGCCGCGGAGCGGCTGGGCCCGTGAGCCATGGCCGCTGAGCCTGCGCGTCCGGAGCCTGTGCTCCGCAACGGGAGAGGCCACAACAGTGAGAGGCCCGCGTACAGCAAAAAAAAAAAAAAAAAAAAAAAAAAAAAAATTAAAAAGACTGAGTTAGGAGTATCTGAAGTGGGGAGAAACAAGAGAGCTTGGTGTCATGAAATCCCAGAGAAGAGAGTGTTTAAGGCAGAAAGAGTGGTTAGCTTTTCATTGAAAACTTGAACTTCTGAAAGGTCGAGTGACATGAAAACTAAGATGTGGCCGGTGGGGAGGATGGATGCCAGGCGCGAGTGTGCGGGAGAAGCGGAAGAGCTCCCAGAGTGAGACGGGCTAAAGTCGTGGAAACGAGGAAGCAGAGCTGGAAAGGGGTCAGCTCTCCCTGCAAGGGGCCAAGCGAGGGCTGTGCAGATGAGACAGGCTCGGGAAACAGGAGAAGGAACAGAACGCGAGGCACTTTGTCACTCCAAGTGGGGCAAGGAGACACACAGAGGCTGCAAGAGGCGGGGGAGAACTGACTGCCTGATGAGATGCAGCCCTCGGGTACCGGGTACCGGGTACTGGGTACCGGGCGGGATTTGCATAAACGGGGAGGGGAGGAGGGCTTTGGGCCTGGGAACCAGCATAGGCAAGAGCAAGTGACCAGAGGTGGTCAGGGGATGAAGGGGACCCAGGAGAGACCAGGGTGAGGGCGGCTTTTGTCTCACAGAGCTGAAAAATAAAGCTGGATGGGAAGGCTTGAGTCTATCTCCTTTTATATCTGCCCGCTTCTGAGAAAGGGCCACTGCCTTTCGGTGACCCTTCCCTGCATTCCATCCATGAGGCGGTAGAGGGGCTGCTGTCACGGTACCCGTGCCCAACCGCCGGGGCTGTGGGACCCCAACCAGGCCAGCCGGACAGCCCTCCCCAGCCCCGAGGGCCCTGTTGGCAGAAGCTACAGAGATGCTCTCGCGGAGAGAATGAAATGGGCCCTCAGGGACCAGCAGAGGCAGGAGGCGGATGGCGGGCCCCCCAGCCCCGAGGCCACCTGGGGCCTGCCCACACCACCGTCCTTCCCGGGGCTCCAGTGCACAAAGCCCCCAGTATATTCTTTCCTCCTTAGGCCTCAGCGGCTTCGGCCGAGCATCCCTTGCCACCGAGAGCCCTGAGCACACGGCCAGGGGGCAGCAGGGAACAGCCCCGCCCACCGCTGGGGCTCAGCGGCAGGCTGAGAGGCAGCCCCCCGCCGAACCCCAGGGGAGGCTGGAGGAACCCCTGCAAGGAGCCAGGAAGACAGCCCACACCTCAGAAACAGTCCACCCTTACCTGCTGGCGAGAACTTTTGAAATCTCTAGGTTTTGCAGGTTGATAACTTGTGGTTAATTCCATCCATTTCCTCTCGAAATGACATCAGAACCCTCTTCTACTGAACCTCAAGGATTAGCTCGTGTCAGAATCAAGGCACCAAGACTCACTGGTCTGACCTGGCACGAAAGCCCTCGAGAGCAGAGGAATTCACATCAGAAAGTCTACAGATATCAAGCACTGGAGAGGCTGTGGAGAAAAGGGAACCCTGCTGCACCGTTGGGGGGAATGTAAATGGGTGCAGCCACTGTGGAGAACAGTACGGAGGCTCCTCAGAAAACTAAAACTAGAACTACCATACGACCCAGCAATCCCACTCCTGGGCATATACCCTGAGAAAACCGTAATTCGAAAAGATACATGCGCCCCAATGTTCACTGCAGCACTATTTACAATAGGCAAGACGTGGAAGCACCCTAAATGCCCATTGACAGACGAATGGTGAAAGAAGATGTGGTGTATATCTACAACGGAATACTACTCCACCATAAAAAGGAGTGAAGCAGTGCCATTTGCAGCAACGTGGATGGACCTAGAGAATATTATTATGCTTAGTGAAATAAGCCAGGCAGATACTGCATGACATTACTACCTATGGAATCTAAAAAATAATACAAACGAATGTATGCAAAACAGAAATAATCTGATAGATATAGAAAACAATCTTGTGGCTACCGGTGGGGAGAGGGAAAGGGGGAGGGCCAGGATGGGGTAGGGGATTAAGAGGCGCAAACTACTATGTATAAAATAAATAAGCTATAGGGATATATTTACAGCACAGGGAATTATAGCCATTATCTTGTAATAATCTATAATGGAGTATAATCTGCAAAAATACTGAATCACTATGTTGTACACCTGACACTAACGTAATATTGTAAATCAACTATACGTCCATTAAAAGAGCAAAGGAACACAGAGGTGGCTAGTAAGTCGCGCTCGAGTTGGGTCCACAAGGCTGGAGGTTTCCCGCGGAGGGAAAAGAGCTGCAGGCTTGTGGTAGGTCGGAGGTAAGAAGACCGGGTCCCTTGCCAAAGAAGTGACAAGGAAGCATTTCCCAGCCTCGCAGGCTATGTTGCCCATTCTCTGCTCAGGGTCTGATGCCTTATTTGGATTGCAAATGTGCACGTGTGGCCCAGGGTGTCTGCAGGCTGAGCTGACCCGTCCACTTTTAGGAGGCAGCCACCAGAGCCCTGGTTCTGATTCGGTGTCTGTGGAAGCTGACTTCTTGTACGTGGGGCTCCAATAGCCAACGCAAGCTCCCTGAATTCACACTCCACCCAAAGGGTAGACTCGGGGGCCGGGAAGGCTACGCTCTGTAGGGACGCGATCGATGTCTAATGTTGGAGGGAGCTCCCCTTATAAAGAGACACAGGACCTCAAAGACTTCCTAACTTGGCAAACATCCATGAGATAGTATGTGAAGCATTCAGCTTATAAACCGTGTGTGTGGAGGAACCGCATTCCGATAAATAAACATCCGCACGTGGCTCTCCATGTGCTGTATATGTGTGCACATACATGTAAAAGATCCTGACGTGACACACACCAAAGTGTTAGCCACGGCTACCTTGCAGGGGGGGGAAGGGGGCTTAAAGGTGACTATTATTATGTTTCCTTTTCTTAACCGTATTTTCCCATTTTTCCATAATAAACACATATAACTTAGGTAATTTTTTACTATTCTTTTTTAAAAGAGCACCTGGCAGGTTTCTTATAAACAGGTATTGAAAACCCATGGTTTAGGGGTTTTGTTGGCAGGCATGGGGGTAATGGCTTAGGGAAGACGTGTACGTTGTTTGCGGTTGTTGATTGCTATGTCGCTTTACTGCAGTGTAGCTGAGGGATGGGAGGTGCCCATGTGGCTTCGGATCACACCACGCTGCTCACATAAAATCACACGCAGGGTGGCTCTCTGTGTTGTCATTCTCACTTGACTAACCATAAATAAACCCACTAGATAATAGCTGGCTGGAACCAGGCCACGTAATCCCTCCATAATCAGGCTTTTATACTCAGTCCAGATCACTATATGCTCACCGCTCGCTGCCTGAGGTTGGGTAGAAACCACTTGGTCACAAAGCTCCAAAAGACCACCCCTCTCTCGGCCCTACTAAGTGGAAGCCTCGTTGAAGCCAAGATGCTGTCTTGTACTCGAAATACTTATTAGCAGTTCTTAACAACCCTTACACACCCACATGCAGCCTCCTGGCTTTCTCCTCGGCCCCTCAGAACTGAAAAAACTTCGATGGATTTCGTTCTCAGCTGAGCTCACCATCATAGAAACCCATGCGCACACAGGGTCATCTATCTAATACACTTACACGAAATCATTCGTATCCAACTAGTGCCTAAGAGCGTGGATTTTGGAGTCAAATGGTCTTCAGCTGACTAGCTTTAGGGGCGTGATTTTATTTACCACACTAACCCAACGAGGGTATTCATACCACGCTCCATTTTACAGATGGGGAAGCTGAGGCTCAGAGGAACTTGCTCAGGGTCTCGCTCAGGTAAGTGGAAGCTGGAAACTGAGGCCACAGTTCCCTGACCCCAGACCTCGTGCTTTTTGTCTCCTGCCAGGTTAGCCCCACCACTCCTACAAGGATCTGGCCCAGTGGGGATGTGTCCATCCTAAGGACCAATGTCACCATGTTTGAGATGACCATGGTTTTGTTTCCCAACAAACTTTCCAAAGAACAGACCACACTGTCTTTCCACTTTTCTTGCACCTTCCCTCCCACTTTACACACACACACACACACACACACACACACAGTCTTCATGAAATAACCACTTGCAAAGAGACTCACGGGGGCTTCAGACACTGCTGGGGCCACAGGAGAGCACACCCCCAGGCAGCGGCTCACTCACTGCTGTGAGGATCAAGGTCCCCTCGAGAGAGTCTGAGGTGGGACCAGTCCCTTGTGTGTTAGGATGGTGGAGGGCTCAGCCGTCTTTCCTAAACCTCCTTGCAAGCCACAGCTGGAGGATCCCATGGAGAGGCTGGGCAGTGGCCAATCCAAGCAGGCTCTAAGAAGCTCAAGTGATGTGGCTTCCCTGCCCTTAGTCTACTTCTCAGGGTGGCTGTGAAGCTCTCAGCGTCTCCTGGGAGGACGGATTTTGACAAAACATAGTGTGTGACTCCTGTGAAGGTGTCATCACCTCTGAGTAGAAGCCGGTCACCACGGTGACCATCTCGTAGGGTGTCCGTCAAAGCTCCTGAAAGGGCAGTATCATCAAGAGACCACAGACACGGGGGAAACCTTGAGGGGCAGAAAAGCTGGAAGGGAATCCTTGGAACACAGATCTCTTCCTCTGAAAGATGGGGCTAATCGTATGTGAGTGTGTGGATACATCCAGCACAGGGCCTAGATGTATAGCGAGCCTTCCAAGAATCTCTAGTAGAGAAATCTAACTTGATTTTTAAAACTTAATATCACAAATGGACTTGTTTACAAAACAGAAATTGACTCACAGATCTAGAACACAAACTTATGGTTACCAAAGGGGATAGCGAGGGGGTGAGGGAGGAGATAAATCAGGAGTTCAGGATTAACAGATACACACAACTATATATAAAATAGATAAACAACAAGGACCTACTGTATAGCACAAGGAACTCTAATGTCTTGTAATAATGTATAACCAAGAGAATGTGAAAAAAGAACATATATTTAATACATGTGTGTAACTGAATCACTTTGCTGTACACTTGAAAATAACACAACATTGTAAATTAACTATACCTCAATGAAAAACATTTTTTAAATAAATAGAAATAAAAATTCAGGACTACAGAGCAGAGGGATTAAAGCCATCTAGCACATGCATGGAAGAGTCGGAACCTAAGCCCCAGACCCCGGACATCATGCAACTGACCACGTTATTCCCGACAGGAATGCAACCAGTGTGCATCGCATGACTGGATGGCCGAATATAGTTCTGATCTAAACTCACCTTCCCAAACTCAGCCCTGAATTCAAATGCTTTCTTAAAAAAAAAAAAATTAATATCAACCTCAAGACCCACATATTAGCCCAGCCAGCTGCCCCTCCCGCCAGCAGGTTCACTTGTACAAAGTAATCCTGTCCCCTGGTAAGGAGAAGCACGCTGAAACATGCCATTGTTCACAAGGCAATTATCGTAATGAGGCAAAGCAAACTGAACGCGGGGCTAATCCAGCTGCTGTGTTGATAAAGCATAACAAGGGTGGCCGCTCCAGAGCACAACCGCAGAGTTAATTTGCGCTTTTCTCCACCAGCCTGACGCTGCCTACACCACAACTGCCCTCATAACGAAACAGGAGCTAATTACACATGTTAATTACCCAGCCCTGGGTCAGATCCCAGCAGTTACAGACAGCCACAGGCTAAGCTCACGGATTCTTCCTTTGAGCTCTGCACAGAAGCTAAGTTGGGGTGTCCAGATCTTTGCAGTGGGTTCTCACCTCCTTGAAGACATATTCTTTGCACAGATGAAGATAATTCTGTGGGTGAGGCTGGCAGCCACTTCTGCACTTCCTCGTTCTTGTCTTCCAAGATTCCCCCAGCCCCCCAAATATTTTTCCCACTTTTCTTCTCTCTGCACAGAACATTATATCGGGTAGAACTTTAGCAAAAGTAAGTTAATAAATTAAGTTACTATAAACGAAAAGGCTATACACTGTATGATTCCATTTATATAACGTTCTGGAAAAGGCAAAACTATAAAGGCAGAGGACAGGTCACTGTTGGCAGGGGTGGGGATGGAGGGAAGGGCTACTCCTCCAAAGGGAATCTGGGACTGGTAGAACTCTTCCCATATGATTATGCTCGTGGAAACACAATACGTGGGCATATGCAGTTGTCAAAACCCACACAGCTGTACACCACAAAGGGCAAATTTTACTGTATTGCAGTTTACGTAAATTAAAAATAAATGTAAAAAGAGAATGTGTTCTCTCTCAGACAGTTTTTCCTTTTAATTTGTCTTTATCATTAGAAATTGCCAAGCCATCGTTTTCTGACAGAGGAAAGCTTTGAAATTCTAGCAAAAAATGGGAGACCGCTTTTTTCACTAATTTGTAATAAATGCCCTCTATCTATTGTGTTTGAAATGATTAAGCAGGTGTGGATTTTTTTTTCCCCTGGGAATGCGAAACGAGTATCTGCGAAAACAGAGCGTGGCAAAGGTTTGAACAATTGTCCAGTGAGATCAGTAAAATCTTAATCTCTATGACGCCAAGAGACTAGGCTACCAAGTGGAAAGTTCGTTCAATTCCCCAGCTGTTCTGTCTCTGTGTGTCCCCCATCGACGTGGCTGTTCAGGTTTCAGAGTGTTCGGCTGGTGCCAGGGAGACGCCACCATAGCTGGCAGCTTTCCCCAGTGACACACTGTCTTTACCCTTCCTCAGCTCCCTTCACTGGGGCAGCTACAGCCTGAAGTTCTTCGTCATCTCATTTCGACAGCAGTTGCTTAAAGAAGACAAATCAGCGACTTCATGATGAATTATAATACGCCGCATTCTTTGCTTCTCCCTGGAACCCGCACGGCAACTCCACAGAAAAGGTGATGCAACACGGCAGCCCGAAATATCCCAAAGGTCATTCATTGTCACGGCAACCTGAACACTTACACCATTTCCAAAATAATCACACCAGAACTGACAGACAGTTTTGCATTCATTTGTAATGTTAAGTACTTAATCAACAAGTTAAATATTCTTCAGGTTCACAAGAATGATGACAACCTCTGAATAGTCTTCTATCACTTAAGCGGGGTTTGTCTGATTAGGGCTGACAGATGTATATAACAAGCAGCTTTACCTACACGCTTTTTTTTTCTTGTTGGGAATATGATAAGCAATAAAATTAGATCTTAAGATGCTTGCATGTTTATGCCTTGAAAATCGTATGCATACCTTTGCTGCAGACACAAAAGGAGAGGAAGTAGACAAACGCCATATGATATCACTTATATGTGGAATCTAAAATATGATACAAGTGAACCTATCTACGAAACAGAAACAGAAACAGACTCATGGACACAGAGAACAGAATTGTGGTTGTCAAGGGGGAGGGGGTGTGGGGAGGGATGGAGTGGGAGTGTGGGATGAGCAGATGCAAACTAGTATATATAGGATGGATCAACAACAAGGTCCTACTGTAGAGCACAGGGGACTATATTCAGTATCCTGAGATAAACCATAATGGAAAAGAATATGAAAAAGAATACACGTATGTATAACTGAGTCACTTTGCTGTACAGCAGAAATTAACACAACATTGTAAATCAACTATATTTCAACTTGAAGACAAAGGAGAGGAAATAGTCTTAGAGATCGATTCCTAATGCATCTGCTGTCTGTCCACCGCGTGTCATGCGTCTACAGTGTGGGGGGCATACCATGGAGGTAAACCCTTAAACTCAATTTGTAGAACCACAGACTCTCCAGTTAGCAGAGGCCTGAACAGTGGCTCTGGTGAGCTTATCCTGAGTGCAGGGCATAGGAGCTTATTATAGAAAAACACATCAACTGGGTCTGAAGCTGAAAAACTCTAAGGAACCAAGACAGCTCTGGGGACCAGTGACTAGACTTGCCTCTCAGGCCACACACTCCCTCCCATCCCTCCCAAAACCAACCCCTTCTTCCCACCACCTCCCACTTTCAGCTTACTCGTGGCCCTCTGTGACTTCTCTGGCCTCTCCCTGACATCAAACCGTTGCCAACTTTCTGGTTCACACTGTACTTCTCAGTTTTTAAAGCTGAGAGGGAAAGTCTGATTGGCTCGGCACACTTTCCCACGCCAGGCCCAATGATGGACATAATTACGTGTCACTATCAGTCAGTGAATTGATAGCCCTGGGATCCGGTGTCAACCCAAACTGCTCAGGCCAAAGTGGTGGAACATAACACGAAACACAGCCATCTTGGCCGCAGGGGCTCTGGGTGGGCAGTTCCCGTTAGAAAGCAGGGCTAGTAAGGCTGAGCGGGTGCTGTGCCTATGGCTAATAGTTGAGCTTCCTCCACGGCAGGGGTGTCAACTCCAAGGCCTACACTAGCCAGGCAGGCTATGGAAATGAGCTAAACCGACCTGGTCAAGAGGATGCACTGCAGGAGTGGGAAAGACTTTGAGGAATTAGAGAACGCAGCCTGGGGTCAAGGGAAAGAGACCACTAGCTCTGGCTGATTGGTCAACATGCAGAAAAGAGGGCTTCATGTTGGCAGATCTTCTAATTTTTCAGCAGACACCAGAAATCTGATATTTTATGTATAAGCTCCCAAACTTTAATGTTGGCTCAAACTTTTTAAATCACGTGGGTCAACCAAAACATTCCATCAACCAAAACATTCCCTCACTGCTTTCACTTTCTGACCAACTGATGATCCTCAGCCTCCAGCACCTCCCAAACACACAGCCATGAGGGACGCATCACCATCTTTGAAGGAAGCCCATGCTGTTCTCCAACAGTACTGGGGTCATTTAAAATTCCTTCATATATTTAGAATTAACATTGTTTAAATGGCCATACTACCCAAAGCAATCTACAGATTTAATGCAATCCTTATCAAAATACCCATGACATTTTTCACAGAACCAGAACACATAATCCTAAAATTTATATGGAACCACAAAAGACTCAGAATTGCCAAAGCAATCTTGAGGAAAAAGAACAAAGCTGGAGGCATAACCCTTCCGGACTTCGGACAATACTACAAAGCCACAGTCATCAAAACAGTGTGGTACTGGCACAAAAAGAGACATATGGATCAACAGAATAGAGAGCCCAGAAATAAACCCACACACCTACAGTCAATTAATCTTCAACAAAGGAGGCAAGAATATACAACAGAGGAAAGACAGTCTCTTCAGCAAGCGCTGTTGGGAGAGCTGGACAGCCACACGTAAATCAATGAAGTTAGAACACTCCCTCACACCACATACAAAAATAAACTCAAAATGATTTAAAGACCTAAATATAAGACATGACACCATAAAAACTCCTAAAAGAGAACACAGGCAAAACATTCTCAGACATAA
The DNA here is from genome assembly GCF_003031525.2 of Neophocaena asiaeorientalis asiaeorientalis. Classification (NCBI taxonomy): domain Eukaryota; kingdom Metazoa; phylum Chordata; class Mammalia; order Artiodactyla; family Phocoenidae; genus Neophocaena; species Neophocaena asiaeorientalis. The sequence continues at coordinate 3,745,558 of NW_020173682.1, read as the reverse complement.
ATTGTAGCAATATTTTCTTAGATCAGTCTCCCAAGGCAACAGAAATAAAAGCAGAAACAAACAAATGAGACGTAATCAAACTTAAGAGCTTTTGCACAGCAAAGGAAACCATAAACAAAACAAAAAGACAACCTACAGAATGGGAGAAAATATTAACAAATGATGCAACCGACAAGGGATTCATTTCCAAAATATACAAATAGCTCATACAAGTCAATTAAAAAAAAAACCCAATCAATAAATGGGCAGAAGACCTAAATAGACATCTCTACAAAGAAGACATACAGATGGTCAACAGCCACATAAAAAGATGGTCAACATCACTAATTATGAGAGAAATGCAAATCAAAACCACAATGAAGTATTACCTCACTCTAGTCAGAGTGGTCATCATGAAAAAGTCTACAAACAATAAATGCTGGAGAGGGTGTGGAGAAAAGGGAACCCTCTTGCACTGTTGTTGGGAATGTAAATTGGTGCAACCACTATGGAGAACAGTGTGGAGGTTCCTTAAAAACCTAAAAATAGAGCTACCCTATGATCCAGCAATCCCACTCCTGGGCACATAACCAGAAAAGGTGAAAACTCTAATTTGGAAAAATATGTGCACTTCAATGTTCATAGCTGCCCTATTTACAGTAACCAGTACAAGGGACCAACCTAAGTGTCCATCAACAGACAATTGGTTGGGGCTTCCCTGGTGGTGCAGTGGTTAAGAATCCACCTGCCAATACAGGGGACACGGGTTCGAGCCCTGGTCCAGGAAGATCCCACATGCCGCGGAGCAACTAAGCCCGTGCGCCACAACTACTGAGCCTGTGCTCTAGAACCCTCGAGCCACAACTACTGAGCCCGCGTGCTACAACTACTGAAGCCCGCATGCCTAAAGCCTGTGCTCCGCAACAAGAGAAGCCACCGCAATGAGAAGCCCGCACACCGCAGCGAAGAGTAGCCCACGCTCGCCGCAACTAGAGAAAGCCCGCGCGCAGCAGCAGAGACCCAATGCAGCTAAAAATAAAATAAACTTTAAAAAAATTATTAAAAAAAACCAAAACAGACAACTGGTTTAAGAAGATGTGGTATATTTATACAATGGAATGTTACTCAGCCAAAAAAGGGAATGAAATAATGCCACTTGCAGCAACGTGGATGGACCTAGAGATTATCATAAGTGAACTAAATCAGACAAAGACAATTATATGAAGTCACTTACATGTGGAATCTAAAAAATAATAGAAATGAATCTACATACAAAACAGAAACAGACTCACAGACATAGAAAATGAACTGATGGCTACCCAAGGGGAAGGGAAGGTAGGGAGGGATAAATTAGGAGAAGGGATTAACAGATACAAGGTAAATATTAAACATCAAATACATAAACAACAAGGATTTACTGTATAGCACAGGGAACTATATTCAATATCTGGTAATAACCTATAATGGAAAATAATCTGGAAAAAATATATACACGTACTTTGTTGTATACCTGAAACTAACATAATATTGTAAATCAACTATACTTCAGTTTTAAAAAAAACTATAAACTTCCTTCAGATATTTGAATCTAAATCTATCTCCCCCCCCCCCGCCAAGTCTGTCTGTTACGACATAAAGGGAAAAAAAATCGAAAGCCCCTTCAACGTGGTAGCCAAAGGCCTGCTTGAAGACAACTCCCCACCGCTCCTCATTTCATTTCTTCAGAAAATGTGTCAAAACTGGCCCTGGGCCGCGGAGGGTAACAGAAAATGGGAAGACGATGCAGGAGAGATGGAAGCATTTCCATCCACCCGTTCCAATGCTTCGGGTTTTTTCTGACAGCTGCTTCCTCAGGCAGAAGCAACTCTTTTCCTCTCCCCATCCTGCGAGCCCCGGCACTCAGAGCCCCGCTCTGGACCCGCTCTGGCCCCGCTCGGCCGCATTATGGGTTGTCAGGCCTGTAGAAGTTCACCTGGGGGCCCACCTTCCATCCTAAGAGCTTCTACGGGAACACGCGTTCTGACTGCAGCGGCCCACTTACAACTGACCTGAGAATACAGCTCGTCCCTAACTGGAATCTGCCTGTACGCGGGAGCCCAGTCATCACAAAGGGGCCACGGCTCATTACCAAAGGAGCATGGAAAGCACAGGGCACTGAGCCTGACGACACAGAGGGTCTTGCGGATGGCAGGGGTAGAGGGTTCCCTGGAGGCCCAGGAAGGGTCCTGACAGAGCCCTCAAAGGAGGGTGAAGAGCTTTAGATCCAGGACGCGTGGCCGGGAGGGGCCGGCGTCTGACTCTCCCCTTAGGGGAGCTTACCATGGCCTCAGGCCGCAGGGTACCGTCTTCCCGGCTTCTGATCAGAAGTGGGGGGTCCTGACTGTGCCTGGAATTCCGTGGGGCTGCCCGAGAGCCTGGCTCCGCCTGCCAGCTCTCCGCAGCCAAGCCTCGCCTTCAGGCCCGTCGGGCTCCAGAAGCATCTACGAGGCCCGGGCAGGCGCCAGGCCCCGCCCGGCACGCCGAGGAGCCCGAGGGGAGAGAGGCCGCTCAGCCCTCCCTTCTCGTGGGAGGTGCTGGCAGGTGTGCGGCCAGGTGGGCGGGGCCTCTGCTCCGGGGGCGGGGCCGGGAGCAAGGACCTGTGAGGAAAGCGTCCCGAGCGCTCCTCCCCCACCTGGCCTTTCCCATCACAAGGATGCTGAACACCTGGGGGCGGGGGAGGGGCACAGGGCCAGTCGGAGTCCAGCTTCTCAGCCAGGAATTTGATTTGGGGTCCTACGTTTACCAGCGTGGACCAGACTCTTCTGAATCTCACTTTCCTCAACTTTAAAGTGGAGATAAGGGTACAGTCGGTTCTGCCACAATCCGACAAGGGCGTTCCTGGAAATCACCCCTCTACGCAAAATCGCACGATTAAAACTACAGGGCTTACGGGGAAAATGGGGTTAGGGACACACCCAAAGCTAATAAAAATGGCAGCGCTGGTTTACACAGGTTCCGTGGTTTAGAAATTCCGAAGCACTGCGAATACGTCTGGCGCTTTACCTTGAATAAGACCTGAAGTTGCTTGGGAAGCGGGTGTCGGTGAGTGAGTTGTTGTGAGGTGGGGGAGGATTACCTGAAATCGGACGGAAAGTGGTAGCACCTGGTGTGCAGGGGCGTGGCTCCCTGTTCGCCGTGAACCCAGGTAGCTGGAGGTGTTGGCCGGGGGTCTGTGTGTGTTTGCGTCTTTGATCCCCGTGCAGCTCAGGGCGGCTGGGTGCAGTCTTCTGCGTTCACCTAGCTTTGGGTGCGTGTGGACAAAATCACACGGAAGCGAACGCAAAATTCACACCATGCTCGAGTTGTTCCCTAGTATATTAATTACGTGGAAACAAGTTCTCATTTTTAAAACGAGTGTTATAGCAGAACTGGCTATACTAACGACCTCATGGGGGGATGTCCTGAGGATTACATTAGATAATTCACCTACGTGTTGAACCCAGGGCCTGACAAGTGGTTAATACCTGTTTTTAGTGTAATGAACAGACTTCAAACTATTATATTCCAAACAAATCAGGGGATGAATCAGTGAATGCAAGAATGCCGAACTGTGGAGTAGGGAGGGTGGTGACCTATGTGAGGACAGGCTGGAGAACCGAGGTGCAGGCTGTGCTAGCCCTGCGATCAGGAAGACAAGAGAGCCCCCTCCCTGCCCCTGTTATGTGAGGATGACCACAGGGGTACCAGCCACCGCTGTGCAGGCCCCAAGGCCTCATACTTACGCCTTACATGTGGCCGATCAGGAACTTGGGCTGGGTTCAGCTGAGCGATTCTTCTGTTCCTCTGGTATCAGTGATATCACTCAGTGTTACTCAGCCAGCAGATGGGCTGGTCTGGAGAGACCAGGATGGCTTCACTCGCATGTCTGGTGCCTCGGCTGGGAGGCCAGGCCCCGCGAGGACTGCCAGTCAGAGCCCCTACATGTCACCTCCCCAGCACGGTCAGACTGCTTGCAAGTTCCAAAACCCTGGAAGTAAACGCTTCAAGGCTTTTTCTCACCTAGCCCTGGGAGTTCCGGCACATCACTTGTGCTGCCTCCAACTGGTCAAGTGAATCAGCCCACTGAAGATTCTAGGACAGACAGACTGGGGGAAGTGCAAAGACCCTGGCGCCACCTCTGATCTACCACATCGCCCTTGAAAAACTCCACTCCAGCATCGTGTCCAGAATTCCAGACGGAGTGTTCTGCGGCAGTCGACCCCTGGGCGCCCCCCTCCCCCGTCCACTGTGCACATTTCTGCCATTGTGTGTGGTGCCCTGGGCTGTATGCATTGCTGAATCTAACGTTGCCCGTGGGTTGCAAGCTCCTGGGGGGTAGGGACTAGTTTCATTCCATGTTGGACCTGGAGCATCCTTGTGTTGAATCTGGTACCTGAAAGACCCGCAGTAAAGCTGGAATGAATAATAAACAAGCGTAAAGGACCAGCTCTACCTCTTCTGTTCAAAGCCTCCAACGCCTCACGAGCAGGAACCGTGGCTCTTCCCTCGTGTCCCCAGCACGTAACACACTGCCTGACACTTAGCTGACACCGAATCAGTGTTTGTTGAAAACCCAAGTACAGCCGTGCACACGGGGCCCCCGCTACCCCGCCGTGGCTGACAGGCCCGGTGCTGTGGCCCCAGCAGAGTGGGGAGGTTGACCTGAAACCAAGTCCTGAGTGTTGGGACTTCTGGTTACGGTGGGTAGAGCCAGGAGTTAGAGCAGGTCGTGACTGTGAACCCCGAGGGACAGGTACAGGGAAGGGGCCGGGGACAAAGAGGAATAGACGGCAGCTCTCCCGTCTCCGGGGCCACTCAGTGCGGAGACGCAGGCTTACGCACAAGGTGCCAACAGTTCCCGAACTGCTCTGCACGAGGCCTGCCTGCTAACGCGTGACGACAACAGGCCCCAAAGAGAAACAGCTTTGGGTTTGATTCAAGCACGAGAGCTTTGGAAAGAGGGGACCTGGCCACAGAAAATGATCATTTAGCAATGAGGGGGCTGTGAGTTACCGGGAGCAGTGAACCAGGCGCTGCCTCTGTGGTTATTTTAAGCCTCATCTGACTTAGCGCTGGGACTAGGTGAGTGCTATTTATAAGGGGTGATATGGACCAAAGGCGTTGGAGGCTTTGGTCTTGGGGCAGGTGGGCGCCCACTACGCCCGTGGATGCCCAGCTCTGCAGGTGGTCACCCAGCCCTGAGGACAAAAGCCACCGGCCCGCAGGTCACAGTTCAGCCCAGGCTCCCTGCATCCAGCCTCAGGCCCCACGTGGCTGGGGCCTCTGGGTGCTCACCAAGCACAGAATGTGCTGGAAGATCCAGGGCTTGGTCCCGCCTTGCCTAACCCTCCAGGAAGACAAGATGAAATGGCTTGTCCCAGCTGGGCGGCCCCCTTCCTCACACAGGCCTTCAGTCTCTTCCAGCGGACACAAAGAACTGGCGTCCACGTGCCTCCTGGTAGTGGCACAGAGACCAAGCTGAGCTTTGTGACAGACCCCAGCCATCCTGGAAACCCGGGCTTTGGCTTCCCAGGCAGGCCCAGATTGCCTGCGGGGACTTTTTCCAGAACAGATGGGAGATACGCACCCTGACTGGAGAGGCAGTCTCTGTGAGCAGAGCCCTGGGCCTGGCTGGGGGCGTGCGGGGGGCTGCAGAATCCCCCCTGCCCTGTCCCAGCAGAAGCCTCAGCGGATAACAGGCTCCCCCAACAGAACCAAATGACACAAATCAGGGCAGAGCGTGCGAACCAGCCAGCTCGCTGGAGGCGCCAGGGTGACTGGGCCAGCTCCAGGGGGGCCTGGCTGTAGGAGATGCTGTGAGATGCAGTGAGGGTACAGTCTGAGGTCCTCTCCAAGCCCTCCTGAGAGCAGCAGTAAACCCAGAGGTAGCTGGGAGCTCATCTTCACCCCCGCGCTGCAGTGAGAGCCCTGGCAGCCTGCTGGGGAGCACCTTCAGAGGCCCCTGGGCCCCACAGCAGGGTTTGGGCTGTAACACGGCAGCATGCAGGCATCTCGAGAGCTCTGAGCCTCCCCAGCATAGGGCCCGCCCTCCAGGCACTGCTGCCCCGCCCAGCCTGGGCACGGAGACGGTGACCCATTGGCAACTGGACATGTCCCTTTTCTGTTGGTGAGACATCAGGCGCCCACAGGGGACCCCCTTGCGTTCTGTTTGGTGGCAGGGTGAAGAGCATCTGCCCAATTGCCAGGCCCGGGTGGCCAGGCGTTGTTGAGGGTCAGAGGCGCTGCACTTGTCCTGGGGACGGGTCAAAGGAAGAGGAAAACTCCCGTGCAGAGCGATTCCAACTGAAGCTTCCCTCTTGCCTGGAGAGAGGCCAGCCACCGAAGTATGTTTTTCCTTTGTCATCTTTAATTCGTAAGCTGGTGACAATGGAAGTGGAAGCACCCATGGAGGGCGGGGAGCGTTGGTCATGAAATAGGAGCAGGTGGCCGGCGTCCCGAGCGCGCACAGACAAGGGCGCCTTGCCCCGCAGCCCGGTTCCCCAGGCTGCTCCTTGGCTAGCCCTGTTCTTTGCTCTCTGAGGGTCACGGACACGCCTTTTCTGTTTGGAAATTTCCACCTGGCCTCCTGGGCTTCCCCCCTTCTCCCATTCCTCAAGGAGGCTGTGCTTTCTCAGAAATGTTCTTTAGCTGGTGACAGGCAGAAGGCCCACCGTCCTGCGGTGCTTTTACAGGGGAAATCCAGCTCTCGGCTTCCGGTGGGAGCGCCGGGCACTTCCAAAACTGCCCGTTCCCCTCCTCCGGAGGCAGGGAGCCCGGCCTTCCCCAGCCTTTACCTCCAGGGAGAATGTCCTTCCGAGCTTACATCCTTTTCCCTCCTGTGTGGGGGGCAGTATTTTCTAAAAGGCGACGCACACACCTCACTCTCCAGACATTGAGGGAGACCAGGGGCTTCTTCCCCTCGGTGGGCGGGGCTGGCCCAGAGCTCGCTGCGCTGTTCCCGTAAAACCGTCGAGACCTTCCCTGAACCACAGTCCCGCACGGTGGCAGGCCCCGCCCCTTCCCCCTCTGTATCTGCCCCAAAGAGCCTCTGTTCTTGCTTTCGGTCATCTTTTGAGTTCATACCTCAGCGGGTCTGTCACTGGGCCCCCAGGCCTGAGACACAGGTGAATGGGAGTCGGTGAATTCAGAGTAAAAGTGTGTGTGTGGGTGTGTGTGTATAAAGAGACAGACCGACTGACAGAGATGGGGAGTTTGCCTGCAGTCATGTCTTGCTGCTTTGGACTATTTGACCATTTGTGCAAAAAAAAAAAAACAGTACTAGAGCCACACGCTAACATCACAGAATAATAGTAAGTTCCCGATAACGGCTAAAACGTGGGCATTCCTTGCGTAGAAAGCTCGCTGGGTGCCAGGAGCTGTTCCGAGCACGTTTCCTGCGTGAACATGTGTTAGGCAACCTCCACGATCCTGGGAGGTTAGTGCTGTTCCATTTACCCCACTTTCCATGGAGGAAGGTCTGAGGGAGGACGGCGGATAGAGCCTTCCAAGTTTCTGAACAACTGGAAGCCCTTCAGGATTTGGGGGGACAATTAGGCAGAGCGGGGCTGTGACCTCTGGGTGAGTGACTTGCTACGTATTTAACTGAAATCCTCATTTTTTTCAAGGGGCCCGCGCTGATGGAAGCCCTCGGACATCAATGCGAGAGGGCAGCCGTCTTTGTAGGACCAGAGAAAGACAGGGTAGGCGAAGAGGCCCTTGTTAAAGGCCTCACCCCAAACTGGGTGGAGAAACAGCCCCAGGGTCAGTGGCGACTAGGAAATGCTCAGTTAAATACACTGAGTTCCTTTACTGCAGGACTTCTCAGAGCTTTGATGCGCTCACATGTACTGCGTGGCTTCTAGAAAGAAATGGAGAATGAAGCACTTTCTCACTTGTCACACCTCTCTGTGAGGAGACACTTGTGGGACCAGAATTCCATGGGACACACCTGGGGAAAAACGCTGAGTGTCTGGCCAAATCATTCTTTCCACTTTTGTGGGCCGGAGCTGGCCTGGAACCGGAGGTCTTTCTCAGGTTGTCTGAAAAGACCCAAATGTTCTGAAGAAGGATTTGGACCTACCACCTGGGAGACACGACAGCACAGGGCAATCTCAGCACCTGCTGTGTCTCGTGTGTTCCCCTCCCCCAACCCTGACGTTCCGGCCACGGTACCTGCAGGGGAGGGTCTGGTTATCGGTGATCCCCGAAGCAAAGCACCAAGCCCCTCTTTTCTCTGCACAGTGACCCCACCAGCAAATGGATGACAAACGTACTGATTTCCTGAAATGAGGGCCCCCACAGGGTTCAAGAACTTCCTGTGTGTTTACAGTAGAGCCTGGCTATGCGGACTCAGCTGTGCTTCCCCACACAGGAGCAGTAATACTGTTGGGGGAATTACTGGCCATGAACTGCAAGATACTCAAGATGTGAGGGTCCTTAATGGGAGCAAGCAGTATAAGAGGGTGAGGCCGAAAGGGCCCCACTGGAAGCTACATAATTTCTGGGATGGCAAGAAGGAAACTTAGGGCCGGGGGTGTCTCACTGTCAATAACTCCAAAAAACAACAGTACTTAGAAGCCCCCCCCACCCCGCAATAACCCATCATGGACCAAAGCTTCCTTGGGGATGCTCTCCCATCCAAGCTACCATTGCTTCTCTCAGGCACAAAATATTCCCTTCTGACTAAAGTGACTGGTCTTCTTCCATCTATTCCAGCTCACCTCCTGGACCCACTGCCAGCTTAATCTTCCTCAAAGATTCATGTTCACTTATCTCCTCAAAAGCTTCAAATGCCAGTTCGGATATGGCCCCAAGCTATCCATCCTGCCTGATTCCCACGATCCTGCCGCCTGGGACCCCTGAGCCAGGCAAATATTTCTCCCCTCTCACAGTTGCACACCCACGGAAAACTCTGGGTGCGTCCTGCTTAGTCAACTTCGTTTATGTCCATTTCCAGCCTCAAGTGTCCCTTCTAGAGTAGCGTCGGCGGGAAGGATGGCGTAAAGACCTCTGAACGTCCTCTCTGAGAACCGTGGCAAAAATCGTCACCATCCACTTCTGCAGAATTCAGAAAATGAACCAAAGGCTTGCAGCTATCGGGGAGTGTTTACTAGGAAAAGGAAAAGGCAGAATCTCAGGAAGAACCGTGAGCTTTATGGTGTTGTAACTTGCCTTACTCTCGTCCCCCCTCTCCCCAGTTCCCCAGTAGCCTTGAAAACCAACAGCCTTCAATCCCAGCGAAAAGCGGCCGTCTGGCAGAAGACGGTCAAAACCCTATTCCCGTAGCTGTCTGGTGGTTCCCTGGAGGACCCCGCTTTGCAAGACTCGTCTTTATTTGACCTGACTAGGACTTCAGTCGGGCGGACAGTCTTTTCCTTTGCCTCCTTGGTGTCCCTTGAAAAGATCAGGAGCCCTCCCAGCTCAAGGCCATTACTACTGCCCGGCTGTCCTTGCCCCGGAATCCAGACGTCTCACTCCCCACCTCCTCCAAGTCCTTGTTTGAACGTCGCCTTCTCCATGAGGATTTCCCTCGTTGTAAATCCCCCCCTCAGGTCCCGCAGGTACTTCTTATTTCCCTCCCCAAGCTTCATTCACCTCCAGAGCCCTTATCACCCTCTTACATACCATCTACTTCATTTATATTAGGTTTATCATATGTTTCTCCCGCTAGAATGCAAGCTACCATGAAGGCGAGATTTTGTCTGTTTTCTTCAATGCTGTATCTCCAGCACCTAGAAGACTGCCTGGCACAATATAAGTGCCCCAGTATATATCTGTCGAATGAGTAAATGAATGAAGGTTTGGAAAAGAAAACGTTAGCAGAAATGCGGCACTTCTTGTTAAACGTAGCCCGTAGGTACCTGGTAATTAATTGTCATACTGACAAGAGATGGTAATTTATTTGCAGGAGAAACTGGTCACTGAGTCCTGAAACTCTTCCAGGGATAAAGCCAATGTTCTGCTTCCATCAGCACCTGCATGCTGGGCGCACAACACATTTTTGTTGATTTATTTGAGGCCAAAGTCTGGCCTTTCTCCAGGAAGTCATAAGAATACAGAAGCCCCCAGGAGTCCCCATGACCCACTGAAGATAGACGGGAGAGATTAGGTCTAAAGGAAGTTGACTTATTTTTGTTTGGTTTTGTTTGACAAACAATCTCTTCAGAAGTGATATTCCAAATAAACAAGTTCTCTTGGAGGACAGCATGCATTTCAGCAACAATGCTATAAGTTTGCTCCTAGAAACATCTTCATGGTCAGTAAGATTTCTTTTTAATTGTACATCATAGCACATTTTCACTTTTGCAACATGGGCTTACTTTTGCAAGTGACCCAAAGTCCCTTAAAACAAAATCATTCCTAATTTCCCTGGTTAGAAACTCCAGTAAAATGTTGAGTAGAAGTTGTGAAGGCAGGTATCTTTGTCTTATTTCTGATCTTTAGAAAAAGAAAGGATTTAGCCTTTCACCATTCATGATGTTAGCTATACATTTTTTTTTTTTTTTTTTCTGTAGCTGCCTCTTATTCGGTTGAGAAAGTTCCCTTCTACTACTAAAGTTTTGTTTTTTAATCAGGAACAAATGTTGGACTTTGTTAAATGCTTTTTCTATGGCTACTGAGATAATCATATAATTTCTTCTTTGACTCATTGGTTACTTATAAATGTATTATTCCATGTACAATTATTTGGAGATTTTCCAAATATCTGTTACTGATTTGTGATTTACTTCCACCGTGGTCAGAGAACATACTTTGTACGACTTGAATCTTTTTAGATGTGTTGAGACTTGTTTTATGGACCGGAGTATTATGCATCTTGGTAAACCTTCGTGTGCGCTAACAAGGAATGTGTATTCTGCTGTTGTTGGGTGATGTGATCTATAAACGTCAATCAGGCTGAGTTGGTGGAGGGTTGCCCAGGTTGTCTACATCCTTGCTGATCTTTTGTCCACTTGTTCTAGTAATTATTGACAGAGTGGTGTTGAAATCTCTGACGGTAATTGTGGGTTTGTCTGTTTCTTCTTGCAATTCTATTCATTTCTCCTTCATGTATTTTGAAGCCTTGTTAGTCAGTGCATAACATTTGGAATTGTTATGTTCCCTGGCTTAATTGATCCCTTTATCGTTATGAAATGACTTTTTAATTCCTGATATTTTATTTGCTCTGTAATCTGCTTTGTCTGATACTGATGTTCTCTCTCCAGCTGTCTTTTGATTACTGATTAGCACAGCATAGCTTTTTTCATCCTCTTACTCTTAACCTACTTGTGTCTTAATAACATTGCATTTCTTGGAGGCAGATATGATCTTCTCCCCATTACAGTCCTCAGCTTCCTCATATACACAACAATGAACAGGGGCCTGTCTATCTCCCATGCCCAAGTTTCTCCCTTGACCTTGGTGGGGATCAAGTGGGATTGGGGCCGAGTGTTCAGAGAGAAGCTTCGGTTCACCCTGCCACAAATACTACCTTATAACTTAGGTTGAATCCCATCACATAGCAGCTGTGTGACCTTGGGCAAGTTCCTTAACCACTCTGAGCCTCAGTTTCTCCATCAATAAAATGAACCGAATAATGTTGGCTTCGTGGGGTTATAGATAATCTGTGTAGTTATCCTTCCCCAGGGTCCGGAGCTCATTTAGTGATAGATACCATCATCGTTATTATTACTTTTATATTGATGTATATACCATACCAGTGCATATATTTACATTGCAAATCAACCTCTTAAGTGAACACAAAGCAGCGATCATACTTGCTCTGCCAGGGAGGTAATGAAAGGAATGAGATCAGCATATTGTTTTCCACGTGGCTGCCGTAAGTTACGTTCCGTTCCGCATCTAGGGAGGTGCCTCTCTCCAAGGCTGTGGGTGAGCAGGGCCAGATGGAGGGAGGCAGCGCGTAAATTCTCTGCTGCTCTGCCTGGTGCCCTTCTCTGGGAGCGGCCGGCCGAGGGTGCTTGGTCCTCCCTCAGTCGTGTGATTATGACTCTAACCTTGAAGAACCCTGACAAGGAACGAGGGTCCTGGGTTTTCATCGGGCGCTGCCAGTGGGTCTTTTCCACCTGACGTATGAATTCTCGCCTCTTCCTGTAAAGATAATTCACGCTGCTGGCAGCATTGTGCAGGGTACAATGCCGGGTGCCAGGAATCTCCCGCAGAACTTCAGCAGGGCTGTATTGTAATGTGCCGCTAGATTAATCTGGCCACCTAAAACGCATCTTTTAAAAGCCAGAGGTCTTCCCCGTGAATAACCTGGCGAGTATTTGAGCTTCATTATAACTTCCCTCTCATGGAGTTTGGGGAAATGAAATGGGAGTTATTAGCCAGATTTATAAGACTGTCTCCTGAGAAAACGAAAAGGGGATGACTTAGCAGACAAGGTGCGCTGGTTAACTCCCTGGCCCAGGAGATAAGGCCTGGCCTGCAGTTTGCAGACCAAAATAACCGCACCCCCAACCACTTTCCTGTGTTCCCAGTGCAGGGCTAGCGGTGCCTTTGTAACCCGAGGAAGCACTGCAGGCACAGCTCCAGGGATCTCCTCTCCGTGTCTTCAGAATCCTACCCTGCAATCCCACTAACGGGTATTTATCCAAATGAATTGAATTCAGGATCTCAAAGAGGTGTTAGCACTCCTGGATTCATTATGACATCACTAACCATAGTCAAGATGTCCATCGATAGGCGAACAGATAAAGAAATGTGATAGAGGCGTACGATGGAACACCATTCAGACTTTAAAAAGAAAGAAATTCTGCAAAATGGGACAACATGGGTGAACCTTGAGGACATTACACTCAGTGAATAAGCAAGTCACGGAAAGACAGGGTTCCACTTACGTGAGGTATCTGAAATTAAAAGGTCACATTCACAGAATCAGAGTGCAATGCTGGTTGCCAGGGACTGGAAAGAGAGGGGAATTATGGGGAATTACCGATCGACAGGCATAAAGTTTCAGTCAAGTGAGATGAACAAGCTCTAAGTATCTGCTGTACGACACTGCAGCAATAGTCAACAGTCGTGGATTACAACCAGATGATGTCACTTACATGATCCACGAAACGTGTCGACACCAATGACTTTATTTACGAAACAGAGACAGACTCACAGACACAGAGAACAGACTTGTGGTTGCCGAGGGGGAGGGGGATGGTGGAGGAGTAAATTAGGAGTTTGAGATCAACAGGTACAAACTACTATAGATAAAAATAGATAAACAACAACAAGGACCTGCTGTAGAGCACAGGGAACTATATCCAATATCCTATAACAAACCATGATGGAAAAGAATATATATCTGTAACTGAAGCACTTTGTCGTACAGCAGAAAGTAACACAACATTGTAAATCAACTCTACGTCAATAAAAAGTAAAATAAATTAAAAAAAACAATGATGGATTATAGACTTAAAATTTTGCTGGGAATTCCCTGGTGGTCCAGTGGTTAGGACTCAGAGTTTTCACTGCCGGGGCCCGAGTTCAATCCCTGGTCAGGGAACTAAGATCCCACAAGCCGTGCGGTGCAGCCAAAGAAACAAAATCAAAAACAAAAACAAAATTCTGTTAAGTGGGTAGATCTCATGTTAAGTGTTCTTGCCACAGCAAACATTTTCAAAGTTAAGAATAAATAAATAAAGTTAAACATTAAAAAAAAAACCCCACCCTAAGAGACCCTCGTGTTGGTGATCCCAGTGGAGCAGGCTTGAACACAGTCTCCTGTTGGTATTTGGAGAGTTTTAAATCCACCTCATTGAAGGGCAGATGTCGTCGAGAGCCATCACCTGGGGAGACAGTCCTGGGAAGCAGGAGAGCAGGGCCCCTGGGAAGATGAGGGGCTCCAGGAGTGGGAAGGGGGCCGGGGCCGTGTCCTGCTCAGACGAGCTCTCTCAGCAGCGCGCTTAGATGGTAAGGACCTCAGGGTGGAGATTCAGACCATGAACAACGGTGACACTGATATTCCAGTTAAGGACCTGTGGTCAGTTCACGTGGGCAGCCATCACAGAGGACCAAGGGCTGGAGGCTTAAACAACAGAATTTATTTTCTCACCGTTCGGAGGCTGGAAGTCCAATGTCAGGGTGTCGGCAGGAATGGTTTCTTTGGAGGCCTCCCTCCTTGGCTTGGAGATGCTGTCTTCTCCCTGTGTCCTCAGGTGGTCTTC